>NC_088179.1:18085949-18404812 GCF_028769735.1 Zonotrichia leucophrys gambelii | reverse complement strand
CTCTGGAAATTTTCTTGGGCTGGTGAGGTAATAAGGAGCTGATTACAAGCCAGAAGGCAGCTCCATGGACAGCAGCCATCTCTCCCATCATTAATTCATAGTCACCCACAGGTGACTGTCTAGCAAGCCAAAAGTTTCAGATTTACAGCTGATACCCAATACCTCTCTGCTAATCAGCATTTCCAGGCTGCCAGTGAGTGTGATCATTGCCTGTGGGTTCTTCCTTCCACCCTTGGCAGTCTCAGGGCAGAGTGGCTCTCACCTGCACCACAGAGACCTGGAGGTGAAATCCTGGGGAATTTGATGTCCCATGAAGGTGTTCCATGCTGGAACTCCTGCTGTAAGCCTCAGTATGACAGAGGCCTGAGTGTCACAGACACATTTTATGAAAAATCCTTTCCTTAGGATTTTTTCTCCTGAGAAGCCGCGAGGCCTCAGGAACAAAATGTAAACAATGATTATCTGCTGCTGTGGAATGCAACAGGTGCATCTGTCATTGGTCTCATGTGGTTGTTTCTAATTAATGGCCAATCACAGTCCAACTGGCTCAGGCTCTCTGGCCAAGCCACAAGCCTTTTCTATCATTCATTCTTTTTCTATTCTATTCTTAGCTAACCTTCTGATGAAATCCTTTCTTCTATTCTTTTAGTATAGTTTTAATGTAATATGTATTATAAAATAATAAATCAAGCCTTCTGAAACATGGAGTCAGATCCTCATCTCTTCCCTCATCCTGGGACCCCTGTGAACCCCGTCACAGCTGAGAAGCTGGTGCTGTGCACGTGTGGATTGAAAAGAGCACAAAGGGACACAGGGCACCACGAGAGCAGGGGCATTGCAGCACTACAGGTCAGCAAAGCCCTCTTTTTAAATGACATGTGATATTGTGAATTTGCCACAGTGCCAGGGGAGCTGAAACAATTCCTCTGGGACACAAAGAGACGAGTGCAGGCAGCATGTAACCTGTTAGGATCATATCCAGCCTCATTGGAAGGGAAAGGCTCTTGGTGGTGTTAAATGACAATCTGCTCTGAATTTATCCTGCCCATATGTCATCAGTAACAACCTACAAAACACACCTCTCCTTTTAGATCCAAGTTTGCATCTGTTCCAAGCAAAGCATGTGCCATCTCCCTGATATTCCTAGCAAGTCTATATTAGACAACACAGGAGTAAGCTGAAACAGGAAACATTCCTTTTGTATTATGGGAAAATTAATCACAAGTCACTGTCATTTTCACCTGGCTTGGTATGAATATAATATCTCAGAGGAGAAAACATCACAAAATACTTCCCCATGGTTCCATGACAAGTGCAGGGCTATTGTAGCTCTGGTACTGTCCCTCAGCAGAAACACTCTGATGCTTCAGCTGTGCTTTGTCCTCCTGTGTTTGGTTGCTGCATCACACAGGTAAAGAGCATCTTTAAAATAAGGATCCCAGCTGTGAGCAATCTATCCCTGGATACTGAGGTGCCAATAGCTGATAAGGTTTATGAGAGGTTATAGCTTCAAAGGAATTGATTTATAATTGTTTTCTATTTTTAAATACATGGTTGGATGTCCAGTATGATCTACAGAAGCATCTGACAGGCTTGCAGGCTTAATTTACATTGAGTGAAACCAATGTTTAGGTGCTTCTATGAATCTCCCTGGCCATTTGTCTTCATCTCTAGGCAAGCAAGTGCTTTGGAAAGCTCAAAAAAGCTTTTAAGGCCTGATTTTCAAAATCTCACATCTCATGTGACATCAAAGGCCAGAAATTTAAAACGCGCTTTTCTCAGCATCTTGAACTCTCGCAAATTGTACTCATTTGCTGTCATAATTCGATGTCTACTTTTTCATGAATTTTGAACTTATAATCTGAAAGAAGTCAAGCCATATTGCATAGAAATCTGCAATCCCATAATAGAAGCATTCTAATAACAGTATTTACAATTAAATGAGAACTTTTTTACTGCTATGGTGATGCAGGAAAAAAACCCTTTAAAGTGAAATTCTGCTCTAAATAAATCTTGTTGGTGCTTTGTTTGCTTAATGTACTAATTTTCCATATCAAACACACTCTCTTTACATCTTAAAATATCTTTTACGAAGACAGAATTGTCAGAGAAAAAAATTAAACACTTTTTCATATGTTATTGTCAAGAACAAAACTTCTGAAGGTTGGACTCTTCAGACTTCAAGACCTATGCCACCCCTGTGCCTTCAGGGAGACCCTCAAAGGGAGGCAATGAAAATGTAGTGATTCTTCTGTTGTACAAAGCAGCAATATAAACAAATTTTCATCTTCTTAGATGCATCAGTTCCAGGAGGAATGGGACAGCAAAAGTTTACTCGCAGCATCTTAGTGAGCAGCAATGTCAGACAGCAGCCTTGTTGAACAAGGAGGTGCCATGAGAGCTCATCAGAACAAGCCTGTCTTAAAGAGTGGAAATAACTGTGTTTTATTCAATATTCAGAAGAGATTTGAATTTCCAAATATTTTTCTAAGAGATCTTTCTGCTGAGCTGGCACTGAAATTCCAAGTTGCAGAACCGAGGAAGTGTTTTAAGATCCAATTACAATGAAAAAAGAAAGCTAATTATGTCCTACAGAAATGCTGACACCAGCACGAACCCAGCCATGTTCCCAAGTGCTGCCTTTCTTAATAATGTTCTTTTTTACACTTTTTGAGGTCATGCATGACGAAGTTTTTGCTGCCATGAATATTAATGTCTTTTAGAGTTCCTTCTCTTTTCCCATCATCCCTTCTTCCTGTTAGCATGTCAATATGAATCAAAATTAGGCCAAAATGATTTTGATGCTAAAACCTGAGCTGTGTCATAATTAAAATGATATTGCTGAACTGTGCTGCACTTTGATACATTCTGCCAACTTACTGAGAGTGGCTGAAATGTGCTGCACCATTTCACCCATCTGCTTCCCAAAGCACAAGGCTCCCTGGTAGGAGAGATGGAGAGATGCTACGAGCTCCTCGTTGTTTCACAGGGCTATAGTTAGGGCTGCAAGCTCCTATTTTTGGACATTTCAGCGACTACTGTGAGAGTTTGTGTGATAAGGAAGGGAAAATTCGCATCTTCCCAAATTAGCAGCCTCCATGCACCCATTTTCCTGCTCTTTGTCCCATTTTGCACCAGACCAGCTGCCCCTGCCAGGGTACAAAGAAGGTGGCAGCTGAGTGTAGCCAGTGTGACACGAGTGTGACATGTTGTAAATGGCTCCTCACAAGAGCTTCAGGGTGTCTAAGACCATTAGGGCTATAGTCTGGCCTGCAATTTATTTTGTCTATTTTGCCAAAATTTCATTGGTTCTCTGATGTTTCTCTAAAACTAGGATCAATACTTTTAAACCAGACAGTACAGTCAGAAATATTTTTGGGACAACTTCATCATTCAACAGAAAGTAAGGAAACACTCAGGAAGTTTAAAAATCCCTATTCAAACTCCAAGTTTAGATTTTAATTTCACAGCAATTTGATTTCATTTTAATGGGATTCCAGGATATTTTAAAAATCAGTAAGGACCTAGAAATGGCTTCTTATTAGATGATAAGCACATATTAATGTGACTCGATAGAGTATAAGATTTCCTAATTCAAAATAACCCAAATGCAATTTAAGCTCAATTATACATGAAAATTACTCAAGGAATGTAGAGTTTAAAATTTTTCAATAAATTATGTATAAAATGGAGCCATTCCACCAGGTTGTTGTCACAAATGCAACATGTCAAGGATACCACGTTAAGAAAAATTGTGGATGAATATAGAAAACACAAAGTATAATTAATTCTAACTGCTTTTAGACTCACTTTTTTTTTGCCTGATTAAAATTTAACTGAAATAAATTAAAAATAATGGGAAAAAAATTGTCCAGCAATCTGAAACTTCTTCCTAAGCTTTGTGGACTTGCTGAAGTTTTCTTCCTGTAGTTGTGTTGACTTCAAATAGATCAGAGCTGTAAGTGTTCCAGCAGATAAATGGCAGATATGTAATTTTATAATGGCAGAAAAATGGAATTTTTGTAAAGCTACGAGTAGGAAAAGGTGGAGAATATAGAGAGAGATTTTGTGCTCCTGGTAAAGCACCAAACACTCGGGGGGATGCCCAGGCAGGAATGATGATGGGCTGGAAGGAGCAGTGTCAGGCCAGCTCCTCCTGCAGCAGCCCAGGTGTGTCCCCAGCCCTGCTCACACTCTCCAGGACCCCTTCCCACCCAGCCCGGCCTCTTGCAGTGAGATTTCGCTCTTGGTAATCCAAAATCAACACTGGTGACACCTCTTTCAATAGTTGGGCCCAGTCAGCTCTCCCTTCCTTCCTTATCAAGCAGGAGCATTCCAGGGGTTTGCGGTGCTCACTCCACCTGAGAGGAGGAAAGAGCTTTGTGGCAGAAACAAAAGCACCTGCAGTGAGGATGAGCTGCAGCCTAATTAAACTTAACTGTCCCCAGGTGCTTTCTTGAGAATAGTTGCTCAAAATTACCTAAACTAATCCACATTCTTAAAACCCCCTGAGGTTTTGTTTTTCCTCTCGTTTATTAGGATTCTTCTACCTTTCTCCTTTCCATGATTGTGATAATGTTGCCTTTGATTTATGCCGAGGAGCCAGCAAGCAAAATTTGGCCACTCAGCATTAAGGCTGAAATGCTCATCTTCAGACAGCTCTCAGCCTGAGGAATGTTTTCATCTCTTGCCCACTAAGATAATCACAGAGCTCTCCATCTGATAGCACAAGGAAATTGCAAGCTGAACTCCCTATTAGAAGTTTCTGAGAATAACCAGAGTTAGGCAGTGAAAACAAAACTTCCCACTGACTGTTACAGTAGATTCAAAGACCCAGAAAGAAAATGAAAAAACTTTCTTGTTAATGAGAAAATATAATTGTCTATTTATATAACTCCTTTTTTATTCTAGAGAACCTCATCAGTTTGGGCTTGACCTTCTCTTTCTCCCTATTTGTTCAACACTTCGATATTTTCTGTGCCATGTCTCACAATTAAGGGGACTGCAAAAGCAGAATTAGGCACTTTCTAAGTGAGTAGCAATCTAACTATAAATGAGTAATAATCTAGCACTTAGAAAAAGCCTTAACGAGGGCAAAAGATCACTGCAGTGTTGTATAATGTCTGTCACAGCTGAGCTCAGGACAAGAGGAGCAGATCCCAAATGGAAAAGGGAGAATTTAGGGGCACAGATAAAATGAAATAAGGAAAATGTTGGCTGTGCTGACATTTCAATATCAGCACGTAATAAGAGCTCATTGGAAATTCTCAGGAAGAATTTGTTTCCTTTGGAAAATGCTGATAATGTCAACATCAAAACCTTTGGCTGGACTGTGTTCTGTGGCCCTGCCCCTCCCAGAAATGAGACAAGCAGAGAGCTCTGCCACATCCTGCATTGCCCAGGCCAGAGCTCACCCCTTGCCCAGCTGTGCCTTTTTCCCTGAATTTCAGGCATGGAACAAAGATCCATTCTGCATGCCAGAACACAGAATTATTCACACCTCCCTTTTTCAGGCCACTATTAAAAAGCCAGCTTGGGTACTCCCATTCCCCATCTCACCCCATCACCATGTTATCCTGTGCCATGTGGGAGCATCCACATGATTCCACACCCTGCCCCATGGGCTCCAAGGAGTTCTGTGCTCTTGGGAACAAACAGAATTGGCCTGACCCTGAAGAGCTGCTGGCCTAGAGGGTTTCATAGAGATGGGCCAAAAAGCTGCTTCTCAGTTATTGAGAAGGTGAAGAGAATTTTCTCACAATTTAGTAATAATAATATTAATATTTACCTTCACAGGAAATGTTGAAATATATATTTCCACTAAGAATTAGTCGTCTGCTTGTTTGTTTGTTTAAAAAGAATAAATTATTGTTTTCTTCAAGATTTATTTCTTTGGTCTAATACCACAAAATTGAGACTCTGTATTTCTAACAATCAAGTCTTCAGAATTTTAGTCTTTCCAGAAATTCAGGGGCCTTGACCACGTGTGTGTTTTATTCAGCTTCAGGAGCAGATTATGGGTTTTATGAAGCCACATTGATGCATATACTTGGCCCTTGCCCTCATGTTTAATTTCATTAGTATTCCATTCATTTTCCCATGGCTTTAATGAACATATCATTTATGGCCCTATTTTTATCGCAGAATTGCACTGGTCTAATTTAATAATGAGTTTCTTCTAAGATGGTTGAACCATTGCAGAAAAACTCAGGTTTTCTTTTAGTCCAATTTGAGTGGTTTATTTTGTTTCATTTTATTTGAAATTGTTAGAAGTATTTTAATCTAGTTGACAACAAGCTACTCTTCTCAGTAAATAATAGGGTATTAAATCTTTTGCTTTGCTGTAATTACGTTGGTTGGGAATCTGTTTATCTTATATGAATGCTGCTTTCTCATATAATCATCCTTTGTACTCCAAAATTGTAAAGAAACTTATAGATTCTCTTGCTTCTAATGATCCATTTGAGAACACTTGGCAACAGAAAATAAAACAGCTGTAAAAAATCTATTTTATCTGCTTGGCTGCCAATTTTCTGTTAAGGTGAACCTGAGCAGTCATGTAAAGGATGGTTTGTTCAATTTCAAATATATACAAGAGTGGCCTTCTGGACCTTTTCCTAAATAATACAAGATGTGTTCCTAGGCATTGTATTCTGCCCTTGAAATGTGTGTTTTTACAGAGAGGGAACACTTCACAAAAGCAAAGCCTGGCACCTGCATTAGCAGCCACTCTCCACCCTTTGTTTGGACCTCTGAGGCAGCTCCTCCTTGTGCTCCTACAGCCTCAATTTGGCAATTGAGAACATGCAGGAGAAGTAAAGTGGGAGCGCTTGTGGTTATGGACACCCCTGAACCCGTCCAGTTTGCTCAGACAGAATGAACACTTTGTAGGAAAAATGGAGATGAGACAGAAAGAGGATAAACACAGCCTTATACATACAGTGAGCTAGAGGAGATTATTTTCCTATTTCTCAGCTGAATAGAGCTGAATCCCACTAAATTCAGTTTCTGTTTAGTGGGAATCTCTGTGTGCTTTGATCAAAACCACAGGAAACCACCAAAAAGAATACAACTCTTTCCCAGCACCCCCTGATATTTTGATTGTTTTGATCTCTAAGGCAGCTGTTACATGAAAACTTTAAGAAATAGATATGTAGCTTATAGCAAGGGAGCCAAAACTGTGAAACTCTGAAGATGTAAGAAAGAATTTTTGATAACAAAAAGGACTATAACTTCATCTCTTCAAGACAAACAGTAATATTTACTAGTTTTATATAACATACCTGGCACATTAGGCTCTACCTAATTCAGGAGGATAAATTTCTGTAGCAATGCCAGATGCTCATTTTGGGAACCTGAGCTCCATTTTCAGGTTATGAATTGATCTGAACATCAGTAATTTCTTTTTCAATTCTTCAACACATCAAGGTGATGCAAAGATTTTGAAATCTGCTCTTTTCATTGCTATTTCTGACCCACTGGAGGGTTTTAGACAAGTGATTTCACCTCTGTGTACCTTAATTTCCTTATCTAGATATTAAGGATCATCATACTTCTGTATATTACTTTGAGACCTAAAGATTGCAAGTGATGTACAAAGACAGTACTATTTTTAAAAGTAATATTTTTATTTTTCTACAACACCTCCACCTTGTTAATTAAAACAGCTTGGTTTTATTTCAAAGTGATAAGAGACTTAAACAGAACAGGGCAGTTTGTGGATTCACATTTTTGCAATGTAATTTTTTTTTTTGTATGGATTTATAATTCTCTTTGTGGATTTACTCTATAGAAAATCTTCCTGGAAAGTTCAGGGCTTTAACCTCCCTCTGGCTGTATTTGTTTCTTTTGGTTTGGTTTTGTTTGGATTTTTTTTTTGGGGGGGGGTGTTTGTTTGGTTTGGTTTTTTGTTGTTGTTGTTGTTCTTTTTTTTGTTGTTTCTCTCTGCAACAGGTTGGACTTTGGGCATCTAATGGTATTCTTAGAATCCTGTTTTGATAATTTCAGAGCATTGATATTTTTAAAAATGCAAAGTATCAAAAAGCCAGATATTAAAGTACCTAAATAAAAATATACATTCTATATCTCCATCAGACAATATTCTCAGACCAATTGTAGCTCTGAGTCAGGCAAGATTTCCTCTGTTTCTCTTCACAGCGAGTAGAGAGGAAGATTTTGTCTGCAATTAGATCCGAGGAGCTGGATTCCTGTTTAGAGTTTGCTCATCATCAGGAGAGGTGAGCTCTTGTTGTTGGCATCTTTGCTCTTCCCAGCTGGGGCCCGGCACTAACAAGATGTTGTGGAGGAGAGCAGGGCCCTGGTGACACGAGGGGAGCAGGAGCAGCCGCAGGGGTGTCCCAGGTACCCCCGATCCATCACTCAGCACCTGGGAGCCCGCAGCCAGGAGAGTTTGGCTCTTCATCCCTCTCTGATGATCTCCCCTCTGCCTCAGGGCTGGCAAGTTTTAGTTGTGACCTCATTAGATACGTGACTCAAAGCACTGAAGCGTTGGAGCCCAAGGAATACGAGAAATTAATAGCAGATTTACAAATGTCACTGGTGGCCTCATTGTTGTGGCACACAAAAGGCTATTCTGAACTCTGGATTCCTTAAGGCATAAAATCAATGAGTAAAATGGCTTAAAAAATATGAGCCCATAGAGCTTTATGTCCCTGTGGTTCTTGCCAGAGTGAAATGCATTAGTTCCCTGGGGAACTGTGGGAATCACACTGATTTTCTCAAGAAAAGAAAATTTGAAAGCCCTCAGTGAGAACTCAGGAAATGGCACTTTGCATTTGATGCTTGGCCACAATAAAAATATTTATTCAGCAGAGTAACTGTAAGAGAACATTTTAAGAGCTTTTCTTTTCCATTTTTCCATCCAAACTTATGTCAAACAGAGGCCTGTCAACCACCTGAAATACACATTACAAAAGCATGTCCAGAAAGCATAAGGAAACAATTCTTTGAGACACAGGAATCTTCTGAGTTGGATTTTTTTTCTGTTTCCATTGTGAGATTTGGAAGTTCAGGTATGCCATTAATGGTTTGTGACGGTGAACTGGTCATTGACTGACAAATGGCTCCTGAATTTGCTGCTCCAGGAAACAGCAGGCAAAGGGAAGCAGCAGAGTCTGTCAAGAGTTCAGCTCTTTGATCTCCTGCCTGGCAAAATCTCCAGGTTCTATGCCCTTCTCTAACCTGTTTCTTATTACTTGTAGTTGAAGATATTTTTGAGTCAGTCAAAAATCAAATATTGGGCTATTTGCTACAGATCTAATTAAAATAATACTGGTACAGGATCCAGTTATGTTTTTACTTTGGAAAAGTGTTTGCCTGAGATGGAACAGGGGTAATGTGGAGGCCACAGTGTGGTACATTTCAGCCCTACTTTGTCACCTAATACCAGACTCCTGAGATTAGCTTTTCTCAAATGATTCTTTTGCTCCAAGCCACAGGCCTCAAATTCAGCAATGATCTGAAATGGTTGCTGGCTGAAAAATTTATAACTGATACAGATATCCACTGAAACTGGATTTTAGACAGAACATTCAGTTTATACAGAAAGGAACACCAAATTACACCTCATTAGTCATGGGAGCAGTTTCATGTCAATGTTTTGAAATAAATATGATTGTGAGCTAATGCATTTGGGCTGAAATCACTGCTGTCCCAAGTGCTGTGAATTCAGCAGTGTTTGCTATCATCAGATTCTGACCTTCCTACATCAGTATTATCAGAAAAGTTGTGGAAATTGATGTAGTTTTTGGAATCCATGGGAATTCCAGCATATTTTGAGGAGGTCTCAGAATGCTGCAAAACACATTTAGGGAAAGATCACAGGAGAATGCAGAGGCCATTCCTTAAAAAAACATCCCTGTTCAAAATCATTTCAACATATCCTTGATCCAGGGGCTTACAGATTACATTATCATATGTCCTGATCTCTCCTGATTTCTTTTGTCTTGTGTGTGATGGATTCTGTAGGTTCTGTTGTTACATCTGACACAGAAGAGAGTCCCAGCCAGGAGAGACCTTCCCATGCTCAGGTGTCACAGTGGGCACATCTACACCCCACAAAGAAATGGAGAGCAGTGAAACTTCTCTAACACAATGTTCCTGAATTAATGAATCTGCCTGGGAAGCTGGGGTTCTTCATTAGCTCGGAAGAACCACCAAAGAGGTTTGGTGCTGTCCATGTCTCAGTGCTGTGTGCACTGAGGGTCCAATGCTGGTCACAGTGATGGGTGCTCCTCACAAACCACCCGCTGCCACTGAGAGCTGCCTGCAGGATTGCTGGGTAAAAGCCATATCAAAATTGAAAGAAATATCCTAGATAAGACTGTGCATTGAAGGGAGGATCCTGAATTGTGTCACAGCCCACACAGAGCCATAGGGCAGGTGTTCCAGGGATGGGTGACAGGAGCCAGCCACAGGTGTCACCCAGTGTGGTCACATTGCAGCTCTGTGCCCCAGCTCTGTGTGAGCTGTGGGCTGCGTTTGCTGTGCTGCATCACCTGGAGGCACAGCACAGGAGATCACCACTCATTTTTCTTCCCCAGTATTTGGCAAAAACAAATAATAGCTGGAAATAAAATGGTTAGCACAGGTTTATTACCTTTGAGGGAAACAAATCACAAAAGGGAAAATTGAAATTAACTGGGTTGAACACAAGGTAAATCAATAGGATTATACCAGGTTCACAAAAAAGGGAGGACTTTCTTCTTTTCTGTGACCTTTTGTGAGGACAAGTTGGAGGAAAAACACAAGAATGAGGAGAGGAGATTCTGAGCTCTAGATAAATAGCAGTAACCAGATGTTTTCAGCAGGTGCTGTAAGCCCTAAACAGTGGGATTTTGCTACATGGAGCCTTATTTGTCTAAATCCAAGAAAGGACTTAGACCAAGGCCAGATGGGTGCAGGTGGCCAGGGGCACTGCTTCCACAGCTCAGTGGCATCTCAGTTGCTCTGCTGGGAATATGGAAGGAAAATTTCTTCTCAACAGACAACTCATCTAAAAATAAAAGCCTAAACAGATTTTCAGGCTTTTTTAAATATGTTGATATTAAGCAGAAGTAGTTTATGACAACTGAGACAGATTTTTTTAATGGGAATTTGCATTTTAAGTTGAATTAAACTGGGAAAAATTCCCTCTAAATTATTTTCCTTTGTTTTTAATTCTCATTTTGAATTCTAACTTCTTGATTTTGGGTCACCATCTAGGGCAGTTTATGTTATGGCTTCGCAGTGCATTGTAGCATTGACTACAGCTCCCAGACCTATTGCTGCAAGCAGCAGTTGCTGCAGTATCCACTCTATTACTAAAAACTGATTGAAATATGAACTATAAAATGATGATTATGAAACATAAAATTGTCATCTGTGCAGTGAATCATACTAATATTCATAAATACATCTGTTCATATAGACACCAAAATTGCAGATGTTTCCATTCCTGAAATAAGACTCAACTGCTATGACACCTTTTAATGTTGCCAAACAGTTGTTTGTTTCCTGAAGCTAATGGTGAGTCAAGATCAAGATGCAGTTTGGT
Organism: Zonotrichia leucophrys gambelii; assembly: GCF_028769735.1. Lineage (NCBI taxonomy): Eukaryota > Metazoa > Chordata > Aves > Passeriformes > Passerellidae > Zonotrichia > Zonotrichia leucophrys. The sequence goes on along the minus strand of NC_088179.1, from coordinate 18,393,258 downwards.
AAATGGTGAATGCTGGGTTACAATAAGGTGATTACTTGCACAGCAGAGATCACTTGTAGTTCCTGGGGAAATACAGTCACTAAGAGCAAAGGCAAAGAATCCCATGTTAATGAAACCTCCCACATGTGCTTTGGATGTACTCTGGATGAGTTAGGGGAAAAGTATAGAAAGAAACTGGGAAGCAAATAGTCTCTTTCTTGGAGGTCTTAGAATCTTGACGAAATAAAAAAAAAAATTGAATTCAACCTGGAAAAATGCCAATTCATCTCAAGGAAAGACATTCCTGTTGTACATACTGTGATGGGCATATCTTGGAAGGAGGAACATGAAGGACTGAGAAACTGGATGGAATTTGGCCTCTGCCCATGCAGCGTGAATAAGGAGGCATTGTTCATCTCCATTTAACACTGGCAGAAGAGTACATGTGTTTTTAGGTAGCTCATTACAGCAAACAAATTGAAGGTTATTCAGTATAGGGCAGAAATAAGTACAGAGGGACTTTTGTATAGACAAAAAGGGAAGATTGGAATGGATCAATATTTATAGGCTGGTGAAAAGAAGGTTAAGTGGCTGAGAACAAAGAACTTGCCAACAGTCTACAAATCGGATAAGCAGCAAGAAATAAGATGAATTCTTTAGACTATTCCAAGGCAGAAAGGATGAAGAAATTAAAATTTAAGCTGAACACCAAGATAAGAACTCTGATACAGAAATGAACTTGTAAAAATCTCATAGGGAAGTATTTGAACCTCACTGCTTGAAGACTTGGACACAGTCTAGACTAAATATATTTCTGGGAATAATTCATTTCCATTAGTATCAGGACATGACCTTCTCACCAACTCCTATTAATCTACATTGTGTGAGTGCCTTATGAGGCAGCAGCAGGGACTGGGCTGGCTGTTAATGCTTGGCTGGGGACAATAAACTCAATAAACTCCAAACAAATGCAGCTCAGACCCATGGCAGGGCCTGGGACCAGTCCCACCTCCCAGATGAGTCCATATAGATCTACATCAAGTGAGGATCCCCCAAAGACTTTGAAACTCATAAGTCATTTTTATTAGAATAGGGTCTACAGTAATTAACTTCTTTATCTATGATAACTCCAAAGTGAAATGAGATTTAAAAAATAATGTCTGTCTTTCCTGTTTGGGAGTTTGCAGATCTTGGCTTTCCTTCTGGATTGACTTTTTGATAACTCAGTGACTTTCTGTTCTGGTCCTTAGGGATTTTCCTCATGGGAGCACCAAGTGTCTCACTGTCTTTTCCTGGGCATCAGACAAAGCTCCTGACTGTCATTTTCTCACTCCTCTTTTGCCATGTGTGCCAGTGGGACCATTTCACCAAACAGGCTCAGCTGCTTCCTTGGGAAGGAGCAGTCTCCCTGTGGGCTAGATGGGTCTGTTGAACTTGGACACACTTTTAAGGAATATTCTCAGACTGAAAATGCCCCAATCAAACATTTACTGTCTGTTGCAACCTCCCATAGTACTCATATCCCACTTCTTGTTCAGGCAGGTTCAGATAAAATTAAAAGCCTCCAGACTGATATCATATGTGAAAGTAGCTGTGACCTCAAATCACAGATAATGCAGATAAAATGTACTAAAACCTGCACCTGGCACTGACAACTCTGTTGGAAGTCACAGTTAGGTGTGTCACCTAAAGATGAATCAAGTACAGATTTTCCACAGGAACCTTTGCAACCTAGGAAAAAACATAATGCATGTGGGGGGAGGTTTTTGATGTTTGTGTTCATATGCTGAGACTACATTGCATGTTCACATTCACATTATGATTAAATTTAGTAAATAAAAGTCTATGCAATTATATTCAAAATCATTTGGGATGAGTAGCACAGAGCTGCACAAAAAGAGCACCACCTTTTTGGTGGTTTTGTGTTCTAGGACAGTGGAAGAAACCATTTTCATACACAGCATCTTTATAGTTTTCCAGTATGTTTTGCCCTGCAGAAATACCCTCTGGTGTGTTTTGTTGGGGATTTTTTTAATGTCACTGTGGGAGTACAGTGTGTGCCTGGGAGAAAATAATGACTCTTAAGATGATTAACATGTTATTAAACTCTGGGATAATCGCTGTCCTGTCAAGTGTCAGCTCGTGCATTTCATCAGCCCCATGTGACAGTGCTGGACTGCTCATTGCTTTCTTTGATCTAACAAGAGTATTTTCATGATCAGCTGCTGAATGTGACCCCTGTGGAACTGCAAACAGCATAAAGAAAACAAAAGTGGGTAAACAATGCTAAGTCACCCCAAAAAATAATACTGTTTTTATACCAGTCCAAGTAAGCCTGAGCTGACTCCTCATGTGGCAACACATGGATGGGACTGGTACCAGTGAACTGTTGGGGCATAACAAAGTGTGAACTTTGCAAGAAATACAGATAATTCTGCTTTTCAGACTGGCTGATGAGTCACATACAAGTACCTGCATGATGAAATGGACCTGTGCCATCTGCTACAAATGCTTTTGCATTGGCCAGAGAGCTAAGCCTGAGTTTATGCCAGGGCCTTAAGCACATGTCCTAATGGAGTTGAGTTGGATGAGTTAATGGGCTGAGCTCGAGATCAGCTTCTTCACTGCCAAGAACTACTATGAAGAAAACTAGAAGTGAGGGCCTGCCCCTGCTCTCCCTAGGTAGGTGCTGTTAAGTTGAGGGTTTAATATAATTTTCCCCATGTTACTCTGCAGCCCTGTTGCAGCTGTGTCTGCACTGAGCTCTGACCTCCAGAACTGAGCCTAGACCCAAACCCACTGGCTGCTTGTCCAGCTGGAGCTGCCTCATCACTGAGGCAACCTCTGGGCTGTGCCTGACCCTGCTCCCTGCTCCCAGCCCTGATCCTGACACTCCTGTCCTGCTCACAGGCTCTTCCACTCACAGGTGGCCTTCGCTGCTCTTGCTTTGTCCCTGCTCTGGTTTTATGCATCTGAGTAACTGGGTTGACTCTGCTTGGTTTGGAGCCTCCAAATAAAACAAGTGAAGGGATATAATAATTGCTTTCTAAGGTCCATTGCGTTGCATGGTCAACATCTGAAATCAAACTTGTAAGTGATGGTGTATTTTATCCCAACAGAGGAGTGATACCAGAGGCAGATAAAGATACCCTGTGAAGAGGTACATTCAAACTACAGCTCACCTGCTGAGTGACTTTGATTTCTACCACCCTGCTGCTGCCTCTTTTCGGCTGTGAGAGCCACTGTACTAAAGAACAGTAGCTTTCTCCACTGAAAAATTCATTTGTTTTGTTTTTTGGGTTTTGCCAGGGAGCCAGCATTTAATCACTAAGATGTGTCACGCTGCTAAGCTGTGTGACAGCTTGATGCATCGAGGGATGCTCCCCACTGAAAATGTAAACAATTTATGCTGTGTATTTTTTCACCTAAAGAATCTACAGATTTTTTGTTAATAACGGTTTTCCTTTTCTCCTGTTACAAAGCAGTGTCTGCATTATTTGCAATTACAGAAAAAGTTTCTGTATTTCCATTCTGGTATCAGTGAAGCTAAACAACTCTTGTACTCTTATCTTACTTTACAATATAAATTATTTTTCCAGTGATCATTATTTTAAATTACAAAGCAATAATATGTTTACTTTGGGGGAAAAAAAAAAGGATTTGTATATCAGAGTAGCCAGGCTGTTGCTTTCTCCTGCTCTTTCTGGCTTCTAACACAGCTATTAGAGACCAAAATGTTTCATCTCTCAGCTGTGTGAGTGCAATTTCTGAAGCTGAATGCAGAGGGTTATAGTCCATTTTAGGTACCAGCAGGAAGTATTGCTCAGAGCCTGCCATTGCATCTGAAAGTTCCACAGCAGCTCTTGTTATGTTCGGATACATTAATTTGGTCTTACTTAAAATATTGTGTATCCCACTCTACTTTTCCCTATCCTTTCCCTGTCATGTATCCTCCCTTGACATGCTGCTGGTAGAGTGGGGGTTTTTTTGACAGCACTTTGCCATGACTGGTCTGTCAAAGACTCTCTGTAGTTTCTGACCACCTGACCCTGTAAAATATCCTTACAAGAAGGCACTTGTAGCTCTAGGTAGGGAAGGCTTTTCCATTTATCTTGGCACTCAATGACAAAATAACCCTCACAGTCTGGGGAAAATCCCTTCCCCCTTTTGAAATTTCCAAACCTCTTCTGGATTGCAGGAGCCACAACTGTCTTTGGATGCTGAAATTAATTTAAATTCACCAGTTTTCAAGAAAAACTGTTCTTCATATTTTTCAGATGTACTTTCTGATCACTCCTAACACAAGACAGGTTTTTCCATCTTTAAAGAAGTGAAGAGCTAAATTTACATTATGAGATTACAAACCAGGTTAGAAGGGTGAAAAAAAAAAAATCGCAGGCTGCACTGAGGACCTGACAATTATCAGTTTTCCTGGCTGCCACTAGGATTTCTCAGAGGCACATTCTGGTGTGGGCAACCAGGCTCTTCAACCACCTCAGCCTGAAGCGTTACTTTTCAGGACCAACCTTTTCCTGGGCTATTAACCTTCTGTTTAAACTTTAAATTGCACGTATGCTATCTGGCACTGCCCAAGCTTTACAGCGTTTGTGAAAGCACTACATCATTTCCTCGCAGCTTCTCAACTAAGGAAACATTGTATTGGAGATTTCATTAACCCTTGCTGCCAGTGAAGATACAGATTAGAACTCGAGTAGCCTGAATTGTGCTTACAAGGGTTTTGTTGATGCGTTTTCATAGAGAGTATGTTGACATTTTTTACAGATGGAAAAATCTGGATTTCTTTCTCCCACTTACAGCTCTCCTACGCACGTACACACAGTCTCCCATGTATATATTTACCAGCTGTAGGAGGATCAGATCATCACAATTACAAGAGGGGAGTTTTAGACACCAGTGGTTTAGATTTGCATGTTTATTTCTCACTCCCAATCAAATCAGCACAGAGCTACTTCTGTAATTAGGTGCGACAGCAAACAATTCCATTTGCATATGTAAAAACTTAATTTGTGCTATACTAATGATCATCCATTCTTAGGCCAGAATCACAAAGGTATTTAGATGCCCAAGTTATGTTTTTTTTTACTTCTTCTTAGGTACATTCCGTGCTTTTAGTTGCCAATATCTTTAAAAACACAATTTGGTATCAGTGTTGTAAAATGTGCTACAAAAGGGAGATGCATGGAATGCATAACTTATATTTAAGCTGTCTCTGCATTTGATTTGGGGCACAGTATTGAAGGTTGGTTTTTTGGTTTGGTTTGGGGTTTTTTGTAAGAGAGCATTCTGGCCTTTGCTGTATTTTTGGCAGAGGTCTCTTTCTCCTGCTCTAAGTCATGGTCATTACCTGCACACATACACATCTTTATTTCACTGTGGTATTTCTTTTTGTCACATTTCAAGCTACTTCCTCCCGTTTCTGCTTTAGATTTTCATCTGATTCACAGCCTCTATACCCTGTGATTATGTATTTTGTTCAACTGCCTTAATAAGACAAGAATCAAGTGGAAATCAACAGCTGAATATTTCCTATATTCCAGAAGCTCCAGCCAAACCACATCTGGACTTTGACACTTGATTGTTCCGATTAAATCATAATTATAGACAGCAGGGAAAGCAAAGAAAGTTTAGTTACCAATTTCTGTCTTTCATGCTTGACCTGAAACCTGCTGAAGTCAGTGGGAGTCCACAAAATCTCCTTCCAAAATCCCTCAGAGGCACAAAACTGCCCATTAAACCAGGGGCACTTGTTTTTGTCTCAGCCTTTGTAGTTTCTTCACTGGCCCGAAAGGCAGACTGGAACATCAGGCAACAGGTTTTACTTACAATTTTAAAAAATTTGTGATAGAAACAGGAGGCTTCTAATAATAAATTACAAACCTAAAGATAATTATTAAATTCAGAGCAGATATTTTTTTCCATGTCTTGTTAATTTACTTGCAAATAAGTTCAGCTTTCTGGATTTAACACTGTGAGGAATTCACCAAATGTTTAAACAAACAAATATCATATCCATACATCAGTTTGGCATTCCACTGTTCCATCTGGCCTCTGCTTTTGGTTGATAGGAAAAACAAACCTGATTTGTTGAGAGACTAATGAATATCTACTTATGGCTGTTACTTACTGGAATTATATCAAACAGATAATTCTGTAATTAACTTCTCTTTCTGTTTCTAAAAGTATTCCTTAATCACTGTATCTCCAAAAATTCTTATTGAGATAAAAATTAATTGGAAATCATATCACACCAATTCAGCTTATCATTTTTAATGAGAGATACACCTGCTAAAGACAAAAATAATTTTGGTACATTTTATTTGTTTTCAAGGTATGCTCATGCATTAAATTGGAGCAAACATTAAGATAATTAATCTGTATTGTGAATTTGTATTGCCAACTGTTTAGCTCTTCATAAGTTAATTAAAGCAGTTTCAACTTTCTAGTTTTAGTGTAGTTTAAATAGTGACAAATTTAAAAGAAATTAGGAGGCTGCTAATTAGTTTGTGACCATGGTTACATGCCTGGTTCATTGCAAGTCATTGAGAAAATAACTTCTGATTTTTGTAGATTGCTATTTAGGCAGTATTTATTGCACATGTTGCACAAATAGAATGTTACAGCAACTGACCATGAGATACATAAATAAGTAACTTGTTTTACCAGAAATAGAAGAACTCCAGCTGGTTTAGATCTTCAAAATATTTTTAGAGACTCCTTTGAACAACTTTTGAAAGTTCATGCATGATACATGACAGTTATAAAGATGCAAATTTCTGGAAAAATAATTTTATACTGAGAACGTGAATATTGCTGTACTACAATAACTGAGAGAGGCTGCATGCTTAAAGATCTCCTTGTAGTGCTTGCAGCCTTGAGGTCAAACATCCACACTATATTTTGCTACACCCTGGAAATGCAATTTTGAGCTCTAAGTAGTGATCTACTCTGCTGACAGGAAAGTTTTGATGCTGCTTTAAGGTGCAATCACTCTAAAACTGGAAAACCAGGATGATTCTCCCCTGCTATAAAGCAGGAGATACTGCCAGTCTGTGGAGTGTTAGAAGCTGGAAAATCCATGAAAACCTCACAAAAACCTGTCTGCTCAGCATACCTGCTGCTGAGCCCCCATGTACCACAGGGATTTGCTCTGCAGGCAGGATTTCTAGCTGTATTGCAAGCTGTACAGGTGAGTGTGTACATATTGTCTGTGTCATGATTGCTGCTAAGTTGCCTGACTGGGGTTCCTGCCAAATAAGCAAACTTTCATTCAGCACAGTCTGGTTTTCAATTTAGGGTAAAAAAATGTCAAGGGTAATGTTTCCTGCAGTAACCTTTTAGTTTCACCTGGAACCTCTAAGCTCTTGTCACTGCTGTGCAGGCACGGAACGCTGCACTGGTGCACAAGCTGAACTCCCAGCGTACAAAGGCTCAGCAGTGCCACTGCCTGCAGCCTGACTGAAACCCACAGCACTCCCAGGGGGGTCTCCACTGACATTTCTGAACCATTATTCCTGTTGGACTCCAGCAGGAATAATGTTGAATAATCCAGACTGTCGATTCAGAGCCCAGGCAGTTCCCACAGTCTGTCTTTGTATATTTATAACATGCAACTGACTATTTGTCTACATCTTTCTAGAAATCTGAGAAGTGCAAAGGTCCTTGACACCAAAAACAGGTGCTGAGCACACTCCAGGTAAGTCTACACCACTGAAAGTGTACTCTCTTACAGACCATGCCAAAGCTGGACTGAACAATGACCTCATTACAAAAGGAAATGCTTGAATGGCCATGGCTTGGGTTGCTCCATCACTCAGAGTTTGGGGTTGTCTCCACATTTCCTCCATCATATTTGGTGATTTTATCTTGTTTTCCTCACAGTAGGGCTATTAACTGGCTAGCAGTTAATCTGTGCTGAAAGTCCCTTCATCGGTCTTGAGCTAAAATAATATCTTGGATATTGGACAGTCTCTTTGCTGCTTCATAAATTAGCAAGTCTAGGCAGCAGGGCTGCTTTTGGCAGAATATTTCATAAGTATAACACAGCTGGAAGTACAACTCTTCATGTTCATTGTCATTACTACTATTAGCTTCCTCTTCTTAGCCCAAATGACATATTTAGTTGAATATTTCACTCCTCTTTGCAACAGGCTAAAATTTATCTTCAAAGATGCCCAAAATTTACAGAGAATAATACTCTGACATGTATGATCTTGGAGAATCTAATCTTTTTGTCAGTGATAAAATGTGGCTCTGGGCTCTGGCACAAAATTCTTTCCTGCAATGAGATTTTCTTGTAAGCTTCACCAGTGATATTGGATATTTGGAAACATTTGAGAAGCAGCTTGACCTTGTTGCATTCAAGCTGTGCTCACTGGATTTGGATGAAAAACTGCTTAGTATTTCATATACCCCCTTTGAAGTTCTATCATGCCTGTTTGGGGTTGTTCAGGGGCAATATCACTGCGAGTTTGACCCTGGGTCCAAAGCCATTGAGGTGTAAATTCATCATCTTTTTACTGTGGGAGCTAAAGGCTGCAGGATGGATTTTGTGAGCTGCCTTTCAGCATGCACCGACCTGAGCTGTCAGAAATCTACACCAAGGGTGCTCAAACACGTCTGGTTTCAAAGTATCCGGAGTGTTCCTCCTCCAGCAGGGTGAGATGTTGACTTGCATTGCTTTCTCCTGCAGGATCAGGACACTCCTGCCCACCCTGTGTTTACTCAGCAGATGGGATCAGGCACTACTCATGCAGGCAGTTCCTAAATCAATGGAACAGAGGATTAACAGCATATGGAGCATGCCCCATGCTCAGGCCTGGCATCTCCTGAGCAGTGTGTATAGCCCTGGCTTTATTCCAAACTCTCCCATTTATCATTATTCCTGTCTGAACTGTGGTGGCTGCTAGTCTCTTTTATCAAAAGCATTTCCTATTGGGCAACTGAAGCAAAGCAAGCAAAGAATGAAAAGAAAAGCAGAAAACTTCTACCACTGAAAAGATGGAGAGATGTTTTTAAAATCAGAGTGAATATCCAGGAAGTATCCTGGGAGAGAAAAGGATGCAAAAGCTTCTGTGTGCCCTGGATGAGGTGGAACAACATACAGTATGTCACAGTCTCACATTACTTCTCAGTTCATTCCTATAACCTGAAAATTAGGAAAAAAAATTACAAGTTCAAGCATATACTCTGCTCTGGCAAAGCTGTTTCTGAAGCTGGAATTATTTGGGGTAATTTAGTTTGCTTATGATAATTTTGGGATGTATTTGGCCCAGATAAAGAATGTATTACTTTAAAAATGAAGTTAGCCGTCATGTTCAGGGGCAACTAATCTACCTTCTGTAGAGGTAGATTTGTGTATATAAATTATGTGTTCAAATTACTGGATTTCCTGAAATGCAAATGATTTTATACAACAAAGAAAATGGCTGTAAGAAGAATCTGCTGTTGTAGGTGTGTGTGCTTTCACAGTGATTTTTGGCTCCTGTTTTAAGTCCAGAAGTTGTAACACACTGGAAGTCTACTCATAATGCCTAATTTCTTGTACACTGTGTGTGTGTGTGTGTGTGTATCTGCATATGAGACTGGGGAAATGCTTACACAAGCAGAGTTCATGCTTCAAACAACTTTTTTTTAGCTCTTGTATTTGCTAAGCAACACCAATTAAATCTTACTCAAAATACCATTCCCTCAAATAAAACTGCCACTATTTGCAGTTGTGCCACCCTGCTCAGGACACTGCTCTTGCCATGAAACTCATCCAGGAAAGGCTCCTGTTTGTGCTGCATCCATGCAGGTGCATATTCCATGTCAACCTGTGTCTAATCACGCTTAATATCTAGAAATTTCCATCTGGTGTTAATGGTGTTTCCCCACCATGGTAACCAGCAATCTAAGAGCACACCTGGTCTCACACAGATCAGGAAGACTCTAAATCAAAATCTTGGCAGCTGTTTGGTACATAGTAAGTGTTGTGCTTCCTTTATCTTCCTTTATATTAAAACAGGGGGACGTGAAATGAAACTAAAATATAAATTTGCCCTTCCAGTGTCTTCCCCAAGTCTGCTACACCAGTGATATCCTTGCTGGCTTTGAACTGAGCTTCTGAGACCAGAGTCTTTGATATGATCCTTGCCCTCTCAGTCATGCTGCTTCCTAGAGGAGCCCGTGTCCCTGGTCTGCTGACAGCCAGATTGCTATTTTTTCTTCAGCCCTGTACTGGGGGAAGAAGTGACATTATGCTGTTTGCAGTGGGTTTTCTCCCACACCCACCTCCCCTTTTAAAATTAATTATTAAACGCGATGCCAGGGACAAATTATTCTTGGGAGCCGAAAAACTGCGATCCTTCTAATAGGCTTGGATTATTTCCAGCTGGTTTTAAGCACCTTTCTCCATTAGCTGGAGAGGTGATTAGCATGAAGAGCCTCCTGAGTGAAGTGTCTTTTTAGCATCCAAAGTTAGCTCTGGGGAGCAGGGCGGCTGCCCTGGCGCCAGGCCCGCGGCAGCAGCTTGGCTGTGCCCTCATCCCATCGCCTTCTGCTGAAGGAATCGCTCGTATTCCCTGTCTCAGGAGAGCCAGGATGAGGGAATCACTCGTATTCCCTGTTTCAGTAAAGCCAGGATGTGTCACCTGTGGGCTGTGCCAGGGGACCCTGGCCAGGGACAGCGCAAGGAATGGGGATTAGGAACACTGTGGAGCTGAGCCTCAGCCCTGCACTGCTGCGTTGGCTCACGCTCTCTCCTTTAGTCACAGAATCATGGAACCAACTGGGTTGGAAAAGATTTCTGAGATTATCAAGTCCAACCTGTGGCCCAACACCAGCTTGTCAATTAGAGCATGGAACCATGTGCCATGTCCAGTCTTTTTGTAAACACCACCAGGGACAGCGACGCCAGCACCTCCCTGGATAGCTCATTCCGATGTCTCATCACCCTTTGAATTAATAAATTCTGCCAAGTGTCCAACCTACACCTCCCCTGGAGCAGTTTGAGGCCGTTGCCCCTTGCCCCTGGTTCCCGGGGAGCAGAGCCTGACCGCGCCTGGCTGCACCCTCCTGTCAGGGAGCTGGATGTCCCCCTTGAGCCTCCTCTCCTCCAGCTGAACTCCCTCAGTAGCTCCTCGCTGCACTATGCTCCAGCCCTTTCCCTAGCTCTGTTGGCTTTCCCTGCCGTCCACAGACGTAACTCGGGGACGACACGGCAGCGCCGGCCGAGCTCCGACCGAGAGCCGCCCGCGCCGCTCCAGGGTCGCTCCCTCGGAAGTGAACACGCTCCCGGCAGCGCCCGGAGAAAGCGGCGGTGCCGTGACACCCCCGGTTCGGGCCGTGACACCCCCGGTTCGGATATGTGACACCGCCGGTTCGGATATGTGACACCGCCGGTGCCACCCGCTCTGGGCGCTCCGGGCCGGGGCCGGCGGGGGCGCAGCGCCCCCTCCCGGCAGCATCGCGTCGGGCGCTGCCTGCACTGGCCGCCGCTGCCGAACCGGGCAGGATTCCCATGGGGAAAATCTGTGTAATTTGCGCCGTGTGTTTTTGACTGTTCTCTCTTTCATTCTTGTCTGTTTATAAACTAGAGACGGGCCCGCCAGCAGGGCGGGCAGCGCCGCCGCCGCTCAGCGCGGTCCTCCCGCCCGCCGGGGGCGCTGTGGCCGCTCGGTCCCGCCCCATCGCCGTTGCCCGAGCGGCGGTTCCCGTTCCGGGCGAGGCGGCGGCGTTGGCGCCGGGATGGATCGGGAGCTGCTCCGGCAGGCGCTGAACTACCACGGCCCGGCGCTGCTGTCGCTGCTCCGCGCCGAGCAGCATGACAACCCCGACTTCCGCGGGCTGCTGCCGCCGCCCGGGGCCGCCCCGGAGCCGCCTCGCGGGGCCCCGCCGGCCGCCTGGTGAGGGGCGCCGGGGCAGCGGCCGGGCGGGCCGTGAGGCGCCGCGGGGCGCGACTCACCGCGTTCTCCTTCCCCCAGGAAAGAGAGGGCGAGCATCGACACCGAGATAAAGCGCTTCATCGCCAAGAAGGCGGATCTGCTGTTCGCGCACTCGTGGAAACCCAACGGGCCGATCGAGGACAGCATCGAGGAGAATGAGGGTGTGTGAGTTGGGGGCGGTCACTCTGTAAGGACAGCACTTGAATTTGCGGTATTTAAAAAGAGGCTTAAAATTTCCCCTCTTGATTTTTACAGGCTATGCGTAAGCTTCCTGTTAGCACAAGAAATCGTATTTTCACGTGTTTTGCTGTCGTTAAATGTTTTGTGATGTCGGGGTGCAGCTTGGCCGATTGTAACTGGCTGTGCCCTGTTGCAGAGTGTTACGCTGTCATGCCACCCCTGGAGAGGTTCCTGGAGGTGCCCAGGGAGGAGAGGAGAGAGCTGTTCTTCCGTGACATCGAGCGGGGCGATATCGTCATTGGGAGGATTACATCTATCCGTGAATTTGGCTTTTTCATGGTGTTGATTTGTCTGGGAAGTGGTGTCATACGGGAAATTGCAGATTTGGAAATCACTGTAAGATACAGCTTTGGTCAATAGTTCGTTTTTGACATTTATTTGTTGCCTCTTGTAGCTCTTAGTGGAGTGGAATGTGTAAAGGTGAAATAGCTTTGGGGTGATGGGTAGTGCCTGACTTTGTGGGCAGCTTGTGATACTTTGCTTGGCCAGTGACCACGTCTTTCATAGCAGTGACTCACATTATAGGGTTGAAAAGTTCATCATTTGTTCAGCATGAATTTTTAATTGAGCCAAGCCATATTTTAAGAATTGCAGTTCTGATGTGCATTGAGCTTAAAGTAATCTTTTTTGGTTTGCTCTTGGGGAGAAAAAGAACCCCAACCCTATGTCTTCATTTATGGCATTCCTGCTCTGTTCTGTTGCAGGCCCTGTGTCCTGTGAGGGAAGTGCCTCCTCAAAGCAACCATGGAGATCCTCTATCATATTATCAAACTGGAGACCTTATCCGAGGTGAGTGGCTGCAGAAGCTGTCAGGAATGGGTTTGCCTGGGGTTTGAGCCATTTCTGTGAATTTATCCCTCCCTGTATTATTTCTGCAGCTGCGCTCAAGGACGTTGACCGCTACCACGAGAAGCTGGCGGTGTCACTTTACAGCTCAGCCCTTCCACCCAAGCTTTCCAGCACAAAGCTGGGTGTGATCACCTCTGATGACTTCCCACTGCATTATAAGTAAGGATGTGCTGTCTGGCTGCACTTGCTGGGTGCAGTCAGGGTGTCTGAAGAGCATCTCTGACAGGCTGGCTGTCCCTTAAACTCCACAGTGGGCTTTCTGATTTAATGGGCTGATCACATCCTCCTTGTTGTTCCTCTCTCTAGCATACTTGTGTCTGGATATGTAGGTGTGGTTGGCTTTTTAGCTTCTTTCCAAAAATATAAGGAAACTAAAAGACAGGGTGGGATATTTGTTGCTTTTGGACTGTGTTAACAAATGAATACAAAAACCCCAAAGCCTTGGGAGACTGGAATGTTAATTCTTAGCATTTTAAAATTCCCCCTGGAAGATGGGGACACAGCTGTCTGTGATATTTTTCATGGTTTTGTATGTCCTGGCAATAGGAAGTGGGTGCCCAAATAGGTTTCAGAAGCTCACCTGGGGTAAAAGGACATAAGGGTCAGTAAATAGCGGGAAGATATGTGCCTGTAGAAGAGAGCAGTTTGTGAGCAGTAATACAGGTACCATGTGGGCATTTTTATTCTAAACATAAGTGTGATGAAATAGAGCACTGAGCCTGAGGTCTCATTTGTGCTGTTTTGAAGGAGAAGCCTGGAAGTTGCCAACACAGGAGAGACATTTGAAGAGGTTTTACATCGTTCCCCAGGATTTGCTAATCCATCATTAGTTGAATATTTAGCAGAAAAACTGGGACTAAGTGAGTCAAATCCACCGTCTTTGCTGAGAAGTCTTCAAATGTAAGTGATTTTTACATTGTTCCTCTCCTGTAGCTCTGTGGAGATTATTCTAATCCATTGAAATAGACTTGTGAGTGGGAGTCCTAGACCACTTAAACCTTTTACAGTTTGACTTGCATGACTGCAGCATACATGTCCTTAAATATTTAAGAGCAAACTCCCCTAGAGTAAGAAATTTGCATTTGAAATCCTATTGCTCTGAATAAGCAAGGCACCTTACCACACACAATGTTTGATATCAGATACTTACAGAATTTATTGTGTAGCTCCTGTTTGCATCTGTGGATTGAAATGTGGGCTGTTTAGGTTTTAATGTCTTCTTGTTTATTTTACTAATAGATTTGACCCCTTTTGTAAAATAAGAGTCAAATATATGCAGTGTTGGATGCTGTGACCCCTATATATATTAGGCTCAAAGCAGGTGTGGACTTTGTTTTTATTAAATGTACTGCAGTTGTACTGGTTCAGTTTAGCACTTCTAGAATGGTTTGGGAAAAACTGGTTTCAAAAATATGAAAGAACAGGCCTGACTGAGGGAGAGCAGCAAGGCATGGACAAATAATATTTCAGCTTATTTCAACTCTACTGCATACTGTAAGCTTAACTTTGTAGACTCAGACAGCCAGTTTGATGTTTTTATTTGTTTGTTCCTTGAAGTAAAAATTTCAGTGAAGAAGATTTTGCCCCTGCATTGAGGAAAAAGCAGTCTGCATCTTGGGCCTTGAAATGGTACGTGATATTTCTTTTCAAAGCTTGTTGTTAGTTTGGGTTGCAGATTATATTTCTGGAAAGAAAACACACATTTAAACAATTTTTCCACTGCAGTATAGCAATGTAACCAGGATCTTACTGAAAATAAATTTATCTGCCAAGTGGGAGTATGACAGATAAAAGTCCTGAGATTCAATTCCAAAATGTGTGTCAGGTTTAAGGGAGTTGTTCTTAGAATACTTTTAATATCCTGACCCATTCTGGAACTGAGAGCAAGATTTGTGATAACAGCAAGCACACAATCTTCTGTTTTATAATTGAATGTTGAGTGACCTCATACTTGTCAAGTAATTCAAGTCTCAGACTGCAGATGTAACAAGTACACTTGCTGTCTTTGGAAAGTTAAATGGAGCAGCAGCCCTGGATATTTACTTTTGCTTTTACACTCTCCAGTGCATTTACAATGTTAATTGCAGAAAAGGTTGCATATAATATTAAATTAAATTTTAATTTTTAAGAAAAATCTGTAATGAATTGTTTTAAATCAGCTTATATAAATTCTCTTCTAATAAGTTGATCTCTTGGAAAATGTGCAAGAAATGTTCAGGGAATATGAAATGTAAAGCCTGAGGCTATTTCTGTGAGGTGAGCTGGTTTGAGCATGTACCATCTGCCCATGCCACCTTGTGCCATTGCTCTAATGGGGATTTTTAGCTTTGGATATAATTAAGCCTGTTCAAGGTTAATGGTGGTAGGTCACACATAGTTTTGTGCAGAAAATTGCTTAAACAATAATTCCATAAATAAAAACCAATGTAATATAGTAGCCCTGTCTGCAGAAACGCTCTTGAATGCCTTAAGATATTGGATTAAAGACAGTACATTTTTGTGGAATTAGGTCAGTATCACCTAACTGAAATTCCAGTGTAAAGTACACAATAACAAGGTCAGGTTTTAACCTGTCTCTTGTTTGGAATCATAATTTGTGAATAACAGAACAATCTGCATAGGCTAATAATACATACTGTTGTCTATTTTTTCTCCAGTGTAAAGGCTGGGGTGGATTATTTTAAGGTTGGGCGCCACGTGGAAGCCATGAATGAGTACAACAAGGCTCTGGAAATTGATCCCCAAAATGTTGAAGCTTTGGTAGCACGTGGAGCTCTGTAAGTCTGCTTATTTCACTTTTTTCATCTTTTGTGAAAGAGAAACATCACAGTTTCATATGCAACTTTGTTGTTCTAGGTATGCAACCAAAGGAAGTCTGAACAAAGCCATTGGGGATTTTGAAGTTGCTTTGGAAAATTGTCCTACCCATAGAAATGCGAGGAAATATCTGTGTCAGACCCTTGTGGAAAGAGGAGGGCAGTAAGTGCTGGGGTTATGAGTTTGGTTGGTTGTTAACAAGTTTTCTCATCATATTTTTTTAATACCATTCTAGTGAGGACACAAAATGGCATCTTTCCTTCCTGGCTATGTGTTTAAAGAAAAATAAAAGTCCTTGGAAATATCTGTCCTTGTGTAATTGGTTTACACTTTGTCCTCTGTCCCAGTTAAAATCCTGGCAAAATATTTGAGGTTTAATCCTTGATATCCTTTTAAATCCTTGATACCCTTTCACTGGTAGGATACCAGGCTAGCATAAAGTCCTCTGAATTGGGTGAATATATTCCAGAAGGTTGAGGATTGTTTGGTTATTTTTTAAAAAAAGTTTTGTAACAAAATTGCATTCTGTCACTGCTGAAATATTGGTGACCCGCTCGAATGCAAAATTTTAGTTTTGAATATTCAGGGAATAGATTTCTTTTAAGCCCTGTGATAAGAAGAGAGAGTATTTTTAAAAATGGAATTTGTACTTCAAAGAATAGTGTTACAGGTCAGAATTAGGAGATGATAAGGTCAGAAATACTGTATTGTGTTGTTAGTGAAGTGAGCTGAGTTGGTAGAGGGGGTCTCAGAGGGATGCAGTGATAAGTGTCATAGTGATAAGAAATACTTGCAAATAAGAAAGCCCTAAAATAAGAAATAGCTGTCAAAATCTGTGTCCTAACTGTGTATGCATTATCACTTGAATTTTAGGTTGGAAGAGGAAGAGAAACTGCTAAATGCTGAGACTTATTATAAAAAAGCCTTGAGCTTGGATGAGACTTTTCAGGAAGCAGAAGAGGCCTTAACAAAGCTCCGTAAGCACATGCAGGTGATTCTTTACTTTCTTTTCATATGGTGCTCTCAGTGGCAATAAATGAACATCAAAAATCATATTAAATCCTTTGAACAGGGAGGGTTAAATTGATGGTTTGTCTTATTCTCTGCTTCCCTACTCCACAGTAAATGTTTTCTAGTGAGCATTATGGCTGTACCTACCAGAAGAAAGGTACCTCTTGGTGACCCCACTGTTTTGGGATAGTAAAGAAATGCCAGACAGTGGAGACAGGAAAAGAGCAAAGCAGGGATAAGAATATCCCATCACACAGGGTGATTAATGAGGTTAATTTAAAATGTTCTCTGAATACAAATGTTCAAAGTGTAAAACACTCCACAAGCCAAATAAACATTGTTACTAAAGTCTGGCCAGACCCTTGGTCTGTGGGTAGTTAGAGAGAGTAACACCAGGCAAAGCTGAGGCATAGGGAGCTCACATGAGAGGGAAATTAAAATGTAATTTAAAGGAAAACAGCAGGAGGTGGAGGGTGGGTGGGCAGACAGTTTGAATATCTCAGCTTTCTCCTCTGTTGTCTGGTGGGTTTTTTCTCTCTTCCCTTGCACGCAGCATGTTTCCCAGGTGAGCCTGCTGGGTCTCTGTGCTAATCTGAGTTGTCATCTTTTCCTTTTTATTTCCTCCTTTGCTTGTGTTGTCTTCCAGAGTGGGTCAAAGAGTAAAATAGAGCACTGAGGAACAGGCTTGTGTTGTTCTGTGCTTCTGCATGTGAGGATGTACACAGGCTGGGGTAGATGGCCTTAGTCAGCAGTTCTTCAGTTGGTGGAGCCATAATGCTGACAGGATGTGTGGAAACAAGGGGGAAGAGGAGATAGGACAATCTGATAAAACTGAGCTACACCAGAGATAAAGAGGTGTAATTTGAGCAGTACCTGCATTTGGCTGCTTTAGAAAGAGGTGTCAGTTAAATGATGAAGAATATTCTCAGCAAGTGGAAGATAAATGTTACTCCTTAGACATTCTCCTGTGGTCACTGATGCAGCAGATAAGGAATATGACAGCTGTTATTTGTTGCTATGCATGGCCTTGGCTGCAGTGAAGGTTTCCTTTATTATAGCTGTTAAGACAGTTGCTGAGCTTTGAAAACTATAAATCAGCCTTCTGCTCAATCTGAACAGAGTGACTCTGTAGGGCTGTAAGTGGCAGAAGTCTGATCTCTTATGGACTTAAGTAGTTTAAAGATTATTTATCTACTTAGATGCTCTCCTGCATTTACCTGTAACTTAGTACATAAGTCTGATACTGTCCCTGCTGTGTAGAATGGCTGAAATAACTGCAGTGTGTTTTCCTGTAATTCTGATTATGTGTTTTTCTCCAATGCATTTCCCTCTGAACGGAACTGTTGCTGCTGTGCCTGCGTCTGGTGCTGCTCATCACCACCCAACCCCTGGAACTTGATTTCTTACGTAAACTCTGCATCAAACTGCTCTGTGAAATTGTTACCTCACGGTTTGTATTCAAACATGGCCAACTTGAATTCATCTCCAACTGGGTTCTGCCGTGTTCCTCTTGTAAACTACAATAATGATGACACTTTCCCTCAAACTCTTCTCTCTCTTTTGGTTGTTGGGGGGTTTTGTCCGTATTTTTCTACATGTTGGTAAAAAATATTGGGGATTTTTTGCATATTCTATTTATAACTTTTGGGCTCTGTGCTTCCTGGTGTGCTGGATCATGGGTACCACTGCAATGACTGGTCAAATATATTTTTAATGGAATAAAAACTGCAATATGGTCCTTAAATATAAACCTGTCACAATGGCCAATACCAAATTCCTGAACAATATTCATTTTTGGTCTGGGAATCCTGGTAAAACATTTCTGGTGTATACATTTGGATGGGGTTGAATGGGGGTTAATACCCATGTTAACACTACTAATGTAATCTTTTTTATGATGCTTGGGTTCAAAAAAGAAATCTTTGGAAATGAGGGAGAAACAAGCTGCCAAAGAAGAGAAACAGAAAGCAAAGAAAATAGAAACAAGTGCAGAAAAATTGCGTAAGCTCTTAAAAGAAGAAAAGAGGTAACTGTTCCATTCAGTGTTCTGGTTATGTGGCAGTGAGTGCAGATGAGACTGTGAGCAATCCATCTCAACAAACAGCAAGCTGGGGAGAACTTCTCCCTGGGTAAGCTGCTTTCCCTCAGAATGTTTCTGTGGATAGTGTCCTTTAGTGCACAGAACCTTTAATGGAGATGTGTGTGGAGAAGTTGTTTGCAATGTAACATATTTGCAAAGCATAATGCCATGTGAAATTGGGAAACAGGTCTTTTATAAGGAGATGTTCAGTGGATTTGTTAATGAAGAAATGACATTTAAAATTGTCATGTCAGTCAGGCTCAGTTTCTGTTCCCACCTTACAGTCCAAGCTGGGGTATGCAGATTTGCTTTCTGTGTGTAGTTTTTGCCTGACACTAAAGGTTATCTCACAGATAATTTATTTTCTTTTAGGTTGAAGAAGAAAAGGAAAGTATCAACCTCCTCCTCCTCCTCTTCTTCTTCATCCTCCTCCTCCTCCTCATCATCAAGCGATTCATCATCAGATGTATCAGCTTCTTCCTCCTCCTCTTCCTCTGTTCACAAGAAGTGTAGAAAAAAGCGTCGACATAGATCTGAGTCTGCTCGCAGCTCCAAAAAAAGCTCATCTAGAGCTTCTTCCCATTACAAAGATCAGAATAGGAAAGAGGAGTGGTATTCCCCTCCAGCTGATACCTCTGCTTCCTTTCTTAACCAAAGTTTTGAAGTGGAAAAGCTGCTGGAAAGGCAGGACAGCGTAGCGTGCCCAAAAATGGAGGGAAAAGAGAAAGACAGACACTGTTCTTTTTCGAGGACTTCAGGTGATGATGAAGACACTTTTGGAGGTAGGTCTGAAGATTCAAGAGATTCTTACAGTAGCTCCAGAAGTCAGCCAAGTCATAGCAAAACTGAAAAATACAGTAAACCAGAGAGATTTTTCTCCAGTTGGAGGGGTCCTTCAGGTTCATATCATAAATCAGATTATAAACCCAGGATGCATTATCACAGGAGATTTGACAGGGATGGAGAGTGGAGAAGGGAGCAGTTTAAGAGACATGGCTCAGGTCAAGACAGGTATTACATGTCCCCAGGGTCTGACTATTATGGCAGGTCAGGGGGGAAGTACAGGTCATATTCTAGCAGCTGCTCACATGAAGGTGACAAAGGTTATGATAGTGACAGGCAGCATAAAAATGAAAGTGAGTCTAAGAATAGAAAAATAAGTTATGAAGAGACTGATAAAACAAAGGAACCAGATGAAGAAGTGTCATTAAATGGTACAGAAGAAGCAGAAGGTGGTGTTAAAAGAAACCTGCCCCAGAACTTAGTTAACATTTTTAATCAGATAGCTGAGTTTGAGAGGGAAAAAGGAAGTAAGCAGAAGAAACAGTGAAGTACCTGAGAATACACTACTTGGATGAGTGTAGTTGTGTCATCTTTTAACTTAGTATCTTGTGAGGAAACACACACAAAGTGAGAGAAAGGCAGAATTTTTTCTGCATTTCAGAATGTCAAAGAATTCTAAAAGATCGTATGGTGGAAAGAGATGGAAGAATATCTTACATAAAATATCCGTTATTTAAAATGCAAGTTTCCTGTGCTCTTAATTTGAGGTGTTCCTGTACAACATTCTGTCTGATGGGCTGAAATCCCTTGATACCCCTGGGTGTAGTTAGCTGTGCTCACATCAAATATGCACTTTAACAACAGCTGGGCTTGGTTTTCCTTGTCCCTGGGGTACTATTGACTGTTGATATTCTTCTATCAAACTTAACTTTCAGCTATAGAAAAGGGATAACAGAATGAAGTCATGTGCCATCAATGTATATAGCCCATTTGATCATTAAATTTTCTTAATTTTTTAAAATTTTTTGTGTCTGGGTTTTTGTGAATGTTGCTGGGATGTTTCATCCTAGTGCACTCTTATATTTGCTGTCTACTCCATGGAATGGTGCTGTGTCTGTGAAGGCAAGTGTATTGCATGTTCTCTGAGACTAGTGTAAAAAAAATCCAAACCCCCAACTTGAAGCAGAAGAGCAAGTTTTCCAACACCATTTATTGTCTAGGTAAGCTGAAGCACGAACCCTTGGTTTGAGCTGAGGGGGATTTGCTTACAAGCACTTGGAGGCAGCAGCTGTGTTGCTGAAGAAAAGGTTTTACATGGTTTCCAGGGAGATCTGCAGAGGTGAGTGGCAGAACCACACAATGACAATTGTACTTCAGCTGCAAGTCTTCCAGGTAACTCCATGGATAAAAGTTTGTTGCAGAAAGTAAGAAATCTCAACTACAGTGGCCTGCAAAAAATGACTTAACTCTTCTTGCGTTCAGATATCCCAGAGATGCTGCCCCTGCTGGCTGGCTGTGAGTCAGGAGCTGCTGCTTCCTCAGGGGAGGGGACGGGCAGGGTCAGCTCCACCACGTTGGGTGGTGAAACCTCAGTAGAGGCTGAAGTTCTTCTAGTAGGAGCTCTGAAAGACAAAAATTTACTAATTAGGATACAGAAATCCCTGCATCTAAAGCAGTGCTGCCAAGGGTGGCTCACAATGAAGCCACCCAGTAGCCATGTTCATTCCAGAAACCCCTAAAAGATTTCTGTAGCACTAAATGGCTTCAGTAACCCCCGAGAATTTTGGATCATAACTGGGTCAGCATGACACAGGTTCTATTTGAGCATACATTGAACAGGGGAAAAAGTACCAGTAAAAGCATCAGTATCTTCTCTATTTAATTAGGAAGGGGTGTTCACACTACCAAGTGTCAAATGTGGCTCAAGATTGTCCTTTTATAATATCAAACCACTTTTTTTTAGTTAGAGCACAGTAAACAAAAGTAAATGCAATTCTGTAATTACTGGGTTATCTAAACTGATGGATGTTGAAGTAAACTTCCTCATGTGCTTGAAGATTGTAGTAAACTTTAAGGACAGAGTAAGGAAACAGTTTTTACAGAGTCTTCAGCAAAAAGAAAACTGAGATGACCTTCAAGAGTAAAGAATTCTTTCAGTTATGGACTAATTGTGCTGGTTTAAACTTGATCTTAGAAAAACCAGAAAGCAACCCAGGAGCGTTAGAACTTACCTGGTAGAAGGCAGTGAGCTCTGTAGGGACATAGAAGTCTGACTGCCACTGGGAGAAAGGGCCACAGGAAGCTCTAAATTGTACTAGAAAATTTGGAAAGAAAAAACAAGTTGACCTGTTGGTTGTATAACAGGATTGGGATATCAGGAGCATTTATAGTCTTGGCATTTGCAGAGATGTTGGAAGCAGGTGAACTCTTCCCTGCTTTCCCATATTGTGAATTGTCCTTGAAAGACACTCACTACTAGGCTGGAGCTCTCACTCAAGGTTTTGGGGGCAGTTAAGTGGAAAGCTCACCTTGTCAAAGTACATTTGAAAGGCTGCAATTAAATCAGGATTTGCTTCTAGAACATCAGCTATCACTTGGTTGACAGTTTTGCTGAAGGCTTTCAGCTCCCGAAGATGAATGTCTCTCTCTTCCAGTGTTTCTGTTCCATCTTCCCTCTGAGACTCAATTTCTCTGGATAGTTTGGAACACTTAACACAAATATTTTTAAAGCATTATTCTTATGAAAATACACTTTTTCAGAAACCTGCTAAGTTAAAATCACAGAGTTTAACCCACACTAGTGTATAAAGTTAAAAGCTCTCATCAATAAACACACAAACCTGTTTTAGAACCCTGTTTAGTTTTGGCTTCTGTTCTTCAATGTCTTTCTTCAGCTGGAAAATAAGAGCTTCTTTTTCCTTCTTTTGCTCTTTGAGGAGGGCCTGCTGCATCTGTATTACATCAAAGTGTTGTTGCATGCTCTGCAAATTCATTTGAACAGTAATATTAGTTTATAAAGCAGGTTTGGTATTCTTTCACTTTTTGTATTTGTGAAAGGGTCTGCTGTCATTACTACTTGTTTCTAAATGTAGCTCAAGCAATCTGTGCTAATGTTAACTCAAAACTTTCTGCCAGTCCACCTGTTTGGTGGATACAGACCTGGACAAAGAAACTCCCAGGTAATTTACATCTCTCTTAAAGGCACTGGTAATGAAGTTACAGGTATGTCTTTTCAGATATATCTCATAGTGGCCAAAAACTAATTACTTGGCACCCTACCAATTTACCAGTGCAAGCTATCCTGAAAAAAACCCCAACATTGTTTCCTGTAGGAGAAGAGGGATACCTTTGACTGGAATGAATAAAATCAGTTCCATAAGGGCAACTGGGCTTTTTAATAAATAAATAAAAGGAACTCAAAAAAAGGCAGGAATGGGTTTGCTGTAAGACCTCATTATATATCAGGACTTACTCCCTGATGAAGATCTGTGTCCCTTTTCTTTACCTTAAGAAATAACACCTCTGAAATAAGAGCTGTGTCCTG
Source organism: Zonotrichia leucophrys gambelii (assembly GCF_028769735.1). Lineage (NCBI taxonomy): Eukaryota > Metazoa > Chordata > Aves > Passeriformes > Passerellidae > Zonotrichia > Zonotrichia leucophrys. The sequence goes on along the minus strand of NC_088179.1, from coordinate 18,370,013 downwards.
TGGTGGTAGATAAGCAATGGGAATGATTATTGACTGTAGGCAGTGACTCAGGGCTTACAACCATCTTGTGGAATAGGACCATGTGCCTTTGCTTTTTCTGCCTAATAAAAGTAAAACTGAAATGTCCCACACCAGAATTAAGTGTTGCTCTTTCCTAAGATCCAAGTGGCTTTTTGATAACCAGGGGAACCATGAGTGATTCCTTGCTGTGGAGCCTGAGACCACATGCTCTTGTTTGCCTGCATTCAGCGCTCAGCCTGCTAAACTGCAAGTCAGCTAATTTAATCCTGTTTAACTGAGGCACCCTCAGTGCTGATAAAACTGAATCTGTTCCAGAAAAATCCTGGGGTGTAGATGCCAGAGTCCCAGGCTGTGTGGATTTTTCTCAGTGGTGCTGGGCAGGATGGTACCATGGTGCTGCACATGTGGCTGCCAGAACAGCAGCTGTCAGTGTGGGATTCTGAAACTTCTAGCTGGATGTGACTAAACCCCTGAAGTTTTGGTGTGATTCAAGAAAATTCAAATAATCACTTTTTGAAAGGGGATATAGAAGCTTTTAAAAATCATATCTTAATAAAAGAGCAGAAAAAAAATTGTTCCACAATTTCTTATTCTTCCTCTAGGATGACTTGCATGGATTTAGCTACATGCTGCAGTCTTGTCTGACTGAACTTTTACTTGTATTTACCTGGATATTTTCTTGGAGTTCCTTGATCTTTCTTTTTTTGTATTTGTATTTCTCCTCAGCATCCTTTTTGTCCTTTTCTAGTTTCAATTTTTCCTCAATATCCTCACCTGTGATCCCAAACAATGAAGCAGCATTATTGCTGTGCATACAACTCAGTTTTCACTTGAAAATAACTCATCTCAGAATATTACTATATTGGTGTTGGCAGTATTTCAGTGCCTCTAGGTTGAGGGGTTTTTAAGTACTCTCCTACTAATTCCAAATCACTGTGAAAAAGTAACTGACTTCATGAGGGAGAATGATTTTAGAGCTACTGGTTCCAGAGCCAGCAGAGGGCACAAAAGTTAAATAATACGTCTTATTTAGAATAAATTCTCTTTTCTATCTAATTTCTATTTCACATACTTGTCTCAGGGACTGCCTTTAGAGAGTTTTTGTAGTGTCTGTTCCAGTTTTTAAGTACACACAAACTGTTTTCCATAGCCATGATTTCTTTTTCAGCTTTGCAGATCTTTGCATCCAAATCATCACCTTCTTGCTGAAGTGCTTCCTTTTCCTGTGCAGCCTGAAAGCAAACCCACTCTTTTAGGTGACGGCAGACATACCGAAAATATTAAGATAATTATACAGAAAATATTTATTATACAGCAATATTTAGGGGTTAAAACCACTTGAACTGAGATTTGGGTGCCTAGGGAACTGGAAGGAGGAGTTATTTACAGTATTGAAGTTCTTTGAGGTGTTTCATTATGGATACCAGCCTCTCTGCCTGAGCTCACTTAGTCCTGCCAGCAGCATCTGTATTTTGTGGGGATCAAAATAAATAGATTCTTATTCAAGAACCAGGGTATTGCATTTTGGATAAAGACAGATTTTCTCTTTTTTCCAGTGAAAAGCTGAAGTATACATAGGTGGTTGGTAAGTGAAAGGGGAAAGTAGACATTCTTCAAGGTATAAACCCCATATAGTAAAATGAAAGGTAGAAAGAACTTAAGGTCCTGTGAGATTTCAATAAAGTTCTTTCCAGTTCAAAGTGGATTATAACTTGACCACTAATTCTTCTGTATTTGTAAATTAATGAGCACTGAAGTTTTCGAAGTGCTCAGAAGTAAAGCTCCACATAAATTCTTGTGAAATTACTGTATCATTTAAATAACCAGTGGTGTCAGATAAAACAATTAGACTCCAAGTAGGCAGTAGGCATGGAGGTTGTCTAAGAGCCCGGGGAAAGCTATAGCTTAAATAATTGAATTATAATGAATGATGTTGATAAAATACCTTAATTGCATAGTAGGCCTGACTTTTCATCTCCTCTCCTTCAGGTGGCATCATGGAAAGAGTAAAAATTTCATATTTGCGTTTCAGTTTATCAATTTTCCATAGGCGATCTTGAAATTCAGCACTGATTTGTTTGGGGAGAAAGTAAATGGGTTGAGAAAACGTTTGTCTGGTAGTGTTTTGTGGGCAGTTCTTGCTGCAGCAGTTTAAATTCCTGGTGTCATTCCAGCAGCCCGTACCAGGAATTGTGCTGCTACAGGTCTTGGTGGTTTTCTGTGCTCTCCCAGCCACAAACATCCCTTGTTCTGGTTACCTATGTGCCTTTTGAAGTTCTAAACTGAGTCAAATCTGTTTTCACATCCCAGATCACTGCATCCCAGGAGGCTGTGCCACAGCCCTTGCCCAAATTTACAGGTTTGGCAATGCACTCCCAGAGCTGCCCCAGCTGATGGTACCTTAACATTCCCATGGCAGGATGAGTGCAAGAGCAGCCAGGAACAAACCCAGATCTGACTCTGGGAGTTTCCAACAGCTGAGAGACACCAAAGGAAGAAGGCCACAGTCTGTGCTCTCAGTCACACTAAATCACTCTCATTCCCACTGGGAGGGGTGCTGAAGTGTTTATTTTTGGCTGAATCTAGATACTGGGATTTCAGGGCTAAAACCATCCCAGATACTTTGGACTGATTATTACAGGAGGGAAATGTTATTTCTATGTCGTTGCTTTATAAGAGGGTGTATATGTAATTAATAAGATTGAATTTGTTATACAGGATACACAATGGAAACTTTATTAGTTCAAAAGAAGAAAAAGCTCAACCAAATGAAATACACCACAAAGGAAACCAGTCTTACTGTTTGAATCAAAGAAATTACAGTTTTATCAAGCAGCTGCGAGTAAACCCTCTTTAAAAGCAACTTTTCTGTCTCATATATTTTGGCATACCTCCAGACATGGTTTCACATGTCCAGATTATTTTGAAAAAGGCAGAGTCACACACACAGTGTTTACTATAAAAAGTTGTCTATGACTTGGGCTTCCCTCTCAGTTCTGCTGAGGCTCCTCACTCACACACAGCAAGGCCACTGATCTCCTGTTCACCAAGGAGTCAAAGCTGCAGCCTGGGGAGTCACACATGGGGTATCTTGCTGGCCTCAGCTGTCTTGAAATCTTTGAGCAAGATTTATTTAATTTAAAGATGAATTTAATCTTCAATTTCCCTAATGGTGAAGCTGGGTAAAATGCTTCTCTTTTTAGTAAGTCCCTATAAAAAATGCACTTGGTCAAAGCTACAAGTTGAAATTTTGTAAGAACAGTTACCTCAGCTGGTGCCGTTCCTGATCCAGCAGCCTTATCTGGGAATCCAGCATTGCCTTTTGGATCCTGATTTCCTCAGTTCTTTCTGCTATGACTTTCTTTAACTCCAATTGTTGTTTTTCCAGTGTTAGAACTTTCTCTGCTTTATTACACAGAGTATTTCGAAGGCGCTTCAGTTCTAGTTTTAAGAGATTATCTTCCACCATCATCTCCTAATCAGTGCCAAATGGTATCAAAATAAGAAATCATTGTTTTAATTAAGATTATTTCTAATTTAGTAATATTTATTCATAATTTTACCTTTAATATATACACAACTGTAAAACTCAAAAAAGTTCTATGTTTAGGGGAAGAGCTTTCATTGATGAGGGAGTGCACCAGTGAAGTCAAAGGCAAAACTCTTTCCCCTGCTACTTTGCTTTTTGCTACTATGTCAGTGCTTCCTTTAGGAAGGATACTGCAGAAAAAAAAAAAATCTGCAGTAAGTGGAGGAGTGGGAACTGTATTCTTCTGCTTGTCAAAATGTGAGGAAAGGATTAACACATTGTTTCTAATTCCTTAAACTGGAATATAAATTGGTTCAAAACATCTGTTAGAAAAAACCTGCCAAACTTATTAGTAGGCATCACAGCTTGAGAGTAAAAACTCAGTGTTATGTAAAGACATCCTTGAGCAGTAAATATATTTTCTATTTTAAAGCTAATTGTTTCTCAGGGGAAAAACCAGCAACACTCCCTGACCTGGTGGATATTGTAGTATAACTCATGTGGGATTAAACTGATATTTCATCAAACTTCCTGCTGTGGAGGGAGGAGAAGCAACACTTTGCCTAGTAAGATGATAGTGATGAAGATGACTCCAAGTCTGGTAAAGAAGTGTAAATTAGAAAACTACAGAAGGTGTACTAATGTTTGTAAGGATGTAACACTGTGGAAGGCAGATGACACCCCAAACAAACAACAGTGTCCTGTATTAGTAAAGTTGCAAAGTAATACTGTACCTGCTTAATGTGTTTTGCTTTTTTTAACTCCTGAAGTGATCTCTCATTGAAAAGAGTAAGTTCTTCTATCTTCTCTATCAAACCACTTGTTTCTTCTCTTGTCTTATCAATTGTTCTCTTGGTGATTTGGATATCACTCTGTTTCAAAATAGGTTATATTGAGCTTATTTCAGTGAATGTAAATTGCAACAAAAGCTACCAGTTAATTTTAAATGAGATGAGATGAGATGAGATGTATTTAAGTCCTGGAATCAGAACCATCACCATGATGTGTCCAATATGCTGCTCTGCAAACTGCATGGCATGACCTCATGCAGAGTGCTGCACGGGGAATTTGGACAACTTTAAATGCAACTGTACTTAAGAATTTATGAAAACTATAAAAGTAATAGCTTTACAAAACAGCATTCTCCTATTTCTGCATGAGCCTAATGATAAACTCAGACATTTGCAAGGAGTCAGTCACACATTGATGAAAGCTCAGCTTGTCTTTCCAACATTCAATGCTTGTCTTCATGCTAAGCTGTCTCACTTGGGCAGTAATAATCTATTTTTTTGGAAGTTATTGGGAATTTATCAAATTTTCCACATGGGTTACACAAAGTTCTGATACCCTTTAATCTACTACCAACTTCTTAATTTCTAAGATCCAATCTACTTAATTTGCTGAGGGTTCTAAATGAAACACAGTCAAATATGTTCTAAGGAAGTTACCTGAAGTTTCCTGTACAGTGACTGTAGAGCATCATATGCCTTTTTCTTTTCTTCTAAAGTTTTCTTAAGTTCAGCAACTTTTCCTTCCAAAACTTCTTTTTCATCTGAATTAATCTCCCCTTCTAACCGTGACAGCCGTCTCTGTATTTGCTGAATATAAAAATCCTGTTAAAATAAATTTGAAGAGAATTAATAGTCTGAGATAAGCAATAAACTTGGAACTAAATGTTGGCTTTAAGACAGTCACCCAATTAAGCTATTGTTTTCTGGCTTTTAGACCTCATTAGCAAAATATCTCAGATGACTGATGAGCAGTGATGGTTTGGGGTAATCTTCTAGAAGAGTAACAAAGCACACTCAGCACAGGCTGCTGTAGGGAGGCTTACAGTGGAGTTGCCATCTTGTTGCTACCAGTGGATGCTGATATAAAAGCAAATTTTCAAAGTGGTGCATAGGAAATATGCACATAATCCAATTAGTAAATAACAGGATTTTGGCATGTACCTCTTGTATTGCTTTAAAAATATACCCTGAGGTGTCTGTGGTTCAGAGGGATCAAAGTAAAGAATGGATTTTAGGAATTAGTTGTAAAAGCAGCAGATCCAAAAAATAATGAAACACACAAGTGCAAAATGTAGGTGATTTATTTTGTCAAGTTTCAGTAATTTCAATTTTATCTGTACATCTAGAAACAGAAATAAATGCAGCCTTCAAATGGTACTGCATAACATTTCCAAAATGGAAAACTGTTCAAGATTACAGAATTCAAGCAATGTGCTATCAGTAGACTCAAGAAACAATCATAGTATGAGAATACATTATTATTTTACCTGGTTGTATATTAATTCTTGTTGTTTTAACAGATCTGTGTCAAGTTTGCACAGTCGACTCTTGAGACTTTTAAGTGTTTTTTGACCTCCCTCAATTTCTGCCAGAATAATCTTCTCCTTTTCACTCTGAGCTTTTAACTCCCGAGTCTTCTTGAAAAGTAGATCCTTTAACTGTCTCATTTCATTTTCTTTTTCCTGGTGATAAATTGATCATTAAGCAGAAGAAATAAGTAATTCATCACATCAATTCATTTCTGAGAAATTGTTTTTATTAATCATAGAGAGAAAAATATTATTACAATATCCATTAATATGAACGTGGAATTTTGTAAGTCTTCAAATGGTTGGCAAAAAAATCTATTTGACTTAAAGAGGAAGTAATATTTTTTATTCATTTTTTTAAAATCTAATCCTACCCTACAATTACATGACTTTTTTTCCCAGTTATAGGAGTATTCTTCTTTTCAGCCTTTCAGAAATCTAAATTCCTGTCATTCTTTTCAAAAAAATCTCCTTACTGCCTTCAGCATCTGTGAATATTTCAGGAATATAATACAAAGCTTTTCAATGGTTTATTAAATTTTGTAACACCGTGTGTGCACAAATATGTACATGTGTGTTTATCTAAGATGGAATAATTTTGAAAAATAACACTTTCTAAAATCACTCAGAGGTAAGTTGGCATTAACACAGTGCAGGAAATCAGGTTTTAGCAGGATAAAAAACAGTGCTGAACATTTCAGATAACCTGAAATGGACTGAAAACAATGAAAACTGAGATTATTTTCTTTTTATAACCCTAATAGGGAAAACAATTTTATTCTTTCCCTCCCTCCTTCCACCTCTCCCACACAAGTAGTCAAAGCCCTTCCAAAGCTCAGGGCATTGAGCATACCAGTTTCACATCCTACAACAAATGATGTTTCCCCTTCCTGTTCCAAAGGACTCATTTACATTCAGCTCAAGTCTGGTACAGAATTTGAAGTTGTACATTTAAATTAATATGCAAAACACCTGAGAAATCACTTTTCTACATTGAGTAACAATGTGTTTATTCTGGATTTAATATGTATGTAACCATCTTGCTGGCTTAAATAATGGTGAAAGATAATTTAATGCCTTCTCTAAGGGTTTGTAATCACATTGCCCATTCTACCCAACAGATTTTTTTTGTAGTTGAACTTGCTGTAAGTGCAATTCCAAATTCAAAACTCCAGATGTGAAAGGCAAGTGTAAGTTTAATATGAAATTATTATGGACTGTAGGACATGTCAGTAGGTTTTGCATCATGCTTGAACAAAGGAACTTTCTTCTGGAAGCAAAGTGATTTTTAAGCAAGTGCCAAATGCTGAGCTGTATTTCTGAAGCTAATGACAATTATAAATTCATCCACTGACACTGGATCATAATTTGACCTTCACTTCATGGTCCTTATTACTTAACTGAATTAATTTTTTGAACAGAAATTGTTGCTCTCCCTTTAAGTGAAGTTGTTAAAAGAGATAAGACATTCAATAAGCCTCACTGTTCAACAGTGTTTTGCCACAAATTGAGCAGGGAGAAGTACCACAGAACTAGAGAGCAAAACAGTGACATTTCATCCATATTGTTCCTGTAAATATCTCTTCACAGCAAATTAACAGATGCAGCAAATAGCCATGTGTGTCTAATGGTGATGGAAGGGAGGCTTCTGACTAATACATTACAGACATTGTTCAAGAACAGTTCATCCTAGCTAAAATATTCCCCTGCAGCTGTGGAGCTGCCAAGCTCAGTGTCATCTTAGGTTATCTGCCACAGACATGGGTAAAGAAACCCTGCTAAGGCTTTTGCCACCCTGGAAACTGTCAAAAGGGGAAGAAAAGAAGGTTTCCATTTTAATGAAATGCTACATCATTACTTGTTTTCAAATTATCTGAAAAGCCAAAACAGCAAGGCCTGTAATTTAAGAAACTCTATAAAGGAAAGACATCCCATCTCTAGTTTCTGAAAGTGTATTTAAAATGTGTGATTAATGCCTGTGGAGTTAAAAAGTTTGAAAAATGACATTCACTCTACTGCAAGGCATCATTTCACATGCATGCTCTAGGAAACACAAAATGGAGAAGAAAAAAGAGAGCATAGAGTGGTATGAGAGAGCATGCAGAGGTACAGCTTTGTTGTCAGTCATGTGGGACACCTGCTGCCACATTAATTTAACCTGGTCATTCTGGAGCAATGAAAGCTTCAGAATATCCAGTGCTCAGTTTTCCAGCAAAATGTAAAAGAATATTTCTGTCACGTTCAGTCAGAAGCTAAGCAGTGAAAATACTTTAAGAGAATTAGTAGCAAAATGACAAAACAGCATAAGGATTTCCTGAAACGCAGGAAAGTTCAGAAGATTGCATTACAACACTGCATTTATTCAAATCTCTTTACAGCTAAGCAGATGATACAGAATTTTTTTCCCTATGCTTAATTTGCAACCTAAGAAGTGGGCTTTCAGTTTTATAAAAGTATTATTAGGCATGTTAAAAAAGTCACCTTATTACAGCTTGTATATGCCACTTCCCAGATCAAAATCTTTTTTCACAAAAATTAATCTGAAGTGAGCCAGTAATTATTTAACAGTCTACAAGTTGGATGTATCAAAGTATCATGTAGTAGAATTAAAATAATGAAGAGCAGACCAGGCCAGCCAAATCTGATTAAAAGATTTCTAAATATTTTTTAAACTTTTTGCCAAAATCGCAGCTCTTTGCAGGTTTATAAATTTTGGTGGTGTTTTACTAAAGCCAAGAAGTTTTTGGTGGCAGTGATACTGAAACATCATCCTGACAAGATTCTCACTCTAAAAAACCTATTGATGGGTATCAGTATACTGAACTAATATAGTTGGAATTACTAGGATCATTTATTTTCTTTCAGAGTTTTCTCAGCACAGACATATCTACATGCACACTTCAATACTTGATGAAATAGCTACATGTCCTATCAATACTTTAATTTCATTTTAATAAAAAATTTTTAAATTAAAAAGATAATTTTAAAATATAAAGCTTGCAAATACAAACAACTCCTCATTTCTAGAAACCACAAAAAACATTTTACCTCAACACTTTTTTCTTCTTCTTTCAATATTTCTTCCAACTTCAAAGCTTTCTCTTCTGCTGTGAGTGTCTCCTCAATTGCAAGCTTCAGTTTATCAGAAAGACTTGCATTTTTTTCATTAAGAAGTTTTAAGCTAAACAAAATAACAGAGGTTAAACGTAGGTTCCCTAGACAATGTGCCAAAAGGAAGCAGCAAATCTGACTGAGCCTCAGTCTAAACTTCAATCTAGGACAAGCAAGGCTCTGATTGTTTTTCCCCCACCCTTTAAAAACAAGGATTACCAAGAGCATTTTGCCTAAATTACCCAGTGCCAAATCTATGCATGAATAACCAGAAAGTTGGAGGTTTCAGTCATCAACATTATTTAAGGTTCTTTTCTATCTCAAGGATTTGGTTGTATTATTAATCCTTACAAATGTTATCTTTAAAGGTTTGTTACTTACCTGGCTTGTTTTCCCTGAATTTCTTTCTTCAGATTGGTAATTTGTGTTCTCAAAGACTCTAGATCAGAAGCAGTTCTGTTCACAACAGATTTCAAATTCTGCAGCTAATAAATGACAAAATTGAGCAAGAAAGCTCTTACTTACTTTGGTACATGTTAAGATACTTAAAATTATATTTTCCTATTTATTGGAAAGTATTCCATTGCTTTTAAACAGTGCTCTCCAAATGAAGAGTGCTGCCCAGCTAGTAAATTCAATAGACTAATTACACAGTATTTTCACACTGGTGAAAATAATAATAATTAAGAACATGAATTATGGAGGTGCTATGGACTGCAATTCTTGTCCAACAGCATCTGTGTAAGTGGAGTCATGGTTTTATATTGCACAGTTGACTTGGCTGAGGTTCTTTGTGAACATGGATAACCTTATATATCTAATAAACATTTCTGTGTCAAACTTTGCTGGATACATAAAATTATTTTGATTAAGATATCACTGTGACAAAAATACACAGATATTTAATTTGGTAAAAAAAAAACATGACAGCACACATTAAATAGGTTAGGAATACAATCAGTAGCTCTTTCATCTTCACAGTATCACTTAGCAGCATAAGTTTAATTGTTTTCACTTTCACAGATGAAGAAAACTGATCAGGAGCATGTATAGCAGGTTTCTTAGAGGTCACAAGTTGTTGGCTGAACTGTCTCCTTCCCTCCTTGTTTCTCACATGCATCCCACAGATATTCTAATAAGGGGAGACTGTTCTATTATCCCATCATGGAGTATTAATTGTGAAAAACTTCAAGCAAGAATCTCACAGCTTGAGATGAAAACCGACCAATTCTACAAACCCTCAAGCTTGCATGAATTACAGGGTAATCTAATAGCCTACACCTTGTTTGAGCTACCTACAGTTTAATTAGGAGATCAGTCTATAAACCACCTGCTACAGAAAAGCTATCCCAAAGTTAAGGCAACAGCAGATGCAGGGTTTCTCAAAAATCACCAAGCTTGCTGAGTACCCCAGTGTTACCATTTTCTTGTTAAGAAAAAACTTACTCAGGTAATACAAGTGCATCCCTTCTCAGCAGAGTCAGGAAACTTGAATTACTTCTTAGAAATACTTCTACAGGCATTTAAGTAATTAAGCAGTGCAGCTCATTCCCGAGTTTAAGTGCAAATTCAGTATGGACAGCAACAAGCATGGCTTGTTCACAGGGCAGCCCTGTCCTTTTTGATTAGAAAGCCATGTGAAAGCAGTGGGTGTTCTCCCCAGGAATTGCAACCTCACTACCAGGCCATCAACTCACACCCCTGACAGCACAGGACAGGAATTGTTTGGAATCTGGAAGAGATTTCTCTTATCTTTATCCAATACTGCAGTCTATGTCTGCTAAAGGAAAGAAGCCTCCTGAGGCATCTAAAAGTGTTGGACCATTTAAGAGAGAATTCATCCATTTTACACCACACAACAGAGAATACATTCCAATCTTTTCACCACTCTCAATGACAGGATTAAGTTGAGGGCTCAGATCGCAATAAACAGGACTTGGCTGAGAAAAGCAACATTTTGCTGAATTATTAAGAGCCTAGTAGAAAACCAGAGAAAAGGAGATGCTATTCCTGTATTTCCTCCATCTGGTGCTCAGTTCTAGTTCCAGTCTGTTTTCCTGAACTGTTTGGTCCCCTTACCTCATCCTGCAGCTGAGTCCTTCGAGCATCCTGAGCCTGGAACTCCTTTCGGAGGTTGTTTGCTTCCCGCTCAGCAGTGAGGATTTTCTTTTCATATTCCATGTTATTAACAGTTTCATTTACCAAAAAGGCAGTCTTCTCTCTCAGCAAAATTTCCTTGTTTCGGATCTCCTGTTTTATCTCTGCAATTAGCTGTCAGCATAAAAACTTTTTAGATTTGCTTGCATGAGTTGTGTTAGATTAATAAAGGGTACAACCAGAAGATCAATTCCTATTATGATTACTATTTTCCTGAGACAGCCCAGTTATCATTCTTAAAATTACTTTATTCCATGGATATATCACACCAAACACTACAGTGGTTTTGGACAGGAAACTTCCAAAATATTTCAATAATTTAAAAACAAAAAGACACTGTAAACTCTTATGAAAATAAAACAATTCTTTATTGATTGAATTGGGGAAAAAAGAAGCTAAGCAGAACTTCAGGTAGACTTGAAACAGATGAAATTAAACAGGAAAATTACCAGCATTAATGATGCTTACTACCTGACAGATTTATAGCTACTCAGTGAAAATTGTGCATTTTGAAAGGTTAAGTAAAACATTAGCTACCCAGAAAATTATACTGTAGTTTTGATGTTAAATAAAAAACAAAAAAAAACCACCCCACATCAAACCCAAACCCCAGAAATGGATCAGTTACAGCAGTTTTACCAAAGCACATTGATCTATCTCCTGATCTCTTTTCTGCATCTGATGAATTGCATTCTCCCACTGCCTGATGACTTCTTGCCTTTCTTGATGAACCCTGCGAAAATCCTCAGCTGCTCTGTCAAGCTCCATCTGTTTAAAAGAAAGCACCTCCATGATTTCTGAAGTTTAAAATGCCACATATAGACAAGGGATCTTTGAGAACCTTAAGCACAAACCTGGGCTGTGATGGTTTCTGTAAGCTCATTGTCCAGAGCTCTGCGCTTCTGGTTTGCTTCCATGGTCAACTTTTCTATCTGAAGGTTTAATGCCTAAAATGAAAGAACATGAAAATATTTGAGAATAGATCACATTTTATAAATTCTTAAAGCCCTGCTATAATCAGGGCTTAAATTATTGAGGCATCAATTTTATTGTGTTTTAGATAACAAAAAATTGACAGCATAGCCTCCCAAATTTTCAGTCAATACAAGTGGCCATAAGAACCAAACTTCTGCAAGACCAAAGTAACCCTCAACTGTGTTTAAATGTGTGTGTGGTGTCCTTGGCATACAGCAGTGAGAGTGATTGTGTAAACCAAAGTTTTTGGGTTAAGTATTTAATGACTAAAAATCAAATTTCTCCTTACTCTATTTAATGAAAATTTTAAAATAATAATATTAATAAATAAAGAAAAAAGAATATTTAAAAAGAGTAATAACCAGGGTTACTTACCTCTTTACTAATAATATACTTGGGAACTCACCCTTATAAACTCTGAACTTTTGATTGGAATTCCTCTTTATACAGACATATATGTTTATGTCTTCCATTATCCCAGATAGCTTTACTGAAGCATCTGTAATTTGTTCTCAGCAATATTAATAAATGCAACAGCAACAGTAATAAATTCAGTTCTAAAGGGAAATCCTACACTATTCACTCATACTTGGGTGAATTTTTGAACTAACTTCTTTTAATTCAGGGGCCCTGTTTTCTAGACTTCATTATCTATTTGTGCATCCTCTCAAAAAAATTTAAACTTAAATCTTATGCAGATGAATAAGCAAATTAATGTCTTCAATTGTGTCTCTCATTATTGTAAAACTTGCTCTCTCAACTTCAAAATGAGTCTCATATGGAATTGCACTGTTGTGCCAAATGGAAACCAGGTTCAAAGCAGTGTTGTACAAAATCTTGTCTTCATTTTATCTGACTTGATAACATAACAAGGTCTTCAAGTGATAAAATGATTCTTCCTTTTGTTTCTGAAAATTGCTGTCATTTCTACTTACTCCTAGTTTCCCTTCATCTTGCAGTGCATACTTCTGGATTGCACTGGCATCATTATCTGTGCGGGTTAATTCCTTTAGCCAGCTCTCCAGAAGTTCCTCATCCCAGTCCATCTGTTGTTTTAAGTTTTCCAGCTTCTTAGTGTGCTTTATTATAGTATTCTAATAAAAGAAGAGAACATGAAAGGTTCAATATCAAATATCTAATATCCATTGAATAATAATTGAAGCAAGCAGTTCAAGCTACTGCTAACAAGTCTGCCCACATCTTGTCCACAGAACTGATAGTTTTCTTTTTTATTAATTATACTTGAGGAATGCTATTGGACATGCTGGTCTTAAAGAAGAAACAAGCCAGTAGGTTGCCACAAATTTAAAATGCAAATAATTTTAAACAGAAAAGTCAACCTCTGGCAAGATATACCCATCTGCAGGGTATTTGTTCCATATAATAAACTGATCTGAGGCATCCAAAGGGAAAGTTTCTCCCTCGCTCACTGAGGCCCAGTTGTTAGACCTTATGTAGGACCCTTATCCTACATATCAATTTTCAAATGTGACTTCTTCACATGACTGTGAAGAGACACCCTGACACAAAAATGAATCTAGATCCAGATGAACAGTGTGAATATCTTCATCCTGCTACCCATTCTGAGAGACTGGAGTTACAAACAGACTTAAGAAGAAAAAGAGCAAATCTAAAAAAATAATTAAATAATGAATAGAAAGAAAAAGAGACAGTTTCAAACCCAGAAGACCACCTGTAACTGAGTAGCATTAGATTACTTTGTAACTTAAACCAAATCTTTCATCTTGAAATGATGATCCAAGTTTATTTTATGCAGAGAAGATTTGCCACCAACCATTTGATTTTTAAAACATTAAGAAAACACCTGTGAGAATTAGAAATACGGTGAGATGGATGCATAGCTGTGTATCTGGCATTAAGAACAGAATTATTTCAATATCTAATTAATATTTGCTAAGTCTTGACCAGTCTATGCAATAACATCCTCAGTGTCATTTTACTTGCCTGCACAGGGAAAAGCCCATCCAGATCATCTACTACAGTTTATAAGCTTTGTTATAATTAACTATTAATGACATACTACCATGTGCAAGTGAGAACAAGCCATAAAATTTTGCAATATAGGTGCTCCCTTCCAAACATTTCAAACCTTACTTCTTGAGTGTTTCTCTTTTCTCTCAAGGAAGCTATCTCATCTTTCAGTCGTTTAATGTCGCTTTTGAGACGTCCATATTCTCTCTCAGCAAGGGCTTTAAAGTGATGCTCAGTTTCAATTTCACTCTCTTTGGCTTTGTAAAGAGACTGCAGAATAATAAAGTTCAGTATTTTACAATAAACAAAAGGCACACATCAGCAATCTTTTCTTTTATATATAATTGAATCTCAAGTCAGAGATGGTTTCACCATGTAAATGAAGGAATTTTCAGAGAAAATTTATTCATTTGATTTTAGTATCTTAAATGCACATGTTGTCATATATACATATGCATACATTGTATCAAGTATCCACAGACTGTAGCCCTTTTGTAGCCCTAAAAACTCAATTCTAAGATTTTTCACCCAAGATTTAGAATCTTAACATTCAGCACCAAAATCTTGATGCTCTTGATCACCAGTGACATTACTAGTGATCAGATCCAGGAGGCACAGCATAAAAATTATTCTATCCTTCTGTGCTCAGAGAGATCTCCCCTGCTATAACAGTACCTGGATATTGCTTAACCTCTCTTTCCTTTAATTCAAATTAATGCTTGAACCTGGCCAAAAAAACCAAGAAGTTGTTCAGCTGCAGAGAAGTTCCTTAAGACTTTTTCACCAGGATATTTTATCTGAAAGGTGTAAATCTTTGCCTCAAGACCCTTTAGAAGTCTAAACCAGCCCTTTTGGTCAGTTAATTCAGAATGTAGGTAAAGACTTAGATCTTGACCATCTTAATTCATTTTTCAGGTCTGTGAATTAAGTCTTCACCAGCATTTCACAACTAATTCTTCACCATTATAAAGATTATAATTTTTTTCCCTTACACTGGTGTTTCATTGACCAATTTTTTTTCTATTAGTATCTACAAAAGTCCCCATTCAGGAAGAATTCTAAAATGCACCCCTCCTGCCTTTTTCCTAGGTACAGTACTTTGAATTTGGATGGTCTTAATGACAATCAAATAATATCACTAAGGTGCGTAGCTTAACTTTTGTTTCCTGTGGAAATTCTGGAATAAAGGCCTAACAAATCTCTAACAAAGCTGGCAAAATAGGCACACCAGGCACAGAGAGATACTCAGGTTACAGGTCTGTCTAAACGGACCTGCTAGAGAGGGAGGGTGTTTTACCTGAGAGAAGTTTATCTCTTGTCTCACGTTTTTCAAATGAGACGTCATTGCCTCTATGCGCTCCTCACAGTTGGTCAGCTCATTCTGCAGGTCCTCTTTTTCCTTTTGCAACTTGTGCAGCTGTTTAAGAGTCAGAATCGACAAGTTACTGTTTGTGGTCAAGTGCTTATTACCTGCAATTACCTAAAAACAGTCACTGCAAGTATTAATGAGAAAATAACGTAAGAAGTAGCTGCTGCATCCCTCCAAAGCAGTGAAATGAGAGATTTCAGGAGAAAACTCGGAGTTTGCCGAGGGAAGGGACAACTCGCACCGCTGCTCCTGCGGGGCTAGGGGGATGCGGGGATCGCCGGGCAGCTCCGCGGAACCCCTGAGGTTTCCATCCATCCATCCATCCATCCATCCATCCATCCATCCATCCATCCATCCATCCATCCATCCATCCATCCATCCATCCATCCATCCATCCATCCATCCCTCCCTCCCCAGCCCGGGGGAAGGCCGGGCTCCTCTCCCCGCGCTCACTTCTTCCTCCAGCGCCTTGTTCTCGGCGTTGGCCACAGGCAGAGCATAGCCGGGATCCCACTGCAGATCGGCCAGCACCGAGGCGGCCGTGGGGTTCTCCATGGTCGCGGAGGGGCCCGCAAGGGCCGGGGCTGCGGCACGGCCGGGGCTGAGGCGGCTCCGGGCGCTTGGCAACGGCGACAACGGCGGCTCCGGCCGGGAGGGGCCTCGGGCGGCGCCGCCCCCGCTGCGCCCGCGGGCCGGGCCGAGCCGAGCCGAGCCGAGCCGGGCCCGCTGAGGATGGACGCGGCTCGTTGGGGCACAGCGGGCCGGGCACGGGCTGTGCCGTTCGTGGCTGTGCTGCAGAGGAGGGTGTCACCCCCAGAGCCGCCAGCAGCCCCTCAGGGCACCCCGCTCCTCTGCCAGATGCACAGCGTGGGGACACCAAAGAGGCCTGGGGCTGACAGCACCTGCCCTGGGGACACTACAGAGGTCTGGGGCTGACAGCACCCGCCCTGGGGACACCGCCTGACGGGGGTCTGAGAGGGTACACTGTGTGTGTCCTGTTTGTGAGCAGGCCTTTGGCATTGTCTCCACAACTAGCAGGTGGGTTTCCCGAGCCACGCTGTGCTCAGGTGACCATAAACACTAATGTCAGTCCTTGTGAACTTGCCTGTCACCTTGTGAAACCATCTGTGTAAATTACCCTGTGCCCCTGAGTTCCACCATTCGCAGACCAAGGCAGACACAGCACTCTTGGCAGGAATCACTGAGCCATAGAACGGTTTGGGGTGGAAGGGACAATAAAGCTCATCTGGTTCCAGCCCTGCCGTGGGCAGGGACACCTTCCACTAGCCCAGGTTGCTCCAAGCCCCATCCAACCTGGCCTTGAACAATTCCAGGGATAGGGCAGCCACAGCAGCTCTGAACAACATGTGCTGGGGCCTCACCACCCTCATAGAAAAGAACTTTTTCCTAATATCTGATCTAAACCTATGCTCTTTTAGTTTGGGTCCTTTCCTCCTTGTCCTGTCACTACATGATCTTGTAAAAAGTCTCTAAAAAAACGAAGGGTAGCCTTGATGCAGAAGCCCTCCATTGGTGATAATTGTCTGGCTAAAGCATCTGAAAAGACATTAAAGGAAGTATTCAAAGCATGATTCAAAGGTGAGCCAAACAGCAATAAGTGCTGACAAATTTTTGGGAGGTGGTTTGGAGGAGCAAGGAGTTTGCAGTGAGATTTCTTACAAATATGGGCCTATGACAGACTACCAACACAGACCACAGAAGACATTGGTCTTGCTACATATCTATAAATGTATTATGGGATATTTTTAGAGAAGAAAAGTTTGCTGAAGGACAGTGGAAGTCAGGCCTGATGAGGAAGCACCAAAAGTGTGACTTGAAGTATTGTGCAGATTATTGCACTGATCATCCCCTGAGAACAGTCCTGCATTATTCTTAAAGTATTGAAGAAAAAAGGAACAACAATGTATGGGGGCAACAGTTTCTTAAAAATAAACAAATAGTACAGGGTTCAATGACTCAAGCTACCTGTGAAAAAAATACAGATGTCATGAGGAAGATCTTTTTTGCCTCTTGTCTTACCTGGCAAGGCTGGCTGTGGATGGTTGTAAGCAACTCTGAATTATATTTTTGAAGCATCAAGGATAACAGTGTCTTGAGACAATAATTGGCAGCAAGGAGCCGCCTTCCTGCTTACCCTCTGGGATGTATGGAGTTGTGATGGCCAGTGACCTGTGTTTTGATCACTTTCCCAGTCTTCAACTCACTGATGATGTGTCTGATTGTGAGAATGATGTGCTGAGTACAGTTAGTGCCTTCCTGAGGAACATGGGATGATGGGACCTTCATTACCAATGTGGACAAGACAAAGATGCAGATGGTGCAGAAACATAGCTGGGATATATGGCCATTAAGAAGAAGGGAAACTTCTATAGGCAGAAAATTCAGACTTAAGATATATATATATATATTCCTGTTTCTAGCATACATGAAGGAGACATCTAGAAGCTGGACATGTGTAGCCAGGTGTCTTTTCAAAACAACATCTTAGGACCAGCAGCTCTCGGCACAGTGTCAGAAATGGGGATTAGCACAAAGGGATCCGTGCAGAGGTGATGCAGGGCTGTGATGACAAGGAGGGAGCCTCAGCTGAGCCTCAGCTGCTTGGACAGTGTTGGGTGAGTGCCTGCAGAGGACTGAGCCTTTTGACCCCCTCAAGGGCTGTGTGCCAAGAGCCACCTATTGCAGAGTGCAGGGAGGTGACCTGGCTCAATGGGAAGGTGCCATTCTGAAGACACTACAAGCTACTAGAGAGACAGCAGAGACTACAATGGCACATCCCTGGGTGCATATAAGGGCCCCTTCCTTTCCTACCCTAAGTGAGAAGCTCCTTTTACTCCCTTTATGTGAAGAATAAATGCAACTTGCCTTGCAGGGGTTTTAAACTGACACCTGTAATTCATTGTGGCTTTGCAGTGATGAGCACCTGATAATCCTGTATTCTCCAAGCTGAGCTTTTGTGTGAAAGAACATGAGGCCATATAGTGCCTGAGAAGAAGAAAGCAAATTATTGGAAAACTGTTATTAGGTGAGCAATCAGTCCTGTTCACTAAGCAAGTGAAAAAATGGTAATTTATAAACACATGCCTTAATGCATGTATGAAGGAAATCAAATTAAATAAATCTTGGAGCAGTTAGTTAAATTGCATACCAAACTTTTGAATTTTTGTCATCAGAAGTGTACTGTTCACATATTTTTGAGTCCAGATTTATACATAGTGTCTGAAAAGTATAAAGTGTTATATGAGTAAAGAGTATTATTTCACAATTTTCATGGAAATTCCACCCTCCTCACTTTCTCTTGCCTGATGCTGACTAAACAATTCTCCATGAGATGCTTTTGTTTGCATGGTTTTTCTCTTCTCCTGCCTGTGGAAATGTGTTCAGTAAATGCAGGAAATGCAGAACTGTTTGCCAGACCTGCTAATCCACCAGATGGTGCTGCATGTCTGTGGATTCAGGGGGGTTTTATTGGTGTCTCTTTTTAAAATAGCTCCAGTCAGTTATCGACTCTTCAGTTAAAGGGAATATAAAATTCCTGTTCTTATATATATACACATATACATATACACAGAAGGTGGTTTTGTTTCTTTTTTTTTTTTTTTTTTTTATATCTCTTAAAGGTATTAGAGGAACAGGAGTACTTGTAGCATGAGAAACAGTTTTTCTGTTTATTCCTTTTGGGTTGCATTTTCACTTATGTAGACCACTGTCCCCATTTGTTCAAAAGACTTAAATTTAGTACCACTATTTCTGGCCTTCAAAAGACTTAAAGCTCCTCTTGTACCTGTTAAAAACCATCATTTTTGTTTATGTAATCTCCTTAAACAGTTATCTGTGTGAAAATAAAGATTTCAGTTATGGATTTCTTTCTAATACATGATACCTTTGCTATGTAAAATATGGGGAAATATTTTTTCCTGACTGTACATCTAAGCTATCCTCTGAAAAAAGACTCATTTAATGTTTTGCTGGATTATTTATAACTAACCCCGTGTAGCCAGTTGGTGTCAGTTAATCATTGTTGATAATCAATTTCCCACATGAACCTGCAAGTGACAGGGTGTTTGATGATGGGATGTAATGACCCACACTGTATCTTCTCTTTCAGATGGGTGCACTAAGGCTGCTGCGAAATGGACGAAGCAAAAACAGGGAGAGAAATTGAGGGGACCACACAAGTGAGTGTGAGATCAGGATATTCAGGAAGTCTGAAGGATGGAGGATCTGGCATGATAATGACTGAAATATTGATTAAAGTCCAGTGTCTTCATCAAAATCTGGAGCTCCTGACTTGGGTAGGAGAAGCACAACTGCATGAAAAAGGAGAATTGCTCATAAGGCCCAATGTCTTTATTGAAACCTGGAGCTCCTGACTTGGGTAGGAGAAGCACAACTGCATGAAAAGGGAGAATTGCTCATAATTCAGGTCTGATGTGTTACCAGTTATGTTTATCACTAACCAGCGAATTATATAAATTAACAACAATTTAATACATTGATCTTGGGGGAAAAAAGGACAAATATGAGCCTAAATCAAATTCTTTTGAAGTTTGAGGAAGCTTAAATTTATTCTCTTTATCCTGTTCTACACTTTTTGCATAGTTGTGCTGGCAAAGGCTGCAATATTGCTGGTACAGTGCAGTGGCTTTTGTGTGATGGGTGAGGAGGACAAAATCCCCATCCTTTTGCTGCAAAATTCATTTGAAAAGTTACACCAGGACAATGTGCCGTAGGGTAACTCGTGTTACTCGCAGGTGCCGGGCGGGCAGCAGCGAGAGCAGCGCCCTTGGCGGGGCAGGAGCGATTTTGGAGGGCAGAGCAGCCCCTGCGCGCCCCGCCCGGCAAAGGCGCTGCCGGGGTGTGCCGGCTCCCAACGCTGCTCAGAAAACGTTCGTGTAAAACCATTACCGGGTTTTATTTAATAACCTCCTAACCCCCTCTCTCTCTCCTCCTCCTCCCCTCTGTTCCTCTAATGCCTTTTACAGCTCTTGCTGCACAGCGTGAAGCCTCAGAGCTGTATTCATCAATGACTCACACCCTTGCTTAGGGGCCAATTTTCATGGAAGCTATACAGGAAAATTTTGAAATGCACCTATCTCATGCAGGGCACAAGATGATTTCTCTATTCATTACTATTCCAAAAGGACTTGTTGTCCTTTGGAAATGTTCACATATTACTTACATTTGTATGTGGGTGCATACATGTGCAGAGCTAACTTGCCTTTAGATTTGAGTGGTAGAAAAATAAAAATGTATTGTTATTATCATTGACACCAGTCAGCTGAAGGGCCTGCTTGTACTCAGAGAAAGCAGACAAATGCAAGGGAAAATGCAGCATTGTGCATAAGGGGAGCAAATTCTACAGACTCAAGCACAAAACTTGTTAAAAATCACCCTTGTGTTTGATGCTATGAGTAGCAGCTTTCTGAGGAATTTGGAAGTAAAGCTAAGGACTTACTCTGAGAAACAAAACTGCAGCTCTGAAAGATTTCTGTATTGATCGAGGTTTTACCTTTTGAAAACTCTCCAAGAAAACATGTTCATTTCCCTTAACCATGAGTTAACTCAAGTTTTAACTTTGAGGGGAAAGAGAGGTAAAATCATAGAAATTATTATCCAAAATGACCTTTCAATTTAAAACCCATTTGACAAGAGGGGAATCATTACTGCAGAATTGCCAGGCATAGACTAATTGCGTTCTCAGGGGTTGCTAATTATATCCAAAATTACTTTAAACAATTTTGGGGAAGAGTCTGAGACTCAGTGCTTAGCATAAAGCAGTTTATTTACGCATGTACAAAGTAGCTTACATCCCTAAGGGATTAAAGCAATTTCAATATTTTACTGTAAGTTGTTGCAAAAATTGTGTCATGCAATGATGAATCAGAAGTGGTACGAAAAAGAGAGGGCAAAATATACTTTTGCTTTTCCTAGTTTTTCCAACAGGCATTTCAAATTGTAATTCTAAAAACAGCT
Organism: Zonotrichia leucophrys gambelii; assembly: GCF_028769735.1. NCBI lineage: Eukaryota > Metazoa > Chordata > Aves > Passeriformes > Passerellidae > Zonotrichia > Zonotrichia leucophrys. Next base: position 18,348,542 of record NC_088179.1, on the reverse strand, counting down.
TTTTCCTTCACTTTGTTTCTTAAACAAAATGGAAAAATCTCTTTCTGCAAATCAGGCCCATCCACTGACATTAATTTCTACCTTCTGTCTGTGCAGGTAAGTTCTTCAACAATGTGTTAAAGATCAGATTTGGGTTTTCCTTATTTGTTGTTGTTTTGCTGAATTAATTTTGCTAACAAAACTTTCTGCTTAACAGATGAGCTTTTTCTATGGCCTAACAAGAGAGAATTGTCTTACAGGAATGCACAGAATTTCCAAGCTCCACATGTATGTTACATAGATCAGAAAAATTCACAGCCCTGTCAGAGCCAAAAAATAGCAGTGAGTCCTGTGAAGGCGGTAGTGTGATCGTTGTTTTAGAGATGACAAAACAGAGGCATGAAGAGGTTAAGTAAATTCCCTCACATTGCCCAGAATACCAAGTAGGAAATTGGAAATGTTTTATTTGTAATTATTTTAAATTTCTTATTTATTTTATTTTATTTCCAGGCACAGCTTTAGCACCTCTGGGGAGGTAATGGCTGTTTTGTTTACAATGGACAGCCTGGATCCAGTTCTTCCTTCCCAAAGTGCATTTGTGCTGCAGAGAATATGTAGGGATTGTGAATGTACTCCTAAGTAGCATTCCACAGTTGAACTAATTGCCAGGCCAAGCGAGGGACCACAGTAAATGGGTGAATAATTTGATCCAAGATGGATTTGTACTCTACCAACACAGCCTGAAATCTTCTAATGCTTTTGGATTTGACTGTGAGCTGTTCATTGTTGTTTGAGCCTGTTCTTTTCTATTACCATATTTTCTCTGGATATCATTTCTGTGTACCTTATCTTTGTATAAAAGGCCACATCTTTACCATATTTCCAGGGAGTAGTCAGTAGAGGCATACAAAATTTACTGCTGTAGACCAAAATATGACAGATAAAGGTAGTGCATTACAAAGTTCTTGCCCTCAATCACGCAGAAGGCTCTCTATGCTTCTGTGAGCAGTGGCATGAGTGTGGCTGCACTGTAATGGGAGAAGGGTTAACAGCAAACCAAGACATTTTCTGCAGCAAAAAGAGGTGGACTCTTCTCCAAGCAATTACCTTTTATGTAATAAACAATGTCAGTGGTCAATAGAGGGAGTTTTCTTACCTAATCCCCTTTCATTTAGCTTAAAATAGAAGTGCTATTAGTTTGACTAGCAGGTTGGTGTATCAAGCCTGGTCATACCTGGTTGCATGTTAAATTTAACTGCTAGCAGAAATGTTCCTCCAGTAGCTTTTGTCTATGCTTTCCTTGAATAAAATACAATAATACATGCTGGAGCTTCAGTGGTGTTAGGTGCTTTTGTCAGATGTGTCTATTGATATGCTGCAGCCTTTTGGAATACAGAGTGCATTGCTTTTTTATTACAGATTTTATTGGCATCATGAAGTTGTGAGTAGCTTTTCCTGTACTTTTAGCTTGTATTGGCTCTGAAAATCCAGCTTAATTACTAATGGATACTTTCAAAAATCATTTATTTCTGGGAAAGGGTGCACATAATCTGTTATCATTAGATATCTGCTGGCAGTAGATACAGCACAGCTTGTGCTTTGGCTAACCCTTGAAGGAGGGGAAGGTTTGATAAATGAGAAAAGCCAAAAGCTTTTGTGCTTATATGTGCTTAAGGTAATGAGGAGTTTAAAGATTACAACAGCATATCTGTCCTTCAATGGATGTGATGTTCCTCAAGGATGCGGTGAGATGTGACAGAATGGTCACACAGCTGAGTAGCCCTCAGCTCAGTTACAGGACACAGAAAAACAGAGCTTCAAGGCACCATGTTTCCTTTGTGTTTCATACATCACCTGTCTGCTGTCCTTTCTAGTGGAGTGCAGCTACTGTGATCTCTTTCCTGACCATCAGTTTTCTTGTGTCTTCTTTTTTTGCTTCAAAAATATGTTTATTTGAAGCTGAGTTGAAGTAAAAAAATAAAAATGCTGCTCAATATTAGAAATAAAGGAAGTTAGTTCTACTCAATATTATGAAAGGTTATACACAAAAGCAGTGAAAGCTGCAAACCTTTTAAAATTTCTTTTAGTGTTGTTTTAATTTTGTTTTCATTTTTATCACCTTCTTTACAAAGAGTGTCATGGTACAGCAAGGGTGGTGCCATGGAAGGCCAGAGGTCTTGCAGTTAGAGAAGGGTGATCAAAGAGAAGAGCCTGAGCCTGACCTCAGCCACAGCCATTCCCAGCTCTTTGCTGAAACCTGGAGCAGCTGCAATTTCTTCTGTTCCCTACTTGTGTTTGTGAATTCTCAGTGCTTGAATCCTGCTGCTTCTGGCTTGTAAAATTCTGTGTTTGTAGCAAGTTTCTTCATTTGCTTTCTGGTTTTGTCACTGCTGAAGGAATCAGAACACTTTTAGTTGTTTATTCCTTAGCAGTTCTGTATTTTGTGGAAGGAAATTGGCCTTCCTCCTGCCAGCATCCATGGAGCCAGAGAACACCCCAGAGTTGTCAAGGCAACAGATTCTGCTTGGGGAGCTGCAAAAGAGAAAGAGACAGGAACATCCTCAGGGCTTTTGTTGCAGGGCACAGAAACAGGTGTGGTCCTTTACTGCAAACACCATCTATGGGTGGCTCAGGGAAAGCAGAAGTCACAGTAACCTAGTGAGGTGGAGCTTCTGAGAGCAGCATCCTGGTGTGCACTCTGGTCTGGAACCACAGGCACACTCTGGGCTTCTCTTCAGTGTGTTTGTTCTGCTGGGCAAGGCCCTACTGAAATAGTGGCATAAATCAAGTGGGTTTAGGCTTTTGGATGGGAAAGGGAGCTTGATTCTCTTTACTACCGAAATTTTTAGCAAGCAAAGCTTTCTATTTAAAAATTTTATCACTATTCAGTGCTCTAGAAGGGTGCTTATTGGTCTAATTACTAACTGGATTCCTGTGGTGATCTTGCTTGCCTCTGCTGAGAGATTTGCTTCTCATGCTGGCCAAATCTTACAGTGAACAAGATCCTTAGCTAGAATAAGGCACAGGGCTCACCTGAACCAACAGACCTGTGTTAAAATTTACCTGGTGCACACTGCAAGCTGCATGATTCCAACACAGAAAACGCCATTGCAAGACCTCTAGAAATTCTTATAACCTAGCAGAAGTTCCTTCATTCTGTTCCAAGGACAGGATCCAAGGATACTGTGTGCATTGTAGTAGTCCTGGTATTTCATCTGCTTCAACAGCCAGCAGTTAGAAAATCTTACACCTGTATATTATATTGGGATACTCAATGCATATTTCTATGGAGGCATGAAAAATTATGCATTTCCCATTAAACATACAATGAGGCTATCAAGGTTTAACAAAGTATTTTGTATGGGGAGATCAGATGGCCCCAAGACTTGTTGCTGTGCTTGGTATTTGGCATGCAGTGTCACCCCCTTCATGCAGTAGCTACTTGATACCTCTGAAGTGCATATTTGCTGTCATGTAACTGCTATGTGCATAGTAAAATGCTATATAGGACAGAGCATAATCTTGTTTGATATTATGATCCTGTAATTTACTTTAAAAAGATTAATCTTGTAAATACTTTAAAGTTATATTAGTAGTTGCAGTAAGCTGTTTAAGATTTATGAAGCAGCATTATTTATATTTATAGTCAGTGACCTTGATACCTTCTACTTAGAGTTGAGATATTTTTATGACTTTGTTTCTTTATTTTTTTGGCCTTCGTTAAAAATGAAAAGCATCCCCAAAAATTAAACAAAAGCACCTGTTTGATTTTTGATTTTCAAAAGATCTCCCAAACTTTTATAAACTGTGATCCACAGAGATTTTGGAGGTTATTTTAACACTTATTGCCATTTCATGTAGTCATTTAAGTCATTAGGGTGTGAGTAAGGTACACTTAGAGAGACAGGACATTATCTATGTATTAGCCTCTTTGAAGTGCATTTTATTGTTGTATCAGTCATTTCAGGAAAAGGTTCTGAGCCTAAGAGCACAGATGAAAATATATACAATCCCTTTAAAAGGTGGAATATTTGAATTTAGCTTGCAACATAGTTGCATGAAATTATCACTCCTGTCATGTCAGCTGAAATATCAGAAATCCTATTTCTAATCCCTTCCATGTAATGTGGCACAGGGACACAGATATGTATCAGCCACAAAGGGAGCCAGCACAGCCTTTCCAACAGACTCTGCAGGCTGCCTACAATTCAATTCCCCTTCTCCAGCCTCCCCACCCACGGGCTGAGCCTCTTGTTGCCCTTCCAACACCTAATGCACTCCTGACACAATGGAGGGAGGGCAGGAGCAGTGTGGTGAAAAATCAGACACTGCAGACAAAAACTTGACAGACTGTCTTCCTCCCAGTGCCACAATATGAACTGGCCAAGTGAAAAGTGATGGCCATTATCCTGTCTCACTGAATGGCTTAAGTGACTTACAGCCACATGCAGAGAAAGTTCTTTGGACTATTTCCATGGGGGTTTTTAATTTAATTTGCATGATTAGATGTACAAGGTAGGTTTTACAGTTTGAGGCAGCTTCGACTCCTATGTAAAGTAAGGATAATTTCACTGAAGCCATTGGAGTAACTTCATTATCAAATGGATGTTGGGAGAGCACTTTCACAGTCCTTAGGCAGCTTTCCAGTCATTGCTCCTCAATACTCACCACAAGCTCCTATTGGCATCTTCCCTGAGGCTGGGGGGTCTGGGCAGGCTGGGCTCTCACCCAGCACTGCACACCTCAGGAAAGATGGCTCCTGATGGATTGCTCCATCAGGACATAACCTGAGTCAACAGCCAGGAGTCTCATGCACCCAAACAACTTCTGCATTGACAACAATCCTGAAAATGAAGGTGTTCTGTAAGCACAGTGTTGGATTTACAACTGAACAAATGCTGCCTCAGGTTCACTTGAATGCTTTGGCTTTGACATTCCAGGCTGGTACCTCTGTCCTGGGATGCTGGCCATGCATCTCTTTCTTTGCTTTCTCACAAATACTGACTTGAGATATTTTTCTCTCTGAAAGTTTTGCTGAAATGGATAAACCCCGGTGAAAAGTTTTAATTCAGAGAACTGATTTCTTGAAGGATTCCCCGCAAGTTCTTTACAAAAGCTTTGACAAAAGCAACTTCTCTCTTCCTCCCTGTCCAGTGACTCCTGCTAACTCAAAAGCATATCCATCGCCTTGAGAGGAGCAGCTGTAAGAGCAGAAGCAGCCAGAGGCTAAATGTAAGCAGAGGGAAATGGACCAAGATCTGTGTACTTCTGTAATTGTTGTATCACATGGGAACTTGAGGCACCAAGCCTGGCTGTTCCCTGGTATGTGCTACAGCTTCTGGAGCCTGGCCTGACCAGTAAATCCTTTCATTATTTACAATTGGGCCATGCTTTTATTCATGTCCAAAAGCAGGAGAAGGCTGCTTGGACCCACTCACCAATGCTGTCAGTGTGTAGAGCTGTTAGAAAGCATACATGGAGCAGCCAGGAAGGGTGACTTGAGAGGCAACAAAAGATGCTGCTTGTCTTGTACTTATCCCTGAAGTACATAAGATACTGTAAATAATTGCGAGCCAAAAAAAAATCAGATTGTTGCAAGTGCAACATACTAAAAACTGCTTTTTTCCCTTTGCAGAGGAAATGCATTTAGCAATCACTTCCCATTTATTATTTCTGATGGAAGCAAAATCTTACCACATAATAAGACAATATTTCATATACCTGAATCCATGTTCATCCTCCCACTAGCATCCTCCATCTTTTCTCCCTTCCTTTTTTTGGAATTTGTGGTTAGGCAGTATTTGTAGTAAAATAATAATGTTTTTATGATTACTTGCAGAAAATCAAATAATAATGTGTACTCTTTTTAATTTTTTCACCTTTGTTCTGATGGGCTAAAATCAGTTGAGCGCTCTGTTGATAAAACCTGAAATACATGACAATATGAGTGAAATTCATTATCAAGCAAAGAGTGTAGTGAACTTTGCAACAAATCATCACAAAGTAATCTTGATTTTCTCTCTGGTCTTACTCTAAATGTGATTTGCACTCTTATGGAAAGGACTTTGTGTTAGTTTTGATGTTACATACAAATAGTCTTGCTTTGTAAAATTCCCATTATGCCTGTTTACATTGAGCAGTAGTGCCATTGATTCAAGCTGTACTGATTGGAAAGCAGAAGTCGTTAATGCTAAACCCCTTCAAAGTTTTTCATAAATTTGTGGCATTTTTCCAGCGTTGCTCACAAAACAGCATAGAGCTGCTGGAAGGAAATGCTCCAGCTGCAGGGATAAGAGGAGCCAAAAAGTAACATCCAAATAGAAATTATCCAGTTCGTGATTTCACTTTGATCACCAGATGTTTGCCATGTGACTTTGAGAACACAAGATAGGAGAATGTGATGCTGTGGTACTTAGCTTAAATCTAACACAAGGGCTCATAGCTCAGCAATAGACATACACAAAAAGTTATTGGCTTTTTCCATCTTTTGAGAAATTCCCTGTTTTTAATATTGATTACAGCAAACTATGTTTTCACGCCAAGTTCTGGTTTGGTTTTTCAATTCTTTTAAGTTCTGAAAGACTGTGGAAGCAGAGCAAGATACACTCCAGATTAATGGTGTAGTTTGCTCTGGTTTGGTTGGTAGTTTGTCTCTATGAAGACTGGTTAGTGATGTTAGCAAATCATAAGGAGCATTATTCCCCACCTCTAAGGGTTTCACATTTAGATTTTAATCATTTTCCTAGTTTTAACACTAGCAATCATTTGATTTAGCTGCCTCCAATACAATGTACTTCTGGTTTAGCTTGCTCTGGAACTACAGCCTCAATTCTAGATTGAAAAAGTATAACAATTCCTTCTTTCCTAACATTTTGAATGATAATTCTTCCTTTTCCAACATTTTAACCAAATTCTCTTTTTAGATTTTAAGTTCTGCAGATCAAAGACTGTCTTTTAGTGACTTGCACTGTGACAACCACAGTGGATCCCCACATTTAGATATCAAGACAGTGCAGGTACAAAACCACCACGGAGCCTTTTTGATTGTTAACCTTCTACCCCCCCTTTTTGTGTTGTGCTTCAAATGTATCCAGCTTCACTGAAAACAGATTAAATTCTCTGTCATTTGCTTCCAGCCTAATATTTATCATTATATACAATATAATGTGAATTTTTAATTGTCTGCTTTATTTCTCATTTGTGCAACAGCATAGATTTCATTAACTATATAAATTCTCACTTTTCATTACATGAAAGTTTCTTAGTTGTGAACTTCCTTGACCTACTTGGCAGTCCTAACAGTGAATAGCATTGATCTTCTTTATCTATTAACCTCTGAAATGTGTGATATTGACTTACAACATAGGTTTTAATGTAAGATGAAATAATGCCACTTATTATTTTAGAATCTGGGGAAAAAAGAATTTTCATAATAAGTTCTTTTATGTGAAACAATGTGTTCTTAACATTTTTAGCAATTTCTGAATGTACTGTCTCCACCCTTCACTACAGTGTTTTGCATACGTCTGGGATTTCTGGGTCTGTTTCTCACAGCAGTGTTGAGAAAATTTCATGCTTTCACATTTTTTAGCTGTAATACTATTTACTTTGAAGAGAACTGAATATCCTCTAGTATTCTGCCAGGTCCCTCTCCACACTGACTTCCACACTGAGGTAGTTTTATTTGATCCTTTTATGTGAAAGATTAAATTTTCTTGTGTTGTATGGTGAGATACCAGTGCTTATTTTCAGGGAATTATCTCATGGAATGTTCTGTGTTCTAAATTATTTGCACCTAAATCCAAAATTCCAGAAGTCCTTGTTTCAGTAGCAGATTTGCTCTTGCAGTTCCAGGGAAGTTCCAGTTCCATTCCCCAATATTTACTCCATCTCCCATTAAGGAGTTACCGCCTTAATTCTTACTTAGAAAAAAACCCCAAGTAATTATAGTTATTAATATTCCAAAGATAGATGGATAAACTTACATTGAGTCAATTGCTGGGAGAGAATTGACTGAGAAATTTTGAGTGTTCATTGGTTTTCAGGTATATTAGCTTAAACTGAACTCAAGGGTATTTATTCCAAAACTTTATGCAATTTTGTAATTCTTGACTTTCTGAAATGTTCATTTAATTTACTGTATAAATGCCATAGGTATTTCAGAGCCTGAGCACACTTTCTATGTTCAGACCAATATCCACTGTCTCCAGTGAGGAATTTTACATTGTGAAAGGAGTTTTGACTGAGGAGAGGAAGCTGGATCAGTCCCACATGTTGTAGAGACTTAAAATCAGGAATTAATATGCAGCGGAGCTATGACAGTGGCTTTAATTCTACTCACATTAATTTTCACTGTTATTATTAATTAAACCCTGAAAATCAGGGATTTAATGGAAACTCTGACAGACCTTTAATTATAGCATTTCAACAGACTTATAGTATAGGATGTCCTCTACTAGCTCACAGGACATTCTGTACTTGAGAGGGTATAAAAAGAAGTCATAGTTTTTGGTGTACTTTATGTTCAAAACATTTTTAAATTCTTGATAGGCTTTTACTCATTGCTGTCTGCTGCATCTGGCTAAGTTACACAGAGTGAATACTTTAACTGTTGTGCTCAAGAACAGTTTGGAAACAGAATTTTTAAATGCTTTTAATGCAATTGCTCATTATTGTTCAAAACCATCTGTCATTGTGTTAAGAGAATGGGTTTCTCACCAGCTATTTGTGTAGCAGAGTGCATTATGCTCATGAATACGTCTGCAACTTAAATTATTTGGATTGCAAATTTCTGACAGGAAAACAACCTTTATTCTCCCCTGTTTGTGTGCCATCTACCGTAGTGGGGTCCAGACCAGAATTCCTATGTGTACCCCTAATATAAGCCATAAATTCCAGTCATTCATCCCACATGATTTGTGTCAGTGTATCTCGAGTCTTTGCATTGTGTGTCCCATTGAGGCCTCGGGATGAGCCTTGGCTGTGCAGGGTGAGTTCTATCAAAGTCATTCACAGGTATGGAATTGCCAGGAGGGAGAGGAAACTGTCACATACTGTGGGCAGCAGTGTTCTGTAATGTTTCCTACATCACATTTCAATTTGTCCAAGCATACAGCCATATAATGAGCATTTTCGTGTGTGAAAAACAGTATTATACCCTGCTAGGTAATTTTAACAATTTTACCATGAATTTTGCAATGTATACTTTCTGACAAAGAATGTTCCTGGATTCACAGGGATCCGTGATAATTGAAAATGCCATTGAAGAGTGGAGAGAAATAGATGTAAAGCTCTAACACTGGAAGAGGTACAGTCTAAAAATGAAGGAAGTGCAGTCTAAAAATCTCAGTATCAGAGACAAATTTGAAGCATTTGTAGCTATTTGCAATAATTATAGATAAAACAATGAATGATTTTGAAGAAGCTGAGTAATGAGTTTTCAAATATTTTTGATATTGATAAAAACTGGTGTTTAATCAATTAGCCACCTGTTCTCTTGATTAGATAACCAAACCATAAGAAACAAGTAAAAAAATGTGTATGTTCTAAAATTAATAGGGAAAGGAGTTTGAGGAAGTTCCATAATAGAAAGGATTTCAACTTTTTTTGACTAATTCTGATTAGTGCACTTTTATAGATCTACATAAGAAGGAATGTGAGTCACTGAATAAAACCGGTGCTTTACTCTGCATTGAAAACCACTGCTGAGAGGAAACACTCCTTAGAGCTAAAAACTTCTGGATTACCTTAGGGGTGATAAGCACATGAGTGGCTGTGATCAGAAGTTGTTCTCTGATATCCCAGTCCCAAGCAATCTGGTTGGCTTTTCTCACATGATTACCCTGAGTGAGGCCAATGTTACTGATGTGAATAAAGCCTAAATAGACACATGAAGGCACACATGCCTGCTCTCTTCTCCACAGGCATTGGAGAAGTGGCTTAAAACTGAGCTGAAATTCTTGAGTGCTGGCCCAGGGGCTCCCATCAGCAGATTGGGATTGCCAGGTCCACAAACCCAAGAGGGATCACAGCACTCTGTGCCACCCGCCTGAGGGAGAGCCCAGTGCTGAGCACCTCCTGCTGCCCTGTGTTCAATCAAATTTAGAACCAGAATCCAAATTTACACAAACTATTAACTTGATTCTTTTCTTCTCTCTTCAGCTTTGTAATGAACCCAGCAGAGTTTCTGAGCTCTGCAGTTTGTTTGCAATCTATGACTATTTTTACCCCCTCTGATGGTTTTTCATTCTGCTATCTATCCATAGCTTTTTTTTTTAATGAATGAGCATTTAAAATACCTCATTGCAAAACAATTTGTTCTTAACTGAAAGCCACATGATCTCTCTGCTTTTATTATTTCACTCTGGCACTTATTCAGCCATCTTCTCAATCAGATAAGGAACCTCAATTCTCCAAACATGAATCTTACCAAAAAACCAGATGGTTTTCTCCTGGCTTATTTCTGGGAACTGAAATATGGAGGTAGAGGAAGAGCAGGAGGGCTCCCCATGGTGGCAGGGAGCTGTTGGGTTTTCAGTGCTGTAGTGTGAAGCTACAGCCTGAGAGCTGGCCAGCATTGTGTGTCTCTAGTCCCTTCTGAGAATGCAGTGTGAAATAAAATAATGCCTATGGCAGAAAACAAATAAATATGCATTTTATGTAAATTTAGGGGAAGAAAGTCCTCCAAAATAATGGTTTTGAATAATTAGGAAAGCTGCTTTAGTGTAAGGACTACAGAGACTTCTTCTTAGCAGGACCACAGCATTGCCTGGCTGGGTTTAGCCAAGCGCTGGGGATGTCAGCTCTGGGCTGAGTTGTTGTTAGCATTGGGAAATTGCCTGCTGTGTGGATGGGCTTAATGCACTATTATACGGTGTGGATGCAAATTTAATGGGCTTGAAAATAGAGAAATTGAGCCTGAAACCTGTGGGGCATGTCCTTGGCCCAAACTAACCCACACCACTTCTAAGTAGAGTCAGTCTAGTCAGAGAAGTGGAAGGTATTAAACCAGAGGCTGATTAGAATCAGGACCCGTTACTTAAACAGGAGTTTTGGCTGGGCAGGTGACCACAATGGATTTTTGATTTTTTCTTTTTTTTTTTTTTTCATATTTGTATTTTTTTCAAGGAGCAGAGCAGCCATCCATTTAAATGCACATGAAATACAAACCCAAAGTGTTAAATTGACATTTAGAAATAGCATAACAGTACAGACAATGTTAAAAGAATACAATTTGAGAAGGTGTCCTTCCTCACACAATAATGGGATTTCCACTGTTGCTCAGAACATCACAGAAAGAAAGTTTTATCTTAAAAGAGCAAAATAATATCATTAACAGAAAATTAAACTTAAAGTCACCATGAACTATGGACTTAAAAGACCCTCAAGAAATGAAAACCAATTGTCTGTTGGAAAACCAGGAGGTCAAGTAGTCATTGACCAACCAAAAGCTGCACCGATTGCTGAAACGTACAGTACTTTCAAATCCAATTAACTGTTTCAAGCAGACAGTCCTCATTTTCTCTTTCATCAGGAAGGGAAATTTGCAATCATATATTCCAATGAAAGTTAAGTTGTTTTGATCTGATAATTGTCAGATGTATTTATCTTAATTTGTAAGTTTTTAATGCTAAAGCTCCAAGCTGTTCAGATATAACAGAAGCACTGGGAAATGAGGTACAAAATGCTGGAATTCAAATTAACCAATAAATATATTTTAATATATATCAGCAGGACTCTAGAGGATTCCATTAATGTTGAAAAATAGAAAGGATTTAGGTTAATTTGGTAAGAAGGCAGGTCAGAACGTTTACAACAGTGGCATAGAATTGTATAGAGATGCAAAATTTTTCAAGAGAGCAGAATTTTTTCAAAAACGCTGACTCTAGCTGTCACAGCCCTGCCTTGGTTAAATCCAGTGGAGAGATATGAGGACTTTCTAATTTGCTTTCCCTCTATTTTAATAATAGCTGTGCATAAGTAATTTATGAAAGGCCAACCAGGCAGTGGGCAACAGAAAATTAAACTCATTTTATCTGAAAGCAGGTGGATTTCTATATATCATTAGCATGCATAGAATTCTCACAATGTTATTTCTCATACTGATGGAATGTAACCAAATAATATATGAGTTTTTTGCTTATGCACGAGTGAAATTTTTAGATAAAAGTGCCAGCCCCAATGGCAATTTTCTGCAAAACGAAAACTAATTCTGCGAAGCTTCTTATTACTGGGAAGACTCATTTGGCTTGCATTAGAGACTGACATAAGTGACTTTAGGATTTTACTAACAGATTAGATGAGATGTGCTATATGCAGTAATATCATTAGAGAATGTAGCAGCAGAAGCAGAAGAGTTTGTGGCACTTAAGGACACTGGCACAAGTAAATTGTTTTCATTTATGACAAGCTTTTAAATGATTTTTTTTCTCCTGATGAGAATATCTTTTAGTTTTAGGTTTCCCTCACCCTTCCCTAAGACTGAAAAAAAAGCTTCTGCCTGAATTACTGCTCATGTTATTTCAGCCCCGATGCCAAATCTATTGTGTGTGCCTGCCTTATCACCTGTATCACCTTGAGAGGGGCTAGATTTTTGTGAAGAAAACAATACTAAAACTAAATAAATGTATTGCAGTGTTATTATAATCTAAATAAGGAGAGAGAAGCAAACCACATATTTCTCTACTTGCTGTGTTTTCACTATTCGTTAACAGAAATGTGTTTGGAATCTCTCCACATCTCATTCCAAGTATTTTAAAAGAGCAACAGATATACTGCAATCATTTGGCTTAAACAAATGCAGCTTTCCTTTTCTTACCTCATTAAAGTCTGTTAGGACTTTGGTTGCTTTTAATTATGGTACCCAAAGGTACATCCTGCACAAGACTTTTTTCACTCTTACATCTTGTTTAACAGTAAAGGGCATTGGCCAAGCAGTATTTTTCTCTGGGGCAAGAAGCAGAAAAAGACCATGCTAATTCCTATCCCATATAATTTCATTTTTTATGATGCGGATGAAGGCAAAACTTTCAATTTTATTTTTTTTTTTAAATTCAAGAAGCAATAGTAATAGCTATTGGGTGTTAGCAGTAACTACTCTTCAATGGTTGTATTGGCTTGTACTGCCAACTTTGTAGTTTGCAATATATTTTGTTCACATTTGAATTTCAAAAAAGAGGGAAGATATGACTGCGTTGTTGGAGCCAATAGCACTGACCCAAGTCGTGTGACAGAGATATTCCTTTGTAACCCTGGCCCATGTGAGGTGACTGTGTCCAGCTGTTCTTAAGCTGTTTATTCAGTTTCTTCTATCAGCACTCATGTATGTCACACTTACATGACTTTTTTATATTACATGACTATTTTATTGGTTGACTTAGATAGCAAAGTTTATATTGTCCTCCCCAGTCAGTATTTTTTACAGAGCTATTTTCACTACCAAAGGCCCTGAGGAACAGGAAAATAAAATCCCTGAGGTAAACTGCATGGGTGAAAATGTAGAATGACTGTGTTTACCTCAGTGAAGCTAATCTGGGTATGTAGTGCTCTGCTAAAAAAAACTGAGTTTGACCCAATGGAACCAATATTGAAAACAGATTTGATACTAAAGAGAACCATAAGTTCTTTTCTCAGGGGAAATGCTGATGTTGGCCATGGTGAGGCAGACACAAAATGTTTCTGCTGGAGTCCATGGATTTCCTTGAGACATTGCTCAGCACAAACAGGGACAGAGCTTGGCTCTGCTGAGCCATGGACTCAGCCAGAGTATTCAATCATGAGGATTAGAATTCCATTGGTAACATCCAAATGGATCCGTTGCAAGGCTCTTTACATACTCTGGTTCATAATGTCCCTCCCTGTTGCGCTTGCCACAAATATGTAAAAGAGAGAGGGGAAATAAGTGAAGAAATAAAAACACACTGGAACTTCTGCAGGGAGGTGCATGGACACCTTGCCAGCATGTGCTGAGATCTGGCTCCTGCTGCATGGGAGAGCTGAAACACAGGGACGGGCGTATGTCCTTGTTCCAGTTCAGTCCTTCCCCATTCCGTGCCACGCCTCCTAACAAATAAACTGACCAGTGGTATTTTTTATGTGATGCTAATACCTAGCATAGAAACTTAGGCAAGACTTCATGGAGGATCATAGACCACTAAATCTGTTTCTTGTAGAAAGTTCAAGATGAGCCGCATAGTTCTGACCATAAATGCATGAAATTCCATCTTAAAGCAAGTCAGGTTCCCTGTCCCCACATTCTTGACTGGAAAGGTGATCCAAAACATCTTTCCATGACAAATTTTGATCAACCAAATATAGCATCAAGTTTGTTCCAATGCTCTCTCTTTCCTTTTTTAACTTTACTCTAAGTCAATTTTTATAGAAGACCTGCACTGTGGATCTTCAGCTCTGCCCTGCTATTCCATAGACTGCCCAGACACTTCCTGAGTCTTCTGGCACTATCCAATTGTACATTCAAACAAATATCTCTTATAAAGTCCTGTTCAACTCCTTCAGTGCTAGGAAATGCTTTTTCCCATATGATATTTCCATTTTCGAACAGCCCTCTGATAAATAAAGAGAGCCTCAAGACAGTCAGAGAGGGAATTTTGACAAGAATAGTATGAAGTTATAGGACAAGGGGGAATGACTGCAAACTGACAGAGAGCAAATTTAGATTGGATGTTAGGAAGAAATTGTTGACTGTGAGGGTGGTGAGACCCTGGCACAGACTGCCCAGAGAAGCTGTGGCTGCCCCATCCCTGGAATTGCTCAAGGTCGGGTTGGATGGGACTTTAAGAAACCTGCTCTGATGGAAGGGGTCCCTGCCCATGGAAGGTGTTGGAATGAGGTGACCTTCAAAGCCCCTTCCACCCCAAACCATGCTGTCATTCTGTGATTTACCTGTGGTGCTTTACAGCTTTGTATAGCGAGGGCTTCAGCACTTAGGGCCTTAACTGTGAGACTTCTGTAGAGTATCTAACTTGTTTATAACAGTTATCAGAGAATCAACAAAACACAGAAGTGAGAGCAGAGTAACTATATAATATGGTGGAAGAGCATCAGAATCATTTTCCACTGCAAATAGACTAAAAGAAGGTGTACATTTTTCTCAGTTTGCATCTTCTTTTCTATCATCATATTTTATTCTCTGCTCAGAACATCAAAGTCAAAACAAACATATGGATATGTCTTTATTTCTCCCATTTTCATTTAATATACAATATTTGAGGGCATTCAACTTTCTGCTTTTTATTTGCAGCCAGCAATCAAAAAGTATTTTCACTGTATTATTAAAAATGGAAAAATAAATACTATATTTTTAATCTTAAGCGTTTTAAAAATGGAAGGAGATAGCAGTGAGTGTCAGTAAGTCTAGCTCTAAGTTGCTTGTGTTGACATACTGCTGAAGGCTAAAAACAGCTTATACAGATTTTATTTGTTTATAGGGCAAATTATAAAATGTTCCACTGAAATAAGTAATGACAATTTTTGTCTACATAAATGTGCATGTAAATGTAATGATGTTTGTTGTCATTTCAACATGACTGCCATTATTGAAATAGAAGAGCCAGTACTAATTCTTGCTGTCATATTTCTTAAAAAATGAAAATAAGGCATTTAAAGAAGCGTCAAGGTTTTCAGTGTAGATCATTCATCTCCTGCATGCTCTTAGAATAACACCCTCAGCAAAACAGACAGACAAAAGCTAACTAGAGTTCTGCTCTCTAATCTTTTTAAGAAACATTCATTTGAAGATATTTTCCAACTTCAGAGTGTTCTGGAACTCAGCAAGACCTTAATGAATAAGATGTGAAGTTCTGTCATTGTCTTAAAGGTTGTGTAACCTGGGCAACAGGGTAAAAACCTGCAAAAGTCTGCCTTTGATCTCATCAGCCAAAAGAAACCCTTGTCTTTTTTAGCTGAATGCTTGGATGTGCCGTGCTGAGCTCTCATGGTGCCCACCCTCCAATGGGACTCTACAGAATAATAATTGACAGCAACATGCAGGCCAAACCCCCTCAACACTGAGCTTCTGTGGGATTTGAACATAACACTGTTTTTACAAACTCCTTAGAATTTGTTCCTTTTTCCCCCTTCCCTCATCAATCTTGCCCATGGCCAGTTGGCTTCACCATGATCAGGAACAGAACTAAAAAGTATCATTACTCGACAATAATGACTATTTTGAGTAGGTTATATGGCTGAGTAGATTTAAGAGTTGAGAAATCTTGAATTTTAATCTTGCCTCTTCCGCCAAAGTGGCACATGACCCCAGGCAGGGGTGGCAGGGAGGGTGGTGTCACCTGTTTTTTGAAGCAACATCCTAATTTTTTGTGACTAAGTAACCGTGACTTTAAAAGGGCTGAGTATTCCCACAGCTTGAAAACAATTTCAGCTTAAAACTGCAAGCATGCAAAATCTTTGAAGTGAGATGCCCCACATGTTCTAGAAATGAAAAGCTGAGTTTGAAGCATTTCATTTTCTCCATGCCTCAGCTTCCCCCAGGTTCCAGCAGAATGAGACAGAACCTTTGACACGAGGGTAAGAGAGATACTAATTTGTTAATATCTGTGAGAGGCTGTGAATATGTGAATGATATCAACCATTACCATGTACTTTTCCATTCCAGGGGCTCACAAAGCGCTGTGCAGTGGGGAAGGCAGCAGTCCCTGCACCCCACTAGAACACATTCAATGACAATTCCTGCAAGGTAGGGGCTCCCTCTGTCCAGTGACTTTCTGGAGCAGCAGAGCACAGTCAAGGCTGTTTTCCTCCCAGAGTAGAAAGCTGGAAGATGAATCTGTAGGTTCATCTGAACCCAGGAGTTCTGTGCTGTGTTCTGTCTAGGTTAATCCAACAGAGCTTTTGCTAACTATAAAACACATCTCTAAGAGCCAAACAAACACAAAAACAGCAGTCCACACAAAGTTATGAGTCTTGTTTTGGGGAAACAGTTCTGATAGAGGTTCTAGGCATAGCTCTGATCATAAAACTCAGGAAAAATATTGGGAAAGTTTTCTTCTACCCTTTTAAATTGATTGAGTCCCCAGCCACTTCTTTAATTATTCATGCAGATGATGCGGTGCTTTGTGCAGCAGTTTCTGGGAATGCAGCACCAGGGAGTGCTCCCTGATTGTTACTGTCATCACAAACTGCCCACCAGCCTTCGTCTTATGGAAATTTAATTCCAAACACACCACTTCATGCTTTATTATCTCACAACAGCAATTGCATTTGGCCCTTTGATTCATCTGTGGAGAATGCATTATGAAGCAAAGCATAAATATCATAAAATGGTTAGTTCATGGGGCTTCTAATTTCAGGAACATCACAAAATGCTAATTCATAGACTTCATACTAGCACAAAAAATATATTTCAGAGGATGTCGTGAGGGTAAATCCCTGCTTTCGTCCTTCACTTAGAAAATGCTGCAGCTTAAAGAAACTTAAAAGCTCCAATAAAACTTAGAGCAAACTAACTTGCTGGAGTGTTCAGCTACACTTCAGTGTATTCTGAGTTAAAAAAAAAAAAAAATGTAAAGAGGCTTCAGAATAGTCTAAAAGGGAACTAAAATAAAGAAAGAACAGGTTGCATTTTCTTCTCTTTTGCCTATATATTATAAGGTGCAGTTGTTTCCCTGTTGGTGCAGTTCTTCTTAACAAGTGGTGAAACTGCTCCTGCCCAGTCATTTGCTAATTGTAATGGTATGGAACCACACAAAATTTAGCAAATGTTGTTCAAGAAAGGGAAAAGGCAGTGCCTTTAGGCAGAAGCCAGTGGCAGCTGTGTGCATTTCCAAGTGGGGACTGTGTGGCCAAAGCAGAAAATCTGGGCTGGGAGAAGAGGGCATATTGAAGAGAAAATATGAAGTACACTGCTTACAAACAGCACTCTTGTTCAGTGCTTTTTCACTTTATGATGTATGTGTGTATGTGTGCAAACTTCATCCACAAATGTTGCTCCATCAGTTTGTCCCTGTTTTCAAGAATAATCCGTTTGGAAGATGCATGGGCTAGGCTGATACATAGGCTTATTTTGGCTTGAATGTAACACCATAAGTAGCAGAAAAAGTTTAGGCAAAATTTCCCAGCTGTTAGAGGTGAGTGTGAGCTGTGCCTGTGTGAAGGAACAAGGGATTGGGGTGGGCTGGGCTGGGTGTTAGTGTCTTGTTAGGATTTATGAAGTGATCTTTGCAGAAGATCATTTCGTTTTCAGTAGTTAGGAACCCAGGATGCTGAATGCTACTTTTCCATTTTCTGGCTCTTTTACACTTAATTCCTCTTTTTCTGCATTTTGACAAATATGTCATGATATTTAGTGTGGTTTGTACCTTCCAGCAACAACCAAAGGTCATTTCTGTGACCATGAAAAGCCCTGTCCATATTGAACAGCTCAGTGTGGGCTAAGTGAATTCAGCTCACTGGAGAAAGCCACAGTCCCTGGGATTGCTGCCTGCTGCCCTGAAGGAGCAACCTTTAGACCATCCCCAAGCATGTCACACTCCTCATGTCCCCTTTGGTCCACTCACCTGCCCTGTGAGGTTCCATTTTAGTCCTGTGGCCCATCCATCTCTATTGATGGTGGGCGATCTGCGGCCTAAGATCCTTCACAAACAGCAAAGGACTTGTTAGCTTCTGCTTTTCTTGTCCATTAATTATAAAACTTTTCTAAAATCAGAATTAACTCATTTTGTTACACAACAAAAATTTGTCAAGTGTTTTTGTGTCACTTTCCATATCTGGTAACTAGCACAGCAAGTTCAGCCTGTGGATGTGTGTATAAACATGGTTCTTTCAGAAAAAAAATTGCAAATTTACCTAATTTTTTCATCTTTCTGGAAGTATAAATCTGAAGTAGTCTGCTCTTCATCATAACTTTAACATTAAACCCAACATTTTTTTCTAGCCCATGCTCAGAATTACTTGAAAATTAGTTAAGTTAGATTATTGGCTGGTGCAGACTGCGCCTCCTTTTGCTGGGGTGCAGAGAGATCTATTGATTTGTCCCAGTGAGGATGTAGTTCATTGTCTCTCAAGACTGTTTATGAAGCAGGGCCATTGCATTCCTCAGTAGGAACTCTGATAAAAGCACCTCCACTCCTGCTCTCCTGCAGTCAGTTGTATTTATATATGTAAGTAGGAAAACCCTAATTAATCCAATTTTTTTAAATGGAGATGACAGTAAATGCAATAGGGAATAAATGGGATTCTGCACCTAGCACAGGCAGCACTAAATTTTTTTAGATTTTGGATCCTGCTTGCTTAGGATCAGAACATTTCTTTGTGTAATGTGACATCCTTGACTTTTGTAATGGCTATCAAAACTGTTGAGTTTGTCATTTTAGTCTCTACAAATCGTCATCATTATTTGCTCTTAGATGAATAATTTAGATATGTTACTTTTACGAAGACTGGAAGGAAAATTGAGTCTGTATCTCCAACACCAGCAGAGAGTTTGTAAATTGTATTAGGATGGAGTTTCTGAAATCCGGTCAGTGCTGTAGATTATTTCATATATGAATGGGGAAAGGTGAAGTGTATTTATTGCAAGGTGCATTTAAATTTTCAAACCTGTAGGTAAACTTTAACTTCTTAATATTAATAACATTGCATTGGTAGGAAAACACACTTGCTCACCTTGTGTTTTTATATTTTCTTTAATTTTAGATATTGCAAACAACATAGGCATGGAAAGCCATAATAGCCCATGATTTCTAATATTGGGTAAAGCACAAATATAAAATATACTTGAAGCTCAGCTCTAAGTAGATTATAAACATTTAATATAGAATGTTATCATAATATTCAGAGCACCAAATTGCAGACTTCTGTCACCCACTTTCAGGCATGCTTCTGAAGATCATAGTTAATTCTGCTGATTTATGGTAATGCTGTAGCACTATCATATGCAGCATCAGAAACCACTAACAAGCTTAGTATAAGCTTGGACTGAAATGGTTTGAGGTTTAAATTTCTGTAACGATTATAAACTAGAGGGAGTGAAATCCCACTTCAGCAAAAAAATAAAAGTGTCTTGTTACAATTCAATATTGCATCCTCTCTCTCTCCCCCGCTCATTCCAACCCCCCTTTACTTTCTCTTCTCTCTTTAGCTTCTCTGAGGAGCCATATTTGAGAAAAGTAATTTTAAATTGTGACTGGCATTTTTAAATTTAAAAATAATCCTTTTTGTATGGTAATGCGCTTTATAATTAGGAGACACAATGCTAGCATTTATTAGAAGTAGAAAAAAAGCTCAGCTGAAAAGTATTAAAATCAACTAGATTTTTTTTGCCCATTTCATTTGAAATGATAGCTATTTATAAAACAAATCTGATGAGTTTGCCAACCCTTTCCATAAACATTTTAATAACATGTCATATTTGACTGTCTCAGGGATACTGTGGACTGCAATTACCATAAATCTGTTTCAAAACTCTCTTTCAGCATAGGGTTAATAGGTAGGTGTGAACAGAGAAAACATTATAAACCAAAGAACTTTATAAATCATTATAGAACTTTAAAGAATGTAAATCACAGTGCTGTTGCTCCAAAATCCAGCCAAAGGAACTGCATTAACTTGGAGCTGTTGGGAATCTCCCTTTGGTTGTTCTCTGCCCTCCCTGGGCCCCTCTCTCCTGTGCCTTTGTGCTCAGCAGCCATTTCTGCCAAAGGGCTGATGCTCTACAGCAAATACAGAACTTCAGGAACCTTGTCATTGGTTTAGACAATTCACTGCCCTTTTCAGATTCTAGATTCCCCACTGCCATCAGGCAAGATTGCTTTCTCTCTCTCTAGCTATATGAAAATGTAAAAATTGCCCAAGCCTTTGAAAGGGATTTGAAATGTTTATGTTGTGGACATCGAATTTGATAGCAACAATCAAATCATGATTTCTGAGCATCAAATCTTAAAGAAGGATGGGTTTAAGTTATCTCAGTTTGGGCAGGTAAAAAATATTACAAACCACCACTGCCATCCTTCCCATCCCTCAGTTCAGTCATTCATCAAAATTAAGGACAAGTAAAACATTGCAAGGAAAATCAGCTACATTTCTCCTTTTCTTTTTTTTTTTTTTGTGATGCTTGTACTGAACTGATTGTTCTACCTTGGTGCAACCTATTTGATTTTGTAGAGTTCTGTTAATTGTTTCTTATCTCTTAGAAAAGAAATCATTAGGAAACAACAGTGATAAGTTCATTATATTGGGTCAAATTCAGGCATAGCTCTTCAGATCAATGGGAAATTTGTGAAGGTAAGGAAAAAATCATTATCAGTTCTTTTGTTGTCTTTCATTATCTGTAATTTTTGGAAGCTGAGCCACATCTTGTTTCCAGTAATCCTAATTGTACCTCCATATTGTCTTTTTCATTCCAAATGCTTAAAAAAAGGTATAATGAGTTAAGCAAAACTCCTAATCATTTGCACTATCACTTTTTTCCAAATAAATTGTCGAATTTTGATCTGAATCCAACAGTAGATGACTGTATGGCAATGAGTTTTGCCCCCATCATGGGGGAATTGGTGCAGGCACCAAAATTATCATATGTTCAGAGTCCACAAGAATCATGGGATCACACACTTCAACACACCTCCTGTTTAAAGAGGGACATGGGATCCACTGCCTGTCTGTTGAGCAGCTGAGAAAGGGAATCAGCTCTTCTGGGGTCTGAGCCTGTGTCTCCAAGGTGTTCAGTTGGCGCCTCCTGCCAAGGCTTCTAATGCATCCAATGGTCAAAGATTTTACTGTAAAAACAGATCTAATGGGTCTAACCTAACCAGTCTCATTAGTCAGATCTAATGTTTCATTTTCTCCATCAGCCCAGCAGAGATGTGAGAAGGAAGCCACCAGGTTCTGTAAGATTTGGGAGGGCTCATCATCCGGTGCTGAAATACTGACTCCACATGCTACAGCTTTCTTTTCAGGATGTCACTCTCCCGCCTCCACACTCACCACCAAACAAACATAGAAATCTACTACTGTTCTCCCCATGCACTCCATTTTCTTCCAATCTGAGAGCCATTTGTGTGTATAATTGAAAATTAGCAGTGCAGCTGTTTGAAGAGAGTAATTTATCACAGCACATTGTTCGCTCCTGACACTTTAGACCTGGCTCTAACAAGGCAGTGGTTGCTGGGGGTTGAGCTGCAGAAAGTGATTCGGCTGTAATGCCGCGTTTCCCCTGCTTTGTTGCTAATTGTAGCCTCTTTTTCTCCATTGAATTGGGAGTTGAGTAAAAGAGCTTGTTTGCTCTGTGCAACGAGGCTGCCAGGGCCGCTTGGGCTATTATCACAAGATACTCTTGATCTTTTGAAAAGCAGGAAATAGAATTTTTCTCCAACAGGGAAAGTAATTTGCGATGCGTCCATTAGTTCTTCATTAAAGCAAGATTAAATTGCACGGCAAATCACATCTGTGTTTGGATGATTAAAGGGTGGCATTTTAGAGGCCAAAACTAATTACTAGCCAAAATGAATGGGAGTGAAAAAACAGTCATGTTTTTACATTAGATAGTGTGGCTTGTAATTAGATTCAAGCTAATTCCACTATTTCTTCTCATTTAATGAGATGAGCCTGTCCTCATCTTTTTCTAGGCCATGCTAACAGCCCCAAATGTATAATTTTGATAATACTGAGAGTTTACTTTATTGAAATTTCTTAGCTACCTGCCACAAGTGACTGTTCTGTCTAGTGGTGCTTCATTATACACCAACACAAGCTACTGTGCATGATGGCCCAAGCAATATCTCAGGCAATCTCTGTACATTTATATACGTGCACATTTACACAGCTATAAGTTTCTGTGCCTGTATATGCACACACATGTAAATAAAATGCCTGTGATATGTGCACGTAGCCTTCTTAGATGATTACAGAATTGTTTGAGAGTATGGAAGAAAGGAAGAGAGCTCTTTCTGTATGCAGAAAGTACAAATCTCCACATAAAATTCCTTTAATCATGGAGGTTGTGGAGGTAGTTTTTCTTTAGGCATGAGAAGAAGGAGGTAAATAGGGGCATCAAGTGGTGAATGATTGAAATAACACAGTTATTTCCTAAATTTAAAACAAAATGAGGTTTTGCTTGTTTTTACAGTAATAACTCTCAGTAGATCATTGGAACTGATAGCTAATTCTAAGTGGCCAAGTAATACATTGATGTTAGGATATATTAGGTTTCTAAGGTCAACATTCTTTTTTCTCATAAAGACATACTGCCAATGAAATGTGGTGCTATTTCTTCTCTTTTTGGATTCCTGTATTGAGAAGGAAGGAGGTGTAAAGGGCCACATATAGGATGACCATGACGCCCAGAGTACAGAAATTGTCCCTTGATTCTTCTCCTTGGGGATTCTCTTGAAAACTATCAATTTTTAACAGGAGTTTTTAAAAATAGTTACCTATTCCATAAAATTTAACTGCAGTTACTTCCTGAGAGAGAGCCAGGCATGGCCAAGTGTCTGTTCATAGACCTCAGGTAAACACACTGCTGGGGTGTGTTGAGAGGTAGCTGGAGCAGGGCAGAGGGGGAGGAAAAGTTCAAAGATTAATTGATAGTAGGCCTGTTCTACAAAATCTTCTGGCTGTTGGTTTATTTTTGTGAGCTAATTATGGGTATGTTACTACCTTTAGTGTAAGTGTGTAATCAGTCAATTGCAGGGAATTAAGTACCCTCTTTTGGGCATACATTTGATGAATAACTGGAGTGTGTATTTCTTTTTTATTCCAGTTCCCAAACTGTTTGGGTTTTTTTTAGATATCACCAATGTAATTCTAAAGGGAATTTGCCTTTGTCTGTCCTTACTGTTCCCTGAACCTTTGCTGTTGGCCACAGTCAGGAGACAGAACTGCAGAAGAGACCTTTCATTCAGTCCAGGCTGGCAGTTCTTATGTTCTTGGTACTCTCTGGTGGATTAGTCACTGCAGGATGCCCCAAATATGGGGCTGGTGTAAAGGCTATAAACTAATTTATAATGTAGAGCTGTACTTTGATAAAGTACTCACTTGAACAATATCAAAGAGTTCCCACTACCTTCAAAATTCTTTTCATCCTCACTAATATGTTAGGACATTTTTTCCTAATTTTTCTTTCCATGCCTTACTATCTCCTGTGAAACTTAGAAAAGGTCAGTTGTGGTCCATTTGTTGTCTGCATTATTTTCACTGAATCATTGATTTATATTCCCTATATCAGATTTCCATTAAAGATGATACTTCAAAATAAGAGCCATGAAACTGCCTCCTGGCACAATACCACAGAGGTCATTAAGATCACTTCTAATTAATTTTTAGAGACTTGAGGTTTCTTCTAGAGAAACAATGATGTATTCCAGGATTGGCAGTTTCATCTGAATTTATTATGGACATTATGCAAAACAAATTGTGGAAGTAATGCAGAAGGTCCAGCAAAGGAGAAGGTGAAATTCAAATTGAAACTGCAAATTTAAAATACAGTTACAGAGAAGTCATCCCCCTTGACCATGGAGTCCTTTCCTTCTTCTCACTGAGGAGAAGGAAAGTTCCAACACTGAAGCCAAAGGGATTGGCTTCATTGTGTTTCCCCCCATGACAGTTCTTTTCAGAGATTGCTTGTAGTTGGATCCCCAGTCTGCCTCCTGAAATTTCCGACATGAATTTGGGTTATTTTCTTAATTTTTTTTCTTCTTTGTTTGTTTGATTGATTTTAGTCTGATTAGAAAGAGATTTTAGTGACTCGGTTCTCCACTATGTATTGTTTCTGTTTCCCTGGAGATTGGTTTCCTGTTCTTGACTAATGAACATGAGACTCATGGCTTAGTTTTAAAGATTATTTAATATCAATGTAATAATCAGGAGTTGCATTTGGCAGAATTTTAACCAACATATTAAAGTTATAGTACTATTTTATTACATGCATAATATGCACATTAGATATTTCTACTGCAATTCACATTGCTCAACAACACAGATGAAAAGCTTTGTATTTTGAGTGTTTCATCTAAAATACTTTTCTCTATTCTTTATAAATTTTAGGGACCCATGCCATTGCACCTGCATTTGAATTCTCCTGATTATAGGGAACCTTGCTTGCTAAAACAATGAGAGAAATGTGTTCATTTATCATTGCTTGTACTCAGAAGAACTGACTGACATTCCTGCAGGTATTCTGGCAAGCTAAAGGTTTCTTACAGCTAATAGGAGGGACTAAAATTCATTTGAAGACAGAAGGGTTCTATTTTGCTCTAAAGACAACTTATATTTTCTAAATTGGGGATTGCAGATTTCAAAACTTTTCTAAGCCCTCTGCTGACCTTGAACACTTCCTGCAATAATGGAACCAAAGTCTGCAATGACAAGCCTTACATACTGCTTCAAAATCACTTACATATTCTGTACTTTTGGCTTCCTAGCCTATGCCATTAAACTGTGCATGCAGCTGTGGTGGTTTAACCCCAAACAGCAACTCAGCCCCACACAGGCACTCAGTCCCCTGCAGTGTGATGGGGGAGAGAATCAGAGGGTAAAGGTGACATAAACCCATGGGTTGAGATAAAGACAAGTTAAAAGCTAAAGCAAAAGCTGCATTCTAAAGCAAAGCAAAACAAGAATTAATTCCCCACTTCCCATGGGCAGGTGCTCAGCCATCCCCAGGAGAGCAGGGCTCCATCAGCTGTGATCCAGGGAGAAAAATGCCATCACTGAACATCCCCTCTTCCTTCTCCTCTCAGCTTTATGTGGTGAGGGGAGGATATGATGATGGGCTGGGGTATCCCTTGGCTCAGTGGGGATCAGCTGTCCCAGCTTTGTCCCTTCCCAACCTCTGCTGCCCCCCCAGCCCCTGGCTGTTGGGATGGGGTGAGGAGCAGGAAGGAACTCGGCTCTGTGCAAAGCTAAAATATCCCTGCACTACCAGCACAAACCTCAAACACAGCCCCATACAAACCCTACATTTTGCTTATCAATCACTCAAATCTATGAATGCAAATAATTGTCCTACCTCAGCCTACAGAGGCTGAAAAGCTAAAGAGAGTATAAAATACAAGAAATATTTTTTTTTCCATAAACATAGGATCCATAAAAGGTTGCAATTAGAACAAATAATAGTAAAAGGCCAGGTTATCTTGCTTTTCCATAAATAAAGCTCAATCATCCAAAGTCCCCAGTGATTCTCATTGTTTTCCAGGGAAAGAATAACTGCTGAGATGTTAACACCACAACATATTACTGTGTGCATACACATATAATTATAGAAGTCATTGTATATGAAGACTTTACAGTCTAAGGGAAGATAAATATATGAAAGACTACTAGATCACTCGATTTATTCAAAAGATTATAAAATCACACAAAGTTACCGCATTTCTGATGGGAGGAATAAAATAATCATAGAATATAGTAAGTTGGAAGGGAGATAGCCAACAGAGGAATTGGTAACCATGATTTCTTAATCTTCTTCATTATCATAAGTATTTGTGTGATTGTGTCTGTAGGATGGTGAGAAGTTTGGTCATAGCCTAAGAAATAAAATACTGTGAGTTGTAAGGGGAGGTTGTAAGAAAAGAGGTTTTATGGCCTGCAGCAGAAGGAAAGGATCTCTGGGCAAAGCAACAGGAGTGGTAGGAAGAGGTAGAAGAGATGGTGAGGATGCAGCTTTAGCAAGACAGAGACAAGATTTAGCTGGAAGCAAGGAGGGGGAGCCAGCACCATGTGACTCTGCAGCCAGTGTTTGCTGCCACTGGTATTGCAAAAGAAATCTCAGGAATAAAATTCTATTTGAGGCAGAATAATATATCTAAGTCATGATCTTGGCATTTGGTGGAGATACTATAATTATAAAAACTTGATCAGATCTTCCAGTAAGAAATCCTGCACGATGACAAGTAATATTCAGGTCACACTTCTCCTTTGAAGTTTTAATGGCCACTACAATTTTATGTTAGTCACTCACTCATGTTTGAAGTAGGCGTGCAAAGCCTTGGCTGGCTCCATTTGTCTATAACTACTTTAGAAGCTTCTGAAGGCACTGAACTCATAAAACTGCAGGCTTCAAAGAGCTTATTCAAAGATTCCATTCTGCTGCTGCCATTTATCAAAGAGACACTTTTAAAATATATAGCTCTTTATAATAAAATATTTTTTAAAATATAAACCTGACAATGGGGATGATTAAAACAGTTGGCTTCAATGGCAGCAGAACTGAGTTCCATAGCTTTAAATATAATATTTATATTTCTACAAATAATGTTATAGTCAAGCAAGTTCCTAATATAACAAAACACGGTTCATTTTCCCCTCTTTTTATTTCCCCTCCCCCCAATAATTTTTTGGAACTTCACTGTGTGTTTAACCTTGAACTTTAAATCAAAATTTAAATTTAACCCCATACTAAGGATTGTGTCTCCTAAAGAAAATAGAAACTTGCTGTTTCTAAGTAGAATTAATTCAATTTTTGATGCAAATATGAAGGGTCAGTAGAATGCTGTGGTTAGATTATAACTTATTTTTAAAAGAAATCCTAATATATTTTATTTTATCCTGTCATTTATCAATTCCATGATAGATCTTTCTGAGTTCTAGTATAGGATTCTAGATAAATCACATGACATTGAGTTAGTTTTTTGTCCCATTTAAACCAGAATAACAATACTTACCTACAGGACATGGTCTCCTGTCCAATCCTGCTCCCCAGAACACAGCAGGAGACTTTCCATTGACTTTGTTAGATCAGCCCTTTAGCTCCTCATCTCCTGTAAAGAATCATGGCCTGTGGGGAAGGTGGTAGTTGATGTCTATGGAATGTGTTTGGTATCAGCTAAAAATGATTTTAGAAGTGCATCTTTAGGGTTATAAAGTGCTGCTACTCCTTCCTTAGGCCAGCTCAGTTGCCTGTTTTGTTTGCTCCAGGAGAGGACATCATAACATCACATCTGTTGCCATGGGAATGGCTGTGAGTTTGCACATTCAGCTTCGTGTCTTCATGGAATCAGGCAGAACAAAAGAAATGGGCAATAGGGGAAAAGCTGCTGTTTAGGAACAAGGGCAAATTGATTCCAAATTCAGGCCTAAACCCTCTGTCTTTCCTGGGGTAACTCCCCATCAAGCACCTTTAGAAGTTACTCCTTTTCTGCTATTTCTTACAAGGTTTCCCTGGTTGCTTTGGGAAGGGAATTCCACATCCAGTCTGCCTGAGCACAGCCTGTGGAGTGGCCTGATTTGAGCCTCTGGACTCAAGTAAACAAACATAAAATGCTGATAATGATATTGTAAACACAGGTAATAGCACTTCACTTTTCCCACTCTGCAGTAATTCCTCATCTTTCCAATTACAAATTACTTTATTCTGAAATAATTTCTCTGTTTTGGATAACAATCTTTTTTCTAAAATAAAATTATTACTATTTTAGACTAAAATTCCCTATGACAGAAAATATACTGGAATATCTAAATGACAAGTATCTGGTAGATGCTCTGTTTATACAAAATTTCAGAATCTGGACTTCTTAAATAGGTGTATTTTTTTTTTCTTTTACAGTAGCATTGTTGCTTTATCTAATTTAACAGAGCAATAAATTTGAGGATTGCACTACATCTACTAGTCATTGTTTCCAAAGTGTTATTTTGAATTCCTGGCTATTCCTGGAATACACATGAAAAACCATGACTCTGTTAATGGCCTGCTTTAGAAGTAACACAATTGCCAATCAATAAAAATTGGCATAGATGATACTGGGGAAAACCAGACAATTTATGGTCTCCATAGTGCAGTTCTGAAATATCAGAAATTATGGACTTTCTTGGAGTGTTGTACAAATTTCTGTTTCATCTTTGCAGAACCATTTAGGAAGGTCAAAATAATGATATATTCCTGCACCTAATGTTTTTGACTGGACTTGTGCATCAGTTAAAGAGTTTATCTCTCTCTTGAGATGGAATTTTTTTTCCTGGATAGAGAAAACTAAATTCCCCGAGACTCTTGCTTTCAAAATAATTTTTACAAACTAATGGAACTCTAGGCCTTTTTCCTACACACACTTCTTTCCTTTTATAGTAAACTTGAGGTATTTATTTGAAAATCCAAAGTTTTGAGTTCTGTAATAAGCCATGAAAGGCCCTCTCTGGGGGACTGACAGAATTGTGAATGCTGAATGCCCTCCCCTACTTCCCCTTCTCCACATGTTAAACCAAAAATGGGCACGTTTGGTCAACTCTGGGGTACAAGCTCTTGTTACTTTGATGAAAAATCTCAGGTGGAATTTATAATTTATTTCTTACAGAATTTGATGACAAAGGGGCTTGTTTTGAAAGTGTGGCTCTCCCAAATTTCCTCAGATGTCCTCAGGTGCTCCCTGCAGTTGCAGTGTGATGCTGGAGATGTGGATGTGCCATAGCTGTGCACAATTGCACATTTTCCAAGTTTCCTGCCTGAAGATCAGCCTCTGCATTGTGCTGCCCTAGGGGAGCCCAGAGGGCACAGGGGCTGATTCCTTCTCTGCTGCAGGTTAGACCTTTATGGAGTCAGAGAAAGAACAAGACTGTGATTTTTATGTTCATTTCCACCCATTGCTATGGTTTGAACCTAATGAATTTGTGTAACAAGACGTTGGTCAGACCAAATATTTATGGACAGAATAATGAGACCAAAGCAATTGTTGCAATAAACTGACCAAATATTTTGAGAGCTACTGAAGAATTCTTCTGTACAAAAGATGGTATTAGCAAACAGGTACAGATTTGAACTGCAGTCCTGAGAAATGTACACCTTGGCACAACTGCAGAAAACAAAAAGGTAAAAAGAAGGACAAATAGGTTTTCAAAACTATGGGACAACTTCAAAATATTTCAAAACTGCTCCATGAAAGGAGGTGCAATAGTGTGTCTAGCTAAGCTGGCATAATTGTATCAAAACTCAGCTTCAGTTTTTCTGTTTATTTCAAGCCCAAAAACACTATAAAGCTGGTCTTTCCCATTTACAACATTTTTTCTAGTAAATTGTACCACCTTTCCTCACTTTATATTATTTACTTATATAATGAAAACGTGCACCACACAGGAAAAATTGTTGAGGTATAAGAGCAAAGGCACATCTGAACAAACAGCTTGAGGACAAAGCTGTGATGACATGGGAGCAGTGCTCACTGAGGCTCCGAATACATTTTCAAAGCAGGATTTTGTACCTGATTTAGTTACTGTTTTAAATTTCCAAATAAATATTGGTGTTCAGTGAAAGATAATTACTGGAGGCATTATGAGTCTGAACACTGTGTCAAAAGCAAAGGGTATGACTGTTTAATAATGTGAACAGAATGGGAACCCTTCTGTCTGAAACACTTTGAATCACATCATAAGGAGATGAAAATAGCACTTGAAATGATACAACAGGGATCCAGTATGAATCTGGGTGGAATCTCTGATGCAGAATCAAGCTATCAACTCTGTGCATTGGGTAAACCTTCTCTGCTGATCAGGATTTGACTGCTTTTCTTAAATCTCATAAGCACTCTCTAAAGTTCTTTGTGTGTTTTTAGCAAAAGATAGCACATTGACATAAATTCCATTGTGCTGAACTGTTAAAACCAAGAGAAAGCTAAGCTGTCAAAATCAAACTTACTGAATAAGTTCACACTTCTCCTAAGGTAAAAATAACCCACTGTTGAAAAAAAAAAGATGAAGACACAAAGATTGTGGCAGATACACTGAGTGCATTTTGAAATGCAGAAATGTTGTTATTTAACTAATTTAAAAAAAGGCATTACTCTGAGTAGAACCAACTTAGAAGTGTTACATCCATTCTTAGTAGATTTTTTTTCCTATTTTTCTCTTAGGCCTTAAACAAGCCAGCTGTTAGAAGCCATCAAAATGCCCTGATCTGAATATTAGAAGAAATTATTATCTCTGGACTGTTTCTGTGAAGTAAAACTTGTCAGTCTCATAGCTTGAGAGACAGCCTGTACTACACATCTCTGGGACCAAATGCCAGGAAAGGATTAACAAACTACACAGAGGTTGTATTCACTGGAAAATATATCAGAGCACCAAAAGGCAGCTGCAGAGGGTGAGCCTTTAAAAAGAACCATTCCATGCTGAGGTACCTGGGCAGCTGCTGCTTTCACACTCCCATCAGCCTGAAGCTTAGGGACCGGGCAACTGGCATGGGAAAAAACCTGTTGGAAGTTACAGAAACAAATTCTTGGGAATGCCCTGAGGCTCCCCTTTCCTCCATCGTGTCAGACACTATGGATCTCCTCCCAATGCCTGGACATGCCCAGCTCTGAGTCCTTCCTTGCAGCCCCACAGGGGCTCTTTCCATGCCCACACCACTCACTCTTCATACTTTATACATGTTGGACCCTTATGGCTTCTTCCCTCCACACTCCTTTCACACCATTATTAATTCTATTTCTACAATGGGAGCACAAGCAGAGATGAGATATTTTGTTGTCACACTGCATGCTGCTAATAGCTTTGATCTGTGGGCAATTACAGATCCTTTTGTAGCCTCTGGGTCGGCCAGCTCAATATCTGAGCTTCATATATTCCCTGTTTAGCTTTTTTTCTCACTTGATTCTGCTTAAATCTGTAAATACCTATGAATTTATGTCTAGGACATTCTTTGAGAAATGGTGGAGCTGATTGGATGTATTATTTAAAAGTTTCCATGTTCCAGCCTAAAAGCCAAACGACACCAACGTGAGAATAAAACCCTGCTCCATTTGGCTCCCTGTTATCTGCAGCAGCTTTCCTGGGGTGAGCTATTTGGAGCATGTACAGAAGCATGTGGCACTTTCATGTTGCTATTAAGGTGAGGCCATTGTGCCAAGAGCTGTGAGGAGTTTTCATATAGTTTGAAAAGACAAAACCAGGACACTGGCTTTGCTTCACATGTGGGTGAAAGAAGGCAAGGGGCACAGCCAGAGGAACTAGGAACCAAGAACAGCCAGCCAGAGAAAGTTCTGTGATCAAAGTCCAAGAAAAGGGTTTTTTTTTTCATGAAATTTGCCATTAGAGATATTGAGGAGGCCTATGTATTAAATTCCTGAGTTTTGAGGCACTGTAATAGAGCTGTCAAACAAAGATATAGAAAGTGCCACTGTTTCCACGAGACATGACAAGCTAAGGATTCCCAACAAAGTCAGGCCACCTGAGGAGGGATAATGAAAGTGATTACATCAGCAAAGAGGAAGGAACAATCCAGGTAAAGAGTTGGTGGATGTTTGATCTTGGAGGGTTGCTGTTACCTCCAGTGCAGTCATCCAAAGCTGTCTAAAAATTAAATAGGCTAAAAGAACAAGAATGCCTAGGATTTCTTCCAGGAATTTCTGTAGTTACCTACTAGGCATCAAAGGAGGCTTCTTTTGAACCTTCAAATACACAAGGAGGTCACATGCATTAGTGACTGCAGATTTGGTAACCTATTATTCGTTATTTTCTTTTATTGATTGTTTTACAGTCCCCAAGGCTTGTGTGTTGCTTTCTGTGCCACAAAAAAAAAAAAAAACAAACTGTAAAATCTTGAGGTTTTTCACAAAAAACAAGCAGCTGTCTCTTCTTGTTAATGACAATAGCAGCATATTTTTTTGCTTATTAATTCTAATTAGGGGGTCTCACGTGTATGTTAAGTCAAATTTTTATAATGAATGATGTCTTGTAACCGGAAAAAACCAGATAGGTTGACCTAAGATAATTTCTTGTATAAAAATGACCTTTTAAAATGTAAAATTACAAGAAATTAATTACTTGGCTTAATCACTTTGTTAATTTTTTTTAAAGAAAATAGGATGCCATGCCATACTTGGATTATGTTGGCATCCAGGACAAAGAGACAAGCCAAAGCAATGATAAAATTGTGGAAAAGTAAGGTATCACCCAGAGATATAAATAGCCACTAATTAAACAGATGCAGTTAGAAAAATAATCTACTTGTTTTATAACTCTAGGTGGCAGCAGTGGAACAAAATGGAGAAAAATGTACGATTATGATTATACTTGCTCTCTGTTAATACAAAATCCATTAATTAAATACTGCTGATGCTATTGCATGGCACAGTGTTACTTTTACACTCTAGATGGCAGCAGCATCACAAAATACAGAAAAATAAGATTAATTGTATTCATGCTGTGTCTGAGAATGCAACCCCTTCAAGTTTTTGGAGGTTAAAGTTGGAGAGGTTGAAATGCAGATTTCCTGTAGGCATTTCCCACCACAAAAGAAGAAAAAAAGCCCAAAGAGTGCTTGTTAAATATCATGTACAATTACAGGTAAATCACTTCTGAAGTAAAGCGAGGTTTTGCCATTCTGGGTTTTCCCAATGGAGAACAGATGTGCAGAAAACACAAATGACAGCACCTCTGCAGGTGTGTGGAGTACAGTGATCCTAAAAAATCTGGAGTTACAGATTTTGCCAGAGAAGGCAGTAACCATACAGCAACCATAGCATGGAGTCAGTCTTTCAAGTGTAGGTTTGTGCACACATCAGTTGACAAAGGGTCAAAAGACTTTGAGGTGAAAAGAAGGCATTTGCTTTAGAAGATACAGACTTTTGGTAAAACCCATTTTGAGTATTGCTTGACTAGAAAGCATCATAGGTGCCAGCTCGGCAGAAGGCAGCAGGAGGGCCTGGAGATGGAACCACAAAACCTCATCTCTGCTATTTTCTCTCTCGTGATGGAAAGAAGGTCCCAGCTGGATGAAAAGCTCCAGCAGTCCAGTAATACCTTCATATTCAAACCATTACCTGCCAGGGGAGGTTACACAGAATTCTACAGAGCATTATTTAAGTATCTGACTCTGTTTTTCAGGTTGCTGTGGATACTTCCCCTGTGTCATTGTGCTGAGCTATGGCCAAAAATGCAGGTACCCAGCAGAGACTGTGACCAGCAAGGTCAGGCACCAGCAGCTCTGAACATGGGGTATCAGTGGAGATCCAGGGTATCAAGAGATTCTTTTGGGGAACTCACTTTGTCCAGCTGGCTGCTGCATTATCCTCAGAGGCCTGTGGAGGGTGCAGAAGGTTATCTCCTGCTCCAGCTGCCCTGCCAGGGTCACACCATGGGGGTGGTTCCTTTGCCATATCTGGGGAATGTCCCTTGTCCAAAGGCACAAATCTGTGCTGAGATATCTCACTGGGATCTGTTAGTGTGATCTAAGTGTAGGACTAACTGGGGACCCATTGAGTTTTTCCTTTGTTCTTTGATCACTTAACATTCACTCAATATGGAAAAGTTCTTGTTCTGTGATGCTTAATTTAATAATGGATTTTTAATTAACTGATTATTTTGTTTTAAAAATTGTTATATCTGTCTAGGAAAAAAATATGAAAGTGGGAAACTAAAATTGGGCTGGTATCACCAGTATTAAGCTAAAGCAAAAGTTAAGACAGTCCACTTACGGAGAGAATACAAACCTGAAGTTTTTATCTAAATATATTTATAAGCTATTGGTAAATCAGGTCTGAATTAAATTATCAGATCATCAGTTCCAAAGATTGACTATAAACTTTAAATAGTTTATTATGAACTCTTTGATTATAAATCCTAAAGAATTTCATCCTGTGAATCTGTAACTCAGAAGTTACATTAATATTTTGATAGGGAACTGAAAAAAACCCTTTAGTACCTGAACAAAACTCTGAGAAAGAGATTGAGTTCTCTTTTCAGTTCCTCTGCAGTGGCTAACACCTTCCTTTTCTCAAAAGTAAGCCTAGCCAACTATTGTTTCAGGCTACTTAAAACTTATTGCAAAGTTTTCTGGCACTTTCCCCAGCTGAACTCCAGTAGCTTTTAATAAACAGGCCTGACTGCATTTTCAAATCCTAAAATTAAATTTAAAATATTTTAGATGTCTCTCACCAAGGAAAGCAAAGTACAGGAAAAATCAGATACTGAAGACTGCAAAAAATTTTCAACTCTCTCCTCTGTTCCTGTAGTCTCTTGAAAGAAGAAGTGAAGCAACCACAGAGCCAAGAGGTGCTGCTGGTACTGTGCCTCTCCCTCGGGGCTTTCTCACAGCCCCGAAAGGACCCCAGTGCTCAGGCTGCTCTGGAGCTCTGCCAGATGTGCTGAGGTTTGTATTTTCTGGTGAATTCTAGGTGTCACCTGCACTGTGAGGTGTGTGACAAGCTCCCTGTCCTTGGCAGCCCTGCATAACTCCATGGTCACAAGCCAGTGATGTGTTTGAGATCTGACTTTTCTGAGGATTAGGCACAGCTTAGCCCCTGTGCTG
The DNA here is from genome assembly GCF_028769735.1 of Zonotrichia leucophrys gambelii. Classification (NCBI taxonomy): domain Eukaryota; kingdom Metazoa; phylum Chordata; class Aves; order Passeriformes; family Passerellidae; genus Zonotrichia; species Zonotrichia leucophrys. The sequence goes on along the minus strand of NC_088179.1, from coordinate 18,313,366 downwards.
TAGGGAGAAGTGCCTGCTGGGAGGCTGTTTCTGGAGAAATAGTTCCATGGAAATAGTAGTTTTTTCCTGTTAGAGTCCTGTTGAACTTAGCACTGTGGCATTAATTTGGCCAGATGTGTATCTGCTCTAGCCAGATTCCCAGACAAAGCTGTTCCACGGTGGGATGAGAAGGCACAGTGAAACAGAGGGGTGTATCTATCTGTCACCTGGGCTAAAGCTCTCTGTCCCTTCTCTGCTTTGAGTAGATTCTTTCAAGGCTTGGACAACTCTTGATAGCAGAGGTCCCATTAGATGGTGCCAGCTAATTTGTTGGTGGGATGAGGGCAAAGACAGCTGCTGCCTTCTCCTTAGTGTTAATAATACATGCAATAATAGTAGTAGTGTTATTTTCTGCCCACCATTATAAATTTGTCAGGTGAATAGCAGCTACATACTGCAGGAGACCAATCTGCAGGGTTCATTGTTTTATTTCCTCATTGTTGCAATGACTTTGAATATTTCTTTAGAAGGAAGTTCCTGTGCCTGAGGCCATAATGCACATACCTGCTGTCTGTCTCACTGTGCAGTTGCACAGAGAAAGGACCAAAGACATGTTCTAGAAACAATGCCATGGAGTGGAGCAATGCAGGAGGAGGAATGACACAAGGAGGCTATAGAATGTGTGTTTTCTCTGGAGAGGAAAATGCATTAGGACACAAACATTTGCTGCATGAGCACGAGTGCCTGTCTCAGTGACACAAAGCCACTTCACTGAAGTGCTCTCTCAGCCTGGGAGGCACCAGTGTCAGGCACAGACCTAAACTACCTCTTGCTTTGTGAGCTCCTGCAATGATCAGGCGTGGAGGTGTCTGAATTTACTGAAATGAGACAATGGCTGAAGATCCTGAGAAGCACTGGCTGAGATTGCCACAGAACCCTTGCAGCAGAACCTGGTTTCTTTGAAATATTCTCCACTATTTAGGTTATTTTTTCCTATACTTTGTAGATCATTCCTGTGGTTTCTAGCACACAGTCCCTCCCCCAGTACATACTCTCACCGTGTAGGCTACACCATAAATCCAAAAGAAAGTGATTCACCAGCTCCTTGAGCTGCCTCTGGCAGACTTTCTCTAAAATTAGTGCCTTGGAAATATCACTAAGAGCAGGGAAATTCTCCAGCTAATATTTGAATAAAAAAGAGATCTTTGCTTAATAGCATGTGAAGGTTATGTAGTGAGGAGCACTTTCCTGCAGGTAATATAAACTGATCCTCAGTGTAAATGATCATGGTGAGATCCTTCATTAGAAGTCCATAAAATAAAGATAACTCAGATAAAATTGTATCAGCAAGATAACGTTCCATTTGGGTGAAAGCACTGTACTAAAACAAATAATCTGTCCTATTGATCAGCATAATGTTTCTGACAGAACTGTTCTGCTCATTTGAAATCACCTCATTTGAAATCACAAAGCTGGGCTGTGAGGAGCTGTGAGCTGGATGTGCTTTCCAAAGCCCTGTCCACATCCCCCTCCTCCTGTCCAGCTGCCGGCTGTCCCCTCTCCCAGAAAGCAGCTCCATCCTCTTTCCCACAGCACTCAAACCTCACCTGGCACAGCTCTCCTGCCCTGCCTACCCTGCCTGAGCAGCCTCCAACCTCTTCCCCTTCCACCTGCAGCAGCTCCTTGCTCATCTGCTGAGAGTTCCCCATCTCCTCCTCGTGTCCCCATGGCTGAGCAGGCAGCTCCATTCCCCCAAAAGGCCCTGCTCTGCTGCAGACCCCATTTTCTGCATCCATAGGCAGCTGCAGAGGGTGTGGGCAGGGAAGGTGAATGGCAGGAGCTAAGGTGGGAACACCTTATGGACTGATATCATAGGAGCTGTGTGCTGGGCTGCAATGGACTGACTGTTCTCACAAATGGAAAATGAAGTTGGCCTTCTCCAACTGCAGGTCAGATGTAACCTGACTGAGATGATGATCTTTAGCCCATGTAAACATCAAAAACTTCATGCTTTGGACTGAAGAGCTCAAACCTAGAAGAAAAAATGTCTCAGCATTTCATACTGAAATCAACTGTTATCTTTGCAACATGAACAAGCTGCACCAATAACACTCTCAGCTGAGCACGCAGATTCTTAGCTTGGTTTTGCTGATAACTAAAAACTAACAATTCAACATGAGTCTTAATATAGGCATGTGTCTGTCTGGCACATGCAAGACTTTCCTCCAGTACTTCCTCTTTCTTAATGCTGCAAAAATCAGTAACACCACTGACTGATTCAGCAGCAAATACCTTGAACTTTGGAAGAGTGACTTGGCACCCGAGCCCTACACAGCTTCAAAAGGACAGTACTCCCTTGGAGCTTACCAAGTCTTCTCTCAAAGGTTGCATGTCAAAATGTCACCAGAGCCTTCAGAAAGAGTATGATCAATCAAAGTATGATTAATTTTTTTGTTTATGATATTTCTACTCTGATAAGGGGATAGGCAGATTAGGTTTTTTCATTAAAACGTTAACCCTTTATGTTCAGTCTTGTCTGTGGCATTTGAACTGGATTTTACTTCAGCTACTTTTTCCAGACTCAAATAGGTGAGTGAGAGACCATTTTTTTCACCTTTGTTATCTCGTCAAAAGAACTACATACTACATTTCATGTATACAATGCATGTATACAAATGTATTTAATGAAACTGGGTAGATGATACAAGCTGAAATTTGAAACAGAGAAGTCTTGACTAACTGGAAGTAAATGCATAAAATATGTATGCACATGATGGAACACTGGAAACACAAGTTCTAACTACAGTTTCAGCTCCAAGGTTATGGTGTCAGGTCTTGGGTTGCAGGTTTTCCAAGCCCAGTGGCACAAAAAATATGTCCTTTGCTTTTTTTTTGGTGCAGAATCATTGACAGACAGCGGCAATAAATTTACTCTATACAGAAGAATATGTAGAAAATCAAGTATGAAGTGTAATCTCATTATCAAAGAGAAGACAAAGCTTTGATGTCAACAGGAGTCCTTCTGTAGACTTTGATATAGAATTAATTTCAGTAATCTTAATTATTTTGCCCCAGTCTTAATATCTTTATTGCACCATGAAATTGTGTTTTCCTAAGAGAGAGCAAACAGTTTGGGGGTTTTCTTTTCTTTCTTATTCAATTTTGTTTTGGTTTCAGTGGGAGTATTTGGTGTTGGTTGAGTTGCTGACAAAGAAGTCCTGAGGGACAGGAGAGGATGTGTGTGCCTTGGAATGTAGATGTAGGTGGCATATTGGCCTTATGATGGATGCAGAGAATTGAGGAGTGATAATTCACTCAAAATTCCCACTTGTAATATTTTGATGTATTATGACAATATAATCTTGTGTATTAATAACAGATTATAATATGTATATTTATGGGGTAGCCAGATGAGATTTGCTTATGTAAATTGTGCTACCTGTGTCTGAAACTGATAGTGGCTGTAATTTAATGGTGCTCCAAAAAGCACATTGTAGCTTCAGGCTTGGGTGGGACTGTGTCTTTGGAGAAGTCTCTCAATGTTTATTTGTTTCCTCCCTATTCTCTCTTCAGGATTTTTAGAAAAATGTATTTCCTCCATGAACTCTAGTCTTCTAATTCATGGTATAAATTTCATTTAGTTGTGTGCCCTGTTACGCAGTCTTGATTTAATGTGTCATTTTCTTCTGCCACACAGAACAGGGATGAGTGAGCAAGAACCAAAACTTTTCTGAAAACAGCAAGAAAGGCTTTATTATATAAAGCTTAAACAGAAAAGCAAGAGTGACAGGATTTCCATACAACTGAAATATTATCTTCTTTAAATGTGTAACTCATGTTTGCCCTTTATGGGCAGATTGTTAGACTGTACGTTCAGCTCTCTCATGAGGCATTTAGGACTTCAAATGCAATAATAAATTAGTTTGCAAGATAGAGACAATAATGAGAGATTAGATTTCAAACCAGAGATGTGAAACTTTTGTGGAATTCTCAAACACTAAAAAGCATAAATGACGGCTTTATTTACTTGTGTGAATGAGCCCACCAAGGAGGTACAACACAAGATCAGCAGTGCTAGGAAGAGCAGCTCCTTTTTCCATCTCCAGAGAGATGTGCCTCACATCAGTGTTATTCCAGCTTTCCTCCACATCACTTGGCTGCCCCAGTCCCCTGAGAGGCCAAGGCAGCGAAGCAGGGGCAGATGAGAGCCCTGGTGTGTGCAGGCTGCCTCCTCCTGAGATAACCCAGGGCACTCCTGGACACGAGGAGCTGACACCCATCAGCCCAGAAAGGAAACCATTCGTTTACTCAGAGGCCAACACAAAGCCACCAGATGGGAACAGTTTTCTGTCACTGTCTCTCAAGGCTGGAGCACAGCTCTCCAGCCTTCTGTGACATCAATTTTATGCTGAGAGCACAGCAGTCTCAAAAAAACACTGAAGAGCCATTTACTTGTGATGTATAAGAAACATCTGTCAGAGGCTAAAAGTGTTAAAGAAATGCTTAACTGTACATTGAGTTGGCAGAATCTTAGGCTCAGACTACAGGAAAAAACATTAGCAGTGAAAGTCCACAAGATTTATCCTAATTTATCAGATTACTTCCTCAGAAAGTCTCCTTTTGAACTGCTCTTCAACAGAAGAACAAATGTGTAGACTTCAATGCTTAATAAAGCTAAAAGCTTCTCCCTGGGGTAATTGAAATTTTTCTTTCAAAGGGTAGATAGACCTGGTTGCAGCTGCAACAAAGAAGAAACATATAAAGCCAAGTGGAAAGCAGTTAGACAGCATTGGTGGTGTAGGACCATTGAACATGGTCTTGCTAATTGGAATCTATAGCACAGGACATTCAACTACATGCTGGGCAAATGACCCTGAAAGTTTCAAGTCTATCTAGTATAAAAAAAAAAAAGTTCAGATGTAAAAATAATCATAGGAATGATGGATTCTGTATCCTTGAATGGGCATAACCAACCAGAGATCTGGGTAACTGGCAAATTTCTTTTTTAAATAAGGCCCTTTGAGTCCCATATATGCATCTACTTTCACAAGCATTTCAAAACCCATCTTCTAATAATTTCACACAGAGCTTTCAGAGCAGCAATGTTCAAAAGAATGAAAGTAATGAAACACAGCAAAGTTTTACATTTTTATTTCTGTACTTTGGGAAAATTCCTATTGAAGACAGAAGGCAGTTCAAATTGGAATTGCTTTACTGCCAACAAAAATGTGTGACTCTTGATCTAATGAAAAATTAGAGAGATTGAAAAGCAGAAGTAGACTTAGGAAAGATTTCAGTTACAGCAGGATGCAGCCCTTATTGCATTTGTAGTTCAAACTGTGATCTCTAAGGAGATCTAAATTGCTCTGGAGTGTGGAATTTAGGGTATTTGAGAATTTATTTTCTCAGAGGAACAAGTATGGGTAACTAAGACATCAGGTTTTATTGTCACACATATAGAAAACATATGGCATTTTAATTTAAAATAAAATGTCATTTAATGATGAAAATGTTACATTCTCAAAGCCCTTGTCACGTGAATATAAAGTTGCTCAAAATGGTTTCAAGAAGGAGATAATTTAAATTTTTTTGAAGCTTCCATTCCCAGTAAACTCATTCGGATAAGCATACTTTTATTTTATACTGGAAGAACTGTTGTATTTGTGATTTGTGATTATTAGTATGTAACAACTTCTAAATAGTTGTTGTCACATGCTCTGTACCTTTGTGAGCACTAAAGTATTTCTGGGAAGTGAAACAGGTTCAACAGCAAAAGCTGTGATTACACTTCACAGTAACACACAAGGATGTCAAACACTGTGTCTGTGCTTAGGTGTCCCTCAGGGGTGAAAGACCCAGAAGGGAGGTGGAGAATCTTACCTAAATAAAAAAAGACAGACAATAAACTCAAAATACAGCCTTAAAAATGATATTATGGGGCTGGGCCTCTTCCCATGCAAACACCATTCCAGCTTATTGCAGTGCCCTGATGGGATGTGGCATTGACTGGGAGCTCCAGACACGGGCACACAGTTCAGAGAGTGAAAGAACTGCAAGCCAATTCCTGCCCCAGGGCAGCAAAAAGTAGATTTTAACTTGGATGTTCAAAATACCAGTTACCATTATGCTGAATATGAAGTAATCTTATGGGTCTGTATTGTTGATGTTTGCAACCATCTCTTCTACCATTCTTTTTTAGTGAGAAAAAGCATGTGAATATCACAAGTGACCATTGTGTATTTTCATGTATTCCCCAGAATTGTTCTTTCTCTTGATTTCCCTCATCTATCACTAATTTTAACTAGCCACCTCTCTTACCTCATCTTTTTTATTTATCAAACCCTTTTTCATGAAAGCCTGAATTTGGAACTTTTCTTCCACTGTCATTTGAACTTTTCTTTCTTCTGTTTTTCTTTCCCCTCTATTCTTGATTTTTTAATCATTTTTCTCCTTGTTTCTTTCCATGCATACTTCATCCATTTGTACTAATCCTCCTCAGCCCCTCCCTTTGACAGATCTAATGCAGTTGCAATAAGCCACTTCTTTTCCATTGTCTAAAGCAGCATTTTAAATGTTGAACAGAGGAATTCCCTTCCAAAATCCAGCAGGAAAATCCAGGGCTGGACACGTCACTCCACTGAGACAGAACAAAACCAGCAGGCACATACAGCTGTGGTAAGAGCAGGTCAAAGCAACCTCAGCTCTCCAGGCTCAGCTGATGAGCCAGTGGCAACAAATCACTGGTGAAATCACGTGCTGCAGTGTCTAATACGCCAGAGAGCCAACAGCATTTGGCATCAGGGGATCAAACAACTGAAAAAAGGATGTGGAAGCATGCCAAAGGCATGAAATCATGAGCACCCATGCAATAATTTTACTGATTAGATCAAAAGAATGGTCAGTTTGGCTGTATTTATCAGAACTGTCTGTTTTATCACCAAAGAAGCTTAACGAGTTCCCTTTTTCATCTCAACAGACAGGCAGTCTGGGAAAACACTGTGCTATTAATAGAATGGTATTTTTAGAAAGATGGAAAGAAGAAAAAGGCAAGAGTCCAGATTTTATCCCACCCTCTTCAATGGCATCTGTGATACAACTGCAGCACACGTACCAGAGGAAGGTCACCTCAGTTGAAAGAGCATTTACAGAAGCCACAGGAAACATTTGAACTTCTTGATAACTCCCTTCTCTGAGCTGCTCTCTGTTCCACACTGCCTCACCCTGCCTACCTGCCAGCACAGATGGGCGTGAGGGAACCTAGATTTGTATGATGTGAGTTACCAGCTACTTCTTGCAATCACAAAATGTGCATGCTTAATCCCTTACTCTGAGTGTTAGTATTTAATTTCTTAAATCAGTGCCTATGACTAAAGTAATAGAAAAAGTTCCTCTATTTTTTTGAGGGAGCTGAATGCAATCCATATTGGAGAAAAACTGATGCTGAGATCCCAACACATTCTAGTACTTTCTTTGTAAAATGCTTATCTTTGCTCCTGGGGGACCCAGGCTCTGTATTTACCAACAGTTTCTTAACATATGCCCATAATGACAAGCATACAACAAATACATACATATGTCATTTATATGTATATGTATAATATATATCTGTTGCTCTGCAGATGGGACTTTTCAGAGAAACCAGAAAATACATATACACAGAATGCTTTACATTATTGTTGGGCCAACACATTTGAAGAAAACTTTTTTCTCAACTCCTTCCTTTCCAGAAGAGCACAGATTAAGGCAACTATTAAGTCATTCTTATATCCCTTCCATTTAGATGCTAAATAAACACCTGTCTAAGTACTTTGCTGTATCAAAGCCTTCAAAAAGTAGAGTGTGTCAAGTCAGAAACCTGCTTCCAGAACTCTCAACAGCAGAGTGCCTTGAGCTAACAACTGATCTCCTTTAGAAATGAATAATTTTATGCTTTAGATTATATCAGGTAATCCTCCAGGAAAATACATAGGTTTTTCCGTTTGTTTGCTGAGTTTCACACAGATACATTGCTAACTTCTTCCTAAGTCTAAGCTCTCTCTCTTCCAAAACTGCATTTCTTCATTGGGATTGATATGTGTCCCCTTGCTGCTTCAGGTACACCTTTGTTTAAGTGCTAATGTTTCATGTTTTCATGCCCTGCAGCACTAAATTTCTGTACCTCAGATCATGTATTAATGGTAGCAACATGCCCACTGTCCACCCTCTCTCACAAATTTTGCTCAGGGCTTCATTGCCTCTTTTTTAAAGCAGGCCCTGAATTTAAGAAATGAAATACAAATACAGAGAACCAGGGATTAAACATGCACATTTTGGTGATTGCAACTCATAACACATAAACCTACATTACCTGACACCCTGCTCTGGGTCCAGTCCCACACTAGAAATGCAAATATCTCTCTACATGACACTGACACTAAAACTTGATCAAGATGTCAAGTCAAAACAAAGGTAGTCTGGACTTGCCTGAGAACCAAACAATGACCAAAAGTGGATCAGTTATAAAGAAAAGCATTACTTTCCTCTCCTGGTTTCCACTGAAAGTATTCAGAAGACAGAAATTCTTTGGGTTTTTGTGGGTGGTAAGAGTGATAGGAAGGATACAACTCCTAACACTTGTAGACAAGAACTTCTGTGCTTGGACACCCAAAGTTAATTCTATGGCAGGTTTTCCCACACCATTACATCACCACGACTGCAGAGGAGTACCAAGGTCCCTCTGGAGCTCTCTGCATTTGCTTCCTGGCCTGGAACAAAATCAGGCACAAGGTTAGTTTGGACCAGCTGCATCCACACCAGCATTCAGAAGAGGCAGATGCAAAGTGATAATGAAAATTAGCAAACCAAGCCAACCCTATGAAAAAATGGATTGTGAGTGGATGAGCTCCCACTCCTTGCACAAAGTCCATTAAAGAGCAGTGTTCTCATTGGAGTTCATTAAAATTTCAGTGAAATGATTCTGCAGTTTCTTTGCACGGTGCCAGGATGAAAATTGAGTTTACAGCAAGCATTGTCTAGTGCTTCTTGTTGCTTTTAGAATGACATCAAACTTTAATTTTATTTGCCTTACTTTCCTGTGCTGCTACTGACAAAAAAGGGAGGATCAGTAAAGCAATGGTAAGGCAGAAGTTCACCAGTGTGAATAAACAAGGTTCATAGGTTGTCATTCAGAGTGAAATGACTTTCACATAGTAGTCTGTTGCCTGGATGTATATATTTTTCTTTTGCTGAAAATGCACATTATCTTGTGGACTTTGAACAAATGGGACCTGAATGATATTGCTCATCATTAGTTCAGCATAAAAACAGACTGTAATCAAAACCATCTTAAATATTGGTTCCTGATCCCTTCTTTATATAACTTAATTAGCTCAGTGACTTTTTCTTTTTTAGACTGCAGTAACAGGAAGTAGAATACAATAGCAAATACCAACTGCATTCTGTGGATTCTTAACACCTTTTGTCTTTCTAAACACAGATTTTTAACCCTACACCTGCAAATCATTTTAAGTTCATTTGGTCTTCGTAGATAAATGTGAGTGCCATCAGCTATAATACACAAAAATAAATTGGCTTCAGAGGTTTTTTCCTTTAAAGGGAGGTGTAAATGACTGCAAAAGTTCATTTACAATAATAGAAACACCTATGATTTATTCTTTCTCCAATTTCCATACCAGACAGAGGGCTTAAAACTGAACTGCACAAAAATGTTTTTACATACACTCACTTAGCAACACCTTTTGTGGGTCCTATTTTCAGAAGTGGTGTCTGCTTACAGCACTTGCAGATGTGGCTGGACACGGATGGGGGGTTCAGCAAACCTCCAGACAAACATTCATTCACTGGAAAAGGTCAGGAATGCAGTTGTGAAAGGCTGATGAGAAATGGAAGAGACTCTTCTTCAGCTCAATATTCAAATAGGGCAAAAATCACAGTGAAACATAAAACAAAACAAATCCAATCAAACCACAAGCTTTTCTAAAGGAGTTTTCTACAACTGCAGGCCCTTTATTGAGCCCAACAGGATGATCTGTATCGAGGCCATGTCTTTATACCAGTGTCCTACCACAGGATATCAGATCCTCTGTCCTCCTTGCACAGGTTTACTGGAAGTAATTTTACTTCTTTCTGCCACCCAAGTACAATTCATAGAACAAAGAAAAGATACACATAAATGAGCAAACTTGGAAGCAGGTAATTTTTCAAAAGAACTCCTCCAACACTTTTGCTGAGTTGGAATGTGGTTTTGTCATTTGTTATTGTCATGATGCCAACATGATCTTATATATTTCAAATATCTACCTATGTTGTTTGTCACCACTAAGAATTAATGATGCATAATAATTTACAGAGCGTGCTCCCTGTTTCCTAAGCTTGTGCTAAGGTTGGAAGTCTGTGGATGGGTGCTTCTTACAGTCATCAGCCTTCTGCCAAAATTTCAGAATGAGCAATGGAACCAAAAAGGTTTTTACCCACTTAAAGGCGAAGCTAGATTAATTTTTTAACATTATTTTGATTTTTATGGCATGAGTTGCTAAGTGTCAGCACTTCCCTTCACTGAATGGAATGTAAGACCCAGGTTGTTACATTCTAAATGAGAGCATAAGCATCTGAATTTAGTTGACCTTAGGTTTTGCCTATTTTTTTAACAAAATATGCTAAAAAGGAAGGTTCTGGGTTTTTATTTTACTGAAAGGTAGGAAATGTGCTCAGAAAAACAGAGAAATTACCCTTGTTCTGTATCAGAAGAGGAACTCAAGCTATCTGGCAGCAAAATAACTGACAGCTTAAAACTACAACATTTTTTTCAAACAAATTTTCAGGCTGGTATTAGCATAAGAGGAATATCAATGTGTCCATTTTTTCACAACTAAAATTACTTTAAGAGATCACTATTCTAAACAGTTATATTGTTGATTTCACTTGTCTCACTCTTGTCCAAGTCTTTGAAAATAGCTAAAATTTTTCTGGTTTTGGCTGAGGTAAACATTAACAGTCTTATGTCAGAAGGTCCCTGAATGACAATTCCAGTGTGACCTTCAGTTACACAGATGATTCCATTAATTCCTGTATCAACTAGAGCATAGTAAATATTGATTTAAAAATTGATAGTGATAGGAATCTGAAAAGGCCTGTATATTTTTCCTGCCTGGATAATAGCAGATTTTGGAGTAAAACTCACTATTTCAAAATATGAAAACTCTGCTATGATAGTGTTTCACCATGAGTGACATTTTCAATGGTTTTATGGCTTTTTCCTGGACCCTCGCTAATATTCTACATACTTCCTGAATTTTAGAAAATGGCATTTGGAAGGATAGGAGTGTGGGTTGGTTGGTTGTTTGTTTGTTGAAATCAGTTCTTGCAAAGTCTTCTCTCTTGAAAATTTGGTTTATATTGCTCATACTATAGCACCATCATAAATGCTTTTTCCATCCTAAATAAAGTAGGCAGGAGTTACTAACTTTCATTAATTCATTCTGAAAGGCTGTTCCTGGAATTTTTTCAACCTCCCATTGTAAACTTCTTTCCAGACTAAGTCGATTAATGGTCAGTCTATACATTTTGGGGAGTCCTTTTGGTGTTTCTGTCTTTTACAGCCTCAGTCTCTCATGGATCATTATCCCCTCTGTGTGCCTTGACGTATTTAAGACAACATCCTAATCCTTTGGTGATTAACCTTCATTTTGCTCACTCAAATTAGGGAACCCTTTTTCTGCTATTTCCAACCAAGGTCCCCATGATACAGGATCCTGCAACTTCTGCCTTAGTGTCCTTCTGGCATGGTGCAGCTTGCTCTGCCTCCTGAGCTGTGGAGGTTTCAGAGAGGACAGAGAATGGTTCAACCTCATTTACCCAAAGTCTGTCCTGGAGCACGTCATCTCTAGGAAATGAAAGTGGCAGTTTCACTGCGGGTGTTGCAAAATGAAACCAAAAAGTGAAACGAAAATGAAACCTTACAAAGTCTCATGAAAAAAAAAAAAATTAAGTAGCTATTATCAGAGGAATTATTGAGTTCTTGAATCTGGATCCAACCTTTTCTTGTTTCAGTAAATGTTTAAAGCAATTTAATTTAGTAGTTACTCATAATTTACATTCAGTGAAAACTAAACTTAGAACAGATTCATCATCTGGCTGACGTGCTGCAAATTATTATGGCCTACAACCTGCTAAAGCCTTTTTCTACCCGCATTTAACCCAGGCACAGCAGTCTGCCTCAAAATTAACATGTAAACAACCCTGTCCCTTTAACCACTATCATCCTCACACTTCCAGAAAAACAAACTTTATCAGGCAAATTCAGATGCAGATTGCATTTGCTCAAGCCAGTCCTCATTATCACTAAAGCCCAGAACTGCCCCCCTGTTCTGCAAATGTGGACACCCAGGCACCTCACACAGTTCTGGAGTAATTTATTTTTTTTTATCCACATCCTGTTTTTTTTTTTCTAAGGTCAGCACCTCATGCACAGTTTATTTGTGGGTTTTTTTTTTTTTTTTTTTTTAACCCCAGACACCATTTCTTAGCAGCTGACATTGAGTCTCTGTGTCTTGGAAGCCGAATAAATGAACCTGTCTATGCAATCTTGGAGTGATGAAAACTTTAGAATTTTTGTAGCACAACTGTTTGCTTTATATTATCTGGTTCCTTTATCCTGGAAAATCCTGAGTGGACTCTGCCAACAGGAAAGGAGGTACCTTTCTTCAAGAAGTGCTCTCTTGCCCATGTGTGGTCTTGGCACCATGAGCAGAATAAATTGTGGATAATTTATAAAGATTAAAACAAAATTTAGAATAAAAGGTACCCGCCAAAATTCATGTTGAATATTATTCAAGACTGGGAATATTCATGCACACAGCATGGGTAAAAACATTCATAAACTGTTGAACTCCTATCTTTCCTTCAGTTATGGCACATCAGGACCACAGAACCATAGAAATGCTGAGCTTCAAAAAGACCTCCAAGATCATCACATCAGGTCCAGCCGTCAACCCAGCACTGCCTTGTTCAGCACCAAACCATGTCCCCAAGTGCCACTGCCATGCATTTGCATTCTTTGACTGTTTTGAGCATTTGCACCTCCGTACCCAGTAGCCAGATTTCTCAACACTTTTTGGCCTTTATTGTCCAAAATCCTCACCCATCTGACAGACATGGTAGAAAAGCTAGATTTACATGAAGAAACTAAAAATGAAAATATCTGATTGGTAAAATATCATCATGGACTCCTGGCCATTTGAGTTTGATGCCCAATGGGAAAGATCAGCTGAAAGAGCATTTGAAAGCATTGCTATTGAAATGGCCTTAGGCTGAGACAAGAGATTCAGATTAGATACCAGAAAAAAAATGTCACAGTTAGGATTGTCAGGCATTGGTGTAGTAGCCCAAGGAGGTGATGATGCTCACCACCCCTGGAGGAGTTTAAGAGGTACTTGGATCTGGCACTGGGTGATGTGGTTTAGGGGTCACAGTCCTAGTGCCGGGTTCATGGTTGAATTTCATTATCTTAAAGGCCTCTTCCAACCCAAATGATTCAATGGCTCTGTATTTAAAGCTACTGCAAACACACACGGATTTGGCACAGGTACAGGCCGTTCATCAGGCTCTGCGTGACTAAGCTTATGTGAGCATCCAGCTCACAGCACAATTCGCTCCCCAGTGCGTTGTGAGCGCCAGCACATCACAGGCAGTTTTTATTTTTTATTGTTTCTGTCGGCAGCAGCACACGGGGACGGGCGGCAGGGCAGGGCAGCCCCGGCGGGGTGTGAGCAGGGCGGGGCAGGGCGGCCGCCCCGGGGCCGGCGCTCCGTGAGGGACAAAGCCGAGCCGGGCGCTGGGTGCCGGGCACCATCTTTATCCCCCCGGGCGGCGGCTCGGTAGCCGAAGGTGCCCCCTCGGGCGCGGCCTCTGAGCGGCGTCCATCGCCCAGCGCGGCCCGCCCCGCACCGCGCCCGCACCGCATTGTCTCCGCACGCAGCGCCCGCCGCCCCCCTCACGCGGCCGCACCCGCGCCCCACGCTCCCCCCTCAGCCCCGCGCCGGCGGGCGGGGAGATAACGGCGGGGAGTCCTTCCCGGGAGCGTTTCCCGCAGGGCCCGCCCCGCTCCGCCGGCGGCGGGGAGCCCTCCCCGCAGGGCCCGCCCCGCTCCGCTCCTCTCCGCTCCGCTCGGCGGTGCCAGCCCGCCCGGAGGAGCAGGAGGGGCCGGAGGCGCGGCCCGGCGGGCGGGGGGCGGAGGAGGCGGGCGCGGCGCGCTCCCCCCGCGGTGACAGTTTCTAGAAGCTCGTCCCGGCGTCCTTTGCGGCCCCAACATGGAGGAGCTGACGGTGGAAGTGCGCGGCTCCAACGGGGCCTTCTACAAGGTACCGGCGGCGGGGGCGGCGTGGGCGGCTCCGCGCCCGGCGGGGCCGGGGCCGAAGGGCGGCGGGGGAGGGGACGGTGAGCGGGGAAGGTGCGGGGGGAGCGGGCCCGGGGCCGCGGGGATGGAGCGGAGCGGGGCGGCGGCGGCGGGGGGGCGGCGGTGACGAGGCTGCTGAGGGCTGCGCGCAGGGGAGGTTCGTGTGGGGGGAAGGCAGAGCGCCCCGGGGCCGGGGGCAGCCGATGCGCGGAGCGGGGATTCCCTCAGCCTTCGGTTCGGGAAGGGTGGGTGGGCGGGATTGGTGCTGGAAGATGCAGGGGCTTTTGGGTGGGATGGGATGAGCCGGGGTGTTAATAATGATTTTAAAAGATTTTAAATAATTTTTTTTAAGATTTCGAGTTTATTTATGCCTTCAGAAATCTTTCTTCACCATCACCCTCCCTGGAATGTCAGGATGGTACAGGATCAATGCAGAATACTCTCAGCTGTTGCCTGTCAGTCATTTTCCCCTAAGCCTGGCTTCAGATGTTTAAGAATCCCAGCTCTTTTTATGGCAGTAGGCTCCTGTCTTCCTCTCCAGAAGGGCTGATTCCAGCCGGTATTGTGAGCACGCAGCCTGGCTGTGTTCTGGGAGGATTTAATCTCGGGACTCTGTTTAGCTATTGTGCCTAAGCACATGCACGGTGTGGCATTGCACAGGCAGTGCTGCCCTTGGTGTGGGGCTGGCCCTTTCCATGCCCCCTCCCCCCTCCAGAATTGCCAGTGTGCAGCTGTGGATTTGGCTTGGCAATCATGTGGTGACTGTACAGTATGCAGAGGCACTTGGGTGTAAGGGATTGTAACCAGCTGACTTCAGGAGTTAGGTCTTTCAGCTGGCCAAGACAGATGGGAGATACCCTTATGAGGAAAGAATGCTGTGGGCTAAACTGCATCCCTAGTAGGGTACTCTCTGAAATTTCTACCAAAAGGAGTAGATAATAAATTTTATACGGTGGATAATTTTTTTGTTGAACCTGAAGTATCTCACAGCAACCGCCATCAAAATCATTTGCGTCCAGAACAGGATGCTCCTAAATAGAATTGATTTTTTTCCCCCTGAGCATTAAGAAACCCAGAATTTGGAAACACTTTTCTTAGCTTTCCATTTTATACCTTGTGATCTTGGACAACTTTCCAAATGATGAATCAGTTGCTCTTCTGCTATAGGGGAATGTCAGCCACATGGGAGTATGAGGTGTGATGAATTTTTGGACTGAAGGGATCTGTCTGCCCAGAATTTGGTACAATGAGCCTGATTTAAAAATCTGCAAGGATGACATCTCCTAAATCAGTGAGAATTATCAGCCTTGGATTAGCACCATCATGTGTTTTAGCCCTGTGAACAATGACTTAAAAAAGCAAAAGTTTTAATTAAAAATGGCATAGTGGCTTTGAGATCATTGAAGTGGGGATTATGTCCAGTGATGAAGAGGTGGATGAAGGCAGGTTAGAATGATTGGATGCCCAATGATCAAAGCCCCAGCTCAGAGTAATCCACTGTTAATGTGGAGGGGGAAAAAAACCACACAACCCCCTTAAATAAAGACTCAAACCAAATCATTCAAACAAACACAACTTCAAAGATTATTCTTGTGAGCTAAATGCAGTGAAGTGTGTGTGTCAGTGACTCCATTTTGTGAGTCTTACTCTTGAGGAAGGCAGAGGTTTTGCATTTATTTTGGAACTAGGTAACACTCCTAGGTCACTTGCTGTTTAAAGTGACCTAAAGCAAAGAGGTGTGTCAGTCTCTTTTAGGAAGTGTCCTATTTTGGGCACCAGTAGCATTGATCATTGCAAGATAATGACAAGAGGCTCATCTTTTCTAAGCTGTGTGACACTCCATGGAAGGTGGCAAAAGTTTTCAGAAGAGAAAAAGCAGAATTTCTAAGAGGGAATAAGATTTGAGGTTTGCCTTTAGAGCAGTCTGAATTTGGATTAATTAGCAGACCATAACCCCAGGTAAATGAGATCAGAAAGATTCTGCTGTGTCAACAGAGAGAAAAACCAAAATAATTATGTAAACAGAAACATGAGAGATTTCTTTTAAGAAGTTGTTACTATGATCTGCAACTTAACTGCAGTAGAACAAATGTAGTGGTTCAATGTGTTGGAGCATTCTGGTTGGCTTTCAGCACTTACTAGAGGTATGACCATGGTAAATGAAACTCTTTATTGTAAAGTTTCTTTAGTTCCTCTTCAGTTTTAACAAAGAATTCTTCCTGAGTGCAGGAAGACCATACATGATATATATACACTGTGGTTGCAATAAATTAGTATGGAAAATTAATATTCTCTATTACAATTCTTGCATCATGAAAAGCATTTTGAGTTTTCCTGTAGCAGTGAGCAGTTATGGTAAATCCCAAGGTAATTTTAAAAAAATTATAAGAGCATGTTATGATCTAATTTTAAATTTGTGTACCTGAGTCACCAAACTAATTTGTGGTTTCTTTTTTTTCCCATTTGCTTTAAAGAAGTAATATAATCTGGAGAACAGGACAGCATTTACTGTATATTTTATGCAAGGTTCTCAACCATTACACAGCAGAGCCAGTGTTTAGCCACTTCCTGCAGCTGAGGAGACTTTGCATAGATCATAATTTTGAGCACCCATTGTCTTTGGGGAAGAAGTGGCACTGATGGGACTTGAAATGGTTGTGGGCTTCTGAAAAATGGAGGGGTTTGTGCTGTGGAACAGGGGAGAACTGACAGGCTTGCTGAAGACCACTGGTTATGGGTTTGCATCTATTAAATGTGCTATGAGGGCTGCCTGAGAGTAGAAAAGTTAATGCTTTCTAGGTGAGGACTAGGTGGCAGGAAGGTTTTTGTCTTTGGGACATTAGAATAGACCTTTTTTATGTAGGGAATGGTCAAAAAGACCTGGATTTCTTTGGTTTCTGAATGTGTTGAAGAGAGTGAAAGCTGTGTGCTCCCAGCCTTGTCTTGGCCTGCCTGCAGTGTTTTCAGGGTGATGGTTCCCTGTCACTCAGATGATGAAGTCATTGACAGAATCCCAGGTGCCTGAGGCTGGCAGAGACTCTGGGGCTTCCCCTGCTCCACACCTGGCCCAGGTGGGGCTGCCTGGAGCCAGGTGCCCATGTCCAGATGGCTTTGGAGTATTCCTGAGGGTGGAAACTCCACAGCCTCCCAGACAACCTGTGCTTCTGCTTAGTCACTCTCACTGTAGAAAAAAACATTTCTGACATTCATACAGGGATTTCCATATTTCCATTGTGCCATATCCTCTGCACCTGCCAGTTGTGGAGGGTCTTGGAAGAATAAGACAAACCCTTCACTTTCACTCAGTATCTCCATGAGCTCACTTGTATGTGCTCACTTGTATGCAGGTTAAGAGCCCTGCTGATGCACATTATTCATGATTTCCCATGGCAGCTTCCCTGAAATAGATTGGGCCTTACAGTAAGACCAAGGTGCATAAATTGAATACCAGATCAATTCCCCTGACTGAGCCTTTCAGTGGCATTTGAAGAACTCTGGAAGATCCATTGTGTTCTTCCTTGTAGGGCCTTAGCTGTGCTGGAAAATGGGCTCTGGTGTGCTGCAGGCCCTTGTGTTCTTTGCTGTTTATGCAATGGTGAAAAAACCCTGCATATTAAAATGGAGCTCAACCCTTAATTTACAGGTTCTGAAGTGTTTCCTTGTTCTGTTCCTCTTTCAAGAGGTGCAGTTGTTCTGCTCACAGGACTAAGCACAATGCTGGTAGCAGGAGTTGGCATTGGCCTCAAGGCAGACACAAGCCAAAGTATTACTGAGGGGAAAAAATGATGAATGACAAGTACACACCTTTTCTTCACTTGTAGAGCCAAAGCTTGATGAGCAACTCTGTGGGAGTGAAGGTTTATGCCCCAATGAAAATACAATTGTTTTTTAAATTTTTCTTACATTTTTTAATTAGTGGCTTTGGAAACAACTTGAGTTGCTCTGAGTGGTTTTCAGCTTGATGGTTATTAAAGTAGGAAATTGTCATTAGGAGTGTAGCTTACACACTGTTCATACCCAATTACTACTCCAGGAAACTGTAACTGGAATGACCTTTGGTTTTTTTTCTTTAAAGATCTTAACTGTGTTATGATTGTCAGCATTTTTTTATTACATCTGTATGGGTGGGGAATTTTAGACATTCTAAAGTTGTTCCTGATCGGTTAAAAGTTGTGTAGTCCTGCAAGAAGAAGCTGTTGGTGAGCTGTTTGCTTGAGCCTTTTAGGCTGATGGAAGGGAGAAGCCAGAGGGAGTGGTTATTGATTTTTAGGTACATGGTCAGTGGAGGGTGTCTTCCAGAAGTTTTGCCCTTTTGGAGGATGCATATGAAGAACCCAGTGTAAGAAATGAGTCACTGAGACTAACTCAGTGCTGAGGCTCTTGTACAACTGTCAGAACAACCCTTGAATTTACATGTAATTGTGATTGTGGATGGAAATAAACAGTAATGTCATAAATTAAACTGTGCTTGCTAAAACTGATGTGATAGTTCAGGATATTTTTCTTTCCTGATACCTGCTTATAGTGTTTGTGTTTTGCAGTGAGCCACAGCTGCCTGCTTCTATCAGTTCCTTGTATAAACAGGTGCAGCTGATCACTTAGAATGAAAGTAATACCAAGTTCAGTCTTTCTTGTCAAGTGGTTTGTGTATTTACAAGTTTCTTTTGTTTGCTTTATCTTCTTTCTTTTTTGGGGGGGACTCAGCATGAGAAACATCTTTAGCAGTAATTATTTCATGTGTTTGTTACATGAAGCACTTGTGTTTCAGTGTTAGTTAGAAATACCAATGGTTCTTGCATCTGAAAAGGAGTGAAAGGCTTGGTAATTGGATATGGGCTGCTTGACCTTTCTGTCAGTGCTTCAGGAGCAGTTTGTGGTACCAGATGCCGAAGTGTTTGCTGTTAGCAATTGGCTCAGCAGTGGGTAAGGTGATATTAATGCAGTTTTAGTGTGCAGGTATGTGTGACCCAAAGGCCAACACAGTGGCTGTCCCTGGAAACAAAGTTTGCAGCTAAACTAACAGCACCTCATTTTTACATTGGATCACCCTACTTGGAGGTCAGAGAAACTTTCTGAAAGTAGGATATGGAGGGAACTTGGATTGCATCTACCTGTTTTCCAGATTTTGTGACTTTGCCTGGAATTGGATTTTAAAAAGTGTGTGTGCATATACACACACAGACATACAGTTCACTGTAAGGGCACTTCAGTAAGTCTTGATCCGTTTATGTTATCAGCAGATCCTAATCCTAAATCCATGAGCAAAGCCCAGGTAAAAGGGAGAGAGTGTGTGTGGGTGTCTGTTACGAAATGAGGAGGTCTCAGCTGCAGTGATTTTGGTGCAGAAGATTGGGTGAGAGTTTCCTGCCCCGTTGTTCCCTGCAGCCCCTGCCAGCCCCAGGCTGGATCCCGTGTGCAGGTGCTGGGGTGAGTGAGTGGCAGAGCCAGCTCTGGGCCCTGGCAGGCAGGACAGGAATAGCTGTGGTACAGTGCAGGGCAGGGCTGCCCCAGCCAGGGCATACATGGCCTGCCCGGGATCCCCAGCGAGTGACTGGCACTCGGCTCTGCACTGCCCCAATCAGCCTCTGGCAAGGTGAAGTCGTGACAATTTTGCTTCCCCTCTTGCCCTCTGTGATTTGTGTGTGGTATAAAACACACATAAAGGTTATGTGTGAGCTCACTTGCTGATACTGCAATTCCTCACTCTTTTTGATGCCGCTGAGTTTATTGGTGATGTGTTTGGTGGTCTCCTGTTGGCTCTGCCTGATCACCCAAGGTACATGCAATGATATGTTAGGCACTTAAAACTCTTCAAACTTAGAAACTGGCATTATGTGTCTTAGGCAACACTGCTAAATTAAATGTCAGTAACAGGGTACATTGTTCATGAGAGCAAAAGTTAAGGTGATGGATCATTACTTAATTTAGTAGAGAATGTTTTTGACACAGTATCAGGCATGACTAGTGCAAATCTATTTATATAGGTTACCTCACAAAGAGCTCCTTCAAAACTCCCTAATTGAAAACCAGGTTTTTTAGTTTTCTGGTTTATGTTCATCACGCCTCCTCTGGAAAAATCCTTTTGAATTTATAGCATTTACTATAAAGTCCTTTTTGAATTGTGAAATACCAAACTACCCTAATGCCCCAAGTTTTGTTGTAAAACCTTTATTTTTAAATTTAATTATCACAGGCACTATGAAGACTTCTTTAAAAGCTACACTAAATCTCATCCTGACATGCATGAAATCTCTTTCTGTTTTATCTGGAAGTTGTAAGTGACAGCTGATGATATGTATAGGCAGGGTTGAATGCCATACCAGAGTCGTGCTCAGGAAGTTTTGCTTTTAGAAAATGTTCTAATGGTACTTTTGACATCCTTCTTGATGGTAATGAAATTATTTCTTAGAAAACTATTTGAAAGCCATACTGAATTCTCATTATTTCTAGTTTTATTACAAATGGACCGTACAGTCCATAATACCTCATAGACTGCTGTACTTCAGTTGCTGATAATCAGAAGTAAATGTATACAGTGAGACTCCAGTCAGATTTTTTTCAGGCCTCGCAATAATAAAATTATTTAATACTTACCTAATTTCATTTGATATTTTACATATGTGCCTTTGTGACCCAAGGTGCATACTTGATAGGTATTGTGCTTGATTATAGTAGGGAGTGAAAGTTTGGGAATAGCAGGAGAGGAAGCTGTGCAGGTGATTCCGAGGCAGTTGCTGCCTACGTGTCTGCCAGCAGCGAGGCTGCATCACATTCTGCTGTGGGAGGGAACTGCAGTGTGCACACTTTGAACTGAAAGACTTCCTTCCATGAAGGAGTTCCTGAAACCCACATGGTGTTGTGAAATGTACAGGCTCTTTGGTGGAATTTGTACTTTGGATTTTATTAAAAATTGTCCCTATGCAGCTGACGTTTGTGCAGTGTCAGCTGTTGGTGTGCTGAGAGCTGTCGCTCTGCAATACTGCTCCACTTCAGCTTTGGCATTCTTCAGTGGGCCTGAGCCTGACACTTGGTTGTGACTATTGAACTAACTGTACCTTGCACAGAAACCCACACTGCACCTGGTCATGGGCTAATTGTCTTAAATCCTCAAAAGGCTGTGCACTTGGATTCCTTTTTTGTTCTTCTTTTGTCTTATTAATGAAACCTATTAATGAAATCCTAGTCAGTGGGTTCATGACTTTCTTAACTCTACAGAGCATTAAGTTCTGAATGTTAATCAAATGTTTTAGGATACCTGAATTGGAATCTCTCTTGATTCTGAAGAACTTCAGTTCTTCCTTTCAGCAAAGGAAAGAACTGAATTCAGTTCTGCAGAATAAATTTTTAGCTGCTATAGGCTTACCTTAAAAACACATTGAGTACTGTGAGAGAACAACAGGAATAGAAGACCAGGTTCAGCTACAAACTAAAGTAGCATAAGGAGGCAGAGACTGGTATTGGATCACAGACTCTGGGAATGCAGATAAATGGCTGTCTCTAGTAGGGAGTTCATCTCTCCCTGTAAATACTCCTGTCTGTTGATAAGTTGTCATGTAGCAGAACGCTGGACTGCATGAAGTTGGTTTGAAGTGCTATGACTTCAGTGTTTTGCTGCTGTGTAGAATTTGGATAAATTGTAGTAGAGAAACTCCTGTTTCCTGCACTGTGTGCCATGTTCATTTGTCCCTGTGCTGGGTGGGGTACATTTGAAGGGAACTGCTGGTAGCATAAATTTGGTAGAAGTTCTGCTTTATCTCTGTTACTGGCTTACACAAGCTTTAGGCAGTAAGATTTTATATGCTCTTTGCATCTTTAAACAGACATGACTTTATACTCCCATCCCCTTTCCTTGAAACTGAAAGTCCCTGATTCTGGGTGTATTTTACTTTCAACTGTTTCACTTGCTTATCTTTCAAAGGAGGAGATTTGCCTGCCTTCCCTTGCAGTGGCAGGATGGCCTCTGAGAGGGTTTATTTTATTAGGAGCACACTAGGTGGTTCAACAAGATGATTTCTGGTGACCTGCTTTGTTGAGGGCTGCCAGGGTGCTTTCTGCTAGAACCAGGCTTTTGTGTTGCTGACAGATGGGTTTGAGGGGAGCTCAGGGAGCAGAAAAGCAGGTTTGGAGCAAATTCTTTCAGAGCATTGGCCGAGTATGAGCTCAGGTAAAAGGAGATTGGTTTTTGTAGGCCCTTTGCAGGCAGCTGTCAGAGTGGGCTCCTTTACTGTCCGTCATTACACGGAGGGATCGACTGTGTCAAAATTTATCTTTCCCTGAGCTGACACTTAATACCTCAGTGGTGCTTGCACAGCTGCCGTGTTCTTCGTCCTCCTCAGTTGTCAGTTTCTTAAATGGATATAATCCATTCAGCAGATTTCCTGGAACTTCTTTCTCTGGACATGGCTGTGCAGCTTTCTTACTCCTTTAGAGCTGCAGGGTCCTCCTTGACCACCTCTGCTTGGGCAAACACCAGGCTGGAGCAAAGGCAGGAATAGTGGGTTTATATTTTAATTTTTTTTCAGCATGTCTGCCTTCCTTAATCAAGAAATGTAAGAGCTTAATTTCTGCATGGATACTTGGGTATAACTCTGTGAGATTGATTTTTGTCTTTAAGTTTTTGGTATAATGAATGCCCCCTAAATGTAAGCACAGAAAAATCCATGAAATACTGTATTCTCTTTGTTTTCCTGGGAGGTCCAGCAGGCTTTTGGCCTCATCCAGTCCCCAATTTAGTACCTGAAAGATGATACCATAACTGGCTGTGTGGCAGCCTCTGCTGCCAAATGGGATTCAAGCTGGCTGCTGGGGGGGCAGTTGTTTGGGATTCAGTTTGTGTTGGGAGGAACAGCAGTGAAGCACCCAGTGCTGTGCACAGCTGTTGGAATAACTGTCCTTGCCTGGATCTCTCTCATTCTGTGCCTGTAAAACACCTGGGCACACCTGTGGGGAGAGTAGAAACTCCTGGTAGTGAGTTCAGTTGTAAATGAGCTGGTCAGATGGGAGCAGTCATGGGGAGCAGTCCCTGTGCTCTGCACGTCTTGGAATAGCCTGCTAAGAATATCAGCAACTCCTGCAAAGAGTGGGAGTGTGTTTGGGAGCTTTCTGAAAATGGAACCTTGGTGTTAGTGATAGTCTTAGCTCAGGTTCAGGCTGTATTGAAATTGCTGCCTTTTTGATTTCACATGCATTCTTGTAACAAAAATATTTTTGTTCTAGGGATTTATCAAAGATGTTCATGAGGACTCCCTCACAGTTGCATTTGAAAACAAGTAAGTATTTTATTTTTAAAATAATTATTTGAATATTAGGTTATTTCATTTTAGGGCTTTTGCTGGTTTTTCTTTTTCCTTTTGCCTTTAGGATGAAGCAGATTTCATTAGATACAGTTCTAGAAGTACAGGCTCACGATTGTGTTCAGCTTCCATGAACTGCCTTCTTGAATCTGTGTCAGAATTCAGTTCCTCAGTTACACAGTCCTGTACATTCTTTGGTGTCTTTAGTGATGCCCGTAGGTGTGACAGCCAAATTTAATTAACATAGGAATCAGTGGCACAGGCTTGATACTCTTACAGAAAAGCAGGAAATGATGGAGAATACCAAAGTACTCAAATGAGCAATTCTGTGTCTGCTGTCTGGAATGCTGACAGTATTCTCAACCAGAGAAAAGTAAAAATATCCTGATGGTGATTTTTTTTTTTTTTTAGCTATTAGGACGATAAATATTCATATATATCCAGTCAAAAGGCCTGTTGTTTTTGAGAGGAAAAGAGTGCAAAGCTGTTAGCAAATCTTGAAAAAGAATTATCCATGAGGTCCATTTAATTTAATAAATAAACACAGCAGTGCTGCTGGGAACTTGTAGTGGCAAGCCAAGGATAATCCATGGGCTGGTAAAGTACAAATGAGTACCTGTTGTTCAGTGTCTGGCTGATAACACTGTGGATTACCTGGGAGATTTCAGTGCTAATTCCAAATACTCTGTGAGCTACATCCTCTTTCCTGGTTCTCTCCCAGTTACTAGGTGGAGATCCTATAAAATGTGTCACCTTTGATGTGAAAATTGTTATTACCTTTGCCAGCCCTAACCTGTAGATTAGTCTTTGAGCCTTTCTTGAAGAGAGATTGCTGGGTAATGAAGGTAATGCTCAGGAGTGTGGAAGTGTTTTCATAAACAGAATTTATAATCCTGTGACATAATCCCAGGTGTGTATGTGTGTGTACATATATACACGTGTGTGTGAAAAGAAACCCTTAGAGGGGAGCATAAGTAATCCTGGGGTTTACCTGCAAAACCCAGTGTTTGTTTCTTTCTAACTTAGGCTTTCTAGTCCTTCTTGTATGAAGACAGTTAGAAGATGAGGTGGCAACCATAATTTATAGTAACACTGAGGTGGTTATGGAACCTGTTACTGTCTCCTAGGTTTTCATATCCTCACCCCAAAACCCAACAAACACCAAGAAAAATTAAAATCCTTCATTCTATCCATGGTCTAAGAACATGTGACAAATCATGAGTCTCATCCTCAACATCTATATTACTTTCTAAAGAAAAGTAATTGCTTCTCTTTGCATTTAAAAGACATACTTTGATGTCAGAAGCTAAGTAAGTAAAGAAGTGCCAGGGGCTCACAGCAGGAGTTGGATTGTTGGCAAATCATTTCTGGTGTTTAGTATCCATATCATCCATGTGTTCTGCAGAAAGTCTGGCAGCAGCAGCCATGTTTCAAAAAGGATGGGCTGCAGCATATGTAGAGTGTTCTGTTGGCTAAAATAGATCTGATCAGGAAGTGTGTACACAGTCAGATTGTTCTGTGACGTAAATCTGATCAATTGGGATGCTTTTTACAGAGTTAAATTCATGAGGGCTTTAGTGGAACCAAAATTGGCAAGAGTGTCCTGTGCTGAGAGCATCAGTGTTGTGATAGTGATAATCACTAACAAATACACACATCTACCCCACAATAGGCAGTCTAAGCTGTCACTTTGCATTTTCTGCTATTGTTAGCCAATCTTTATCTGCAGCTATTGTAAGGTTCCCAAAGTTAAGTGTACCAGCACAGACTGCTAGTGATGATTTTGTGGCCATAGCAACACTCAGTCTCTGGGCAGGTAGCCTTAACTCTTTTTTAAGAGACATTTTCGAGGGTAAGGAGGCAAGGAATGAATGCAGAAGCTTCAGGACCTGGAAACTTTTATTATTGTTAGATGGAAAATTGGATCTTGAGGTACAGTTTCATGGAGGCTCATTGCAGCTTGAAGCAGCTGTTCTGCAGGAGAGGCTTCTTTGTTATAAGCAAGAACCTCCTTTTCCTGTGATTTGTGCTCTGTAGCTTAGGCATCAATTCTGCCAGATTGTCTTAGTAGGTACTTTGTATCCCAAGTAATTTCTTAAAACACCTTGGTTTGCATTTCACCAGTGAGGTGCTCCAATTCTGGACTTAAAAAGTTTTGCCACCAAAACTTGGACTCACATTCTGAGAGTGGAGCCTTCTGTGCACTTTCCACTGTGTGCTTCCTCCACTGGCAGGGAGGGGAAGGAAAAATCCAAACCATGAGATTAGTAACTGTTATATTTGCAACAAGGACATTTTAATTGCAACTGAATTTTTTTTCCAGCCCCCTTCACCATTTCTCAGAAATAGAATGTGATTTAATTAACGTTTTGTGGCTGAAATACCTTCCAACCTAAACAAAAGCTATCCATGTTCTAGAATCCTCAAGGCTGGAAATGCTGACACTTGATCCTCTGAGATCAAGTCCAGCTGTTGGCCCTGCACCACGGTGTTCACCACTATGGAAATGCCACATCCATGTGCCCTTGGAACACCTCTGGGAATGGAGATTCCAGCACCTCCCTGGGCAGCCCATGCTGATGTCTAACCACCCTTTTAGTGAAGAGATTTTTCCTTCTATCAGTCTAAACCTCCCTAGCACAGCTTGACACTGTTTCTTCTCAGCTCCCTCTGAGCCTCCTTTTCTCCAGGCCAAGTCCCCGCCAGCTCCCTCAGCTGTTGCTCATCAGATCTGTGCTCCAGACTCTTCACCTTGTCCTTCTCTGAATGTGTTCCAGCACCTCAGCAATAATATTCATGCATTTTTGTTGGTTTTCAAACTATAATTAAAAGGAAAAGTTTATAATAATGTCCAGATTAAAACTATATGATACATAACATCTTTATTAAGTCAGGTACTTGAGTGTAAGCTGTGGTTTCAGAGCAAACATGGAAATGTATCCATTTTCTCATCTGGGAAGTTGCAGAAATGCCCTTTGCTCCTTATGCTCAGCCTTGTTCTGCTAATACAGGCTGCTCTTTCTGCAGGATATTAAAAGTCAGCAAAGCAAATGGCTTGCAGTAATCCTGACTGTTACAAGGGTTTGTTCTGATTCTCTTGGTGTTTAATGTGAATCAGATGGGCAGAAGGGATGGATGTTGCAGTGCTTTGACAGATACCATTAAAAGTCCCTCAGATATTCTAAATTAATGTGGGTTTTTGGAAGGGTCTTTCCCTGGTTTTATTTCAACCTTTGTAGAGTCTTTGGTTGCATTTCTCATTAAGAGTGAGGAACAGCTGATGGCATTCTGTGACATCTCCTTCACAGACTAGAGGGAGAAAGAATTTCAGGAGAACACAGTGGATTTGATTGCTCCAGTAATCTTCATAAAATGCACTGGAAACATACACTTCTACAAATAAAGTACTTTTGTACAGCCAACTACAGTAAACAAATAGACTTGGTGTATAAGGAAGTAAACCTTTATTTTGTATGCCTAGAAATACTTGGTATTGAGAAGCAGATATAAAGATACATTTTGATCTGAATCTGTTACTGGCGAACATCAAAAAGTTTGCAGGTGGAAAGTTTTGTTAAATATTGGAGCCACACTTTCCTGAAATGCATAAAACTTGGGTAAGCAGTTGAAATGCTGAAATGAGGTGGAGAAATGGATGAACCCCATAGTGGACTGCAAAGTTGAACTTGAATCTGTGTAACAGCTCTATGACTTGAGCAGTAGGAATGTTAACTACATCATACAATATCTTTCGCTGGGGTTTTTTAAAAGCCATTGGTTAATTTTTTCAGTTAAAGTAAAAAATTTTGTTGTTAAATATCTTCCCAGGTACTACTTTTGCCTTGCCATGATTCTGTTGTTCCTCTGCTTACATGACTTGCTTTCTAGCAATAACAAAACAGACCTCATTATATGGAAAGAATTTTAATGAAATAGAATACGAAATTAAAGAAAACAATAGGAAAATTTGAGACAATAGGAAAATTCACGTGTAATGCTTCTTCAACTTGCAGTTGGCAACCAGAGCGCCAGGTGCCCTTCAATGAAGTCAGATTACCACCACCCCCTGATATCAAGAAAGAAATTGGTGAAGGAGATGAGGTGGAGGTGAGTGAATGCTCATGAGCTGTGCTGGTCTGGAGCTGATTGTGCTTTCCAGGCAGTGGTGGGGGTGTAAGGGCATTCCCAAGGTAGAGGGTTAAAATGGAGCATGTCTCCACAGAAAAGTTGTGGGCTTCTTTCTTCATTATACATGCACATAAGTGAATTATGCTTGTATGTGCTTTCAGTGGTTTTACTACTTTCATTTCCAGGTTTACTCTAGGGCAAATGACCAAGAACCTTGTGGCTGGTGGCTGGCAAAAGTTCGAATGATGAAAGGAGAGGTAAATGATTTTAAAACTTACTGATTTCGTGCTTACATGTTATATACAGTAAATAGAAGTTCTTTGTCATGAAAAAGCTCTGAATAAAGTACTACAAACATGACAAAAGAGAATTATAAATTGTGACCATTTTGGATTGGCCTTTGCTGCATTGCACAGCAGAGGGTCATGCCCTCTGAGCTGAGCAAGTGACTTCCATTATCTGCAGTTTAATTGCTTGAAGGACTGAAGGCAAGCACAAGGACAGGATTTCTGACAAACCTGTTTTGTGGATTGAACTCTGTGCTGAAAATGAAGTGAAGCACCTGTGGTTAAAAGCTGTTTGTCATCTGTAAATTAGGCCAAGCTGTTGCTGTGGGTTGTTTTTGTATGTGTGTGTTTTTACTGAGGGTAGTGGAAGGACACTGCTTGTTTTGTTTTTACATGTGTCAAGTTTTTATTTTACCATAAATAAATGGTTGTTTGCAGCTGCCAATTAACTTGCAGATTCAGACACTTGAGTGTGTAGAGGTGTGGCAGTGTTTGACCCAGCCTCATTAAAGCTTTATTTTGTGAAATGACAGCAAGAGACTTGAACTTCTAGGGGAAAGAGTCCTGTGTTTTGATGCTTTGCTGTATCAGATTCCTAAAGACAAAGGAAACAATATTAAAAAAAATAGTTGTCCAGTTTCTAGTATTGTTTAAAAACTGTCAACAAATACCACTTTTGTTGAGCTCTGTAAGGGCAAGGTGGTAGTAAAGACCTACCAGAGGAACAATCTGTGTATTGACCCATGTGAATAAACAGCTCATTAAGAAATCAAGATAAAAGGAGGCAAACTGGTTTGAATGATAGTTTGTCATTTGTAGCTAATAGGCTTTTCTTAAATGCCACAGAAATTTGAAATTTTGGTATTAGTTAGCTTGCTGTGCTGCTTATTTTCATAAAAAGTCATGGAGGTAAAATTTTTAATTTCCAATTTTTTATTCCAATTTTAAATTTCCTAGTTTTTACAAGAAAAAAGGTTTTTCACCCTCAAAGTACAGTGTAGGATTGTGAAATCAGTTATTTAAGGGAATTGTTCCTGGAAAGCACCTCACAGTTCATGTTGGCTTCTTTGTACAGTCTTTAACACAGTTCTGTGTTTAGATTTTTCTGTAGAGTTAATATTGAATTCACAAATAACCCATGTGTCCAAGAATTTGTTGCTTTGTGATTGTTCTGATATCCACTGTTGTCTTTAACTATAGAAGTTAAGTTTTTAGAGCATGTAGTGGTAGATCTCTTAAATTTAGTTGTAGTTTAATGTTTATTGTTCCTTATTATTACTCGATGTAATAATGATACATTGGTACATTTCAAAGGAGTTTTGTATAATTTGGATGACACTTAAAACTTGTAATTACAAAAAAGTGTCATTATCGGAGTGATTTTATTTTTCTCGATATTAAGCAAGTTGTGTTGAGACAAACAGATCCCAACTTGAAGGGAGGAAGAGGTGAATGAACTGCTGCACCCTGAATTGCAGCTAGGGGGAAGGGAGGAGAGGAGCAGGCTGCATCCCTTGCACAGAGCCAGCCTGCAGGG
The DNA here is from genome assembly GCF_028769735.1 of Zonotrichia leucophrys gambelii. Lineage (NCBI taxonomy): Eukaryota > Metazoa > Chordata > Aves > Passeriformes > Passerellidae > Zonotrichia > Zonotrichia leucophrys. The sequence goes on along the minus strand of NC_088179.1, from coordinate 18,283,750 downwards.
ATGCTGTGCACACAAGCTCCTTTAAACTTGCATCTGTTGGGTGGAAGCGTAGGAGTAGATTATTGGTAACTTAAATCTTCTTAGTTCTCTTGCCCTCCTAAATTTGGCAGTGTGTGTCAAAAAGCTGGAGTTTCTGTGTTTATTTTGATCTTGCATTATTCCCAGGTAGTTTGCCCATTGAATCAGTGGATTAACCTTGTTTATTTTGGTGTTGCAGAGTAGATATTTCTGTGAAGAAGTGTTCTCTGTTTGATACATTTTAGAATTAAAGCCCCAGTAAACATTTTGGGTTTTGGAACTTGAACTGAACTAATGAAAATATTTGAAAGAGATGAGCATGAGAAAAATCAATCCAAGATGCTGTTGTGGGGGACTGAGACTATGCTGATAACAGTGCTCTAACTTCAGTGGGGGAACACAGGGATGCTGAAGTATATCCAGGCTCATTTGTTTAGAAACATCTCATCGTTTTAGGTTTTTGCATATATTCATATTTTGTGCTTCCTTGCTGGTGTTGGTAATGTTACTATGTCCTTGTTGTTCCTTACTGAAGTTGTTATTTTAAAAAAACTCTCCCAGTTTTACGTCATTGAATACGCTGCTTGTGATGCCACTTACAATGAAATTGTCACTTACGAGCGACTGCGACCTGTGAACCAGAACAAAACTGTCAAAAAGAACACCTTCTTCAAGTGCACCGTGGATGTTCCTGAGGACCTGAGAGATGCGTGAGTGCCTCTGACCATTCAAGAGGCTTTTGCTGTGTGGGAAGGGGAGAGGAGCCCACCTGGCTTCTGTTTTGGAGGCTGATGGACAGGGCCATGAGGAGCCTGAAGGGGGGTTAGGGCTGCACAAGCTCCTTTAGAAACTGCTGACTGGGACCACTGCTGAGCTGCCAGGGGTGGGACAGAAGGCCAGCTCTCAGCTGGGGACTTAGTGTCTGTACAGGGGATTCACTTCACAGTGGGCCTGTTACTGAGGCTTCCAGTTAACCCTGCTGCCATAGAATCCACACCATGTTGAGGAGAATGGAAACTTTCCTGTTTCTGAACAGTCCTTGCCATGAACTACTGAATGTTCTTGGGTCTGATCATCTTATTACGTGTTTGGTTTTGCTGCAGCTTGTTGAAATAACAATCATTTTGTCTCCTTAGGTGTGCTAATGAAAATGCACATAAAGATTTCAAGAAAGCTGTTGGAGCATGTCGAATTTTTTATCATGCTGAAACTGCTCAACTAATAATACTGGTAAGTAATTGCTTCTGTGTAAGTGTTCTGTGAATTCCCAGTATATTATTTATAGGAAATACATAGCCAGCTGTGTGTGTATATGGAAAATGGTTTAACTTGTCAAGCTATGTAAATTGTGAAAGATTTATTATAAGTAGATGCATTTAATCTTTGGGGGTAAGGCCTCCAATGCATACAACCTAAATTTAGGAGGAGCTTTGAGTCTCATTGTTTGTCATTCTCAGCTGAGTTCTGTTTCACTGATTTTAGCAGGTGGCTCAGAGGTCAGTCATCTCCCTCCACTCTGGAGCAGTAGCTTTCCCCTCATGCTGTATTACACTGTGCAGTTTGACCCACAGCTGCATTTCCCTGTGAAGAACTGCACCAGCTCAGTGTAGCCATTAAGGATTTGTTCATTTAGATGCCTCTGTGGTGGCTTTCTTACTACATAGGGTTGTCCTAGCTTTAGTTTTTCTTCCTTACTCCATTTGCTCAGTATTATTCACTTGAACCTCACTCTGCAGGATTGTGTCGTCCTTGATTATTTCCTTAGCTCTCTTATTCACACACACAATGACAAGTATGTATATGGTAGAAAGATTTGTTTGGGCAATTTCAAGGGGAGAGGGTTACTGTTGCAGTGTGTTGCAATTTCCTGTTTTACTTCCCAGGTGTGACAATAGCCCTCTCCCTTCCCCCTCGCCCCCTTGCTGAGTGAGTTCTGTCAATCAGGCTTAACATTCCAGCAAGGCCTCGTGTGGTTGGTCAGGTTCAAAGGATGCTCTTCAGGCCTGGGGGTCATTGGCCTGTCTGGGTGTCGCTGTCCCCTGAGACCCCGCCCCTCCCACCTGGTTGGTGCTCACCTGTCCCTTCCCTCCCCCTCCCCCCCGGAGCTTAAAAAGCCACTCAGGCCATGCGGTCGGGATTCTGTTGGAGCTGTTAGTAAGATTCAGACCTCTGTGACCGTGGAATAAACTCTGGATATAAACCCTCCGGCAGAATCCATCTCCTTTTCCTCCTCACCCATCGCCTGAAGCCCTTCCACCTGAGGTAAACTGAGTTTCTAACCTTGCCTGGACTTGTTCCAGTGCCTGCTGCCACATCCAGCCAGCCAAAAGTGTCTCTGGGGTGAAATACCACAGCTGCCGCCTTTGGCCTTGCAGCAAGGGTCAGACGAGCCCAGGCACAATCTACCTGGTAATATTGGGATCTTATTCCAATAGGTTACTGTGTAATTCAGCAGCAGTGTCTTTAATATAAAATATGCTGTGAGTGAAAACCAATAGTTGTTGGTGGTGATGAATTTCTCATGCTTTGTTTTGAGGAAGAACAATGTTCATGTAACTTCTGGAAATTGAGATTGTGTTTATGATTTAGTGTCAATAGGTTCCTGATTTATCCTTTGAATGTATATTTGCTTACAAAGCCGAAACTTAGGTTCCCTCTCTCCTGTAGTCTGCCAGTGAAGCCACAGTGAAGAGAGTGAACATCCTCAGTGACATGCACCTGCGCAGCATTCGCACCAAGCTCATGCTGATGTCGAGAAATGAGGAAGCTACAAAACACTTGGAGGTAAAGCCACAGCTTGTGGCTCTTGTTGCTTGAAACTGAGCTCAGAGCAGTGTCTTACAGTGAGTGCACGTGGATGAGTCTGCCTTTGTTTTCCCTTCAGTGCACAAAGCAGCTTGCTGCAGCATTTCATGAGGAGTTTGTAGTCAGAGAAGATTTAATGGGACTTGCTATAGGAACGCATGGCAGTAACATTCAACAAGCCAGAAAGGTTCCAGGAGTTACAACCATTGAGCTTGAGGAGGACACCGGTACTTTCAGAATCTATGGAGAGGTAAGGGGGAACTTGATATGAATCCTTGGAGCATTTCACTCTCTATTTGCTGTTAGAGTGGTGAGAGCTGTACCCAGAATTAACAACAGAAAACACCTCCTGAGTTTTTTTGTGTGTGTTGTTGTGTGTGTTGACTCTGTGGCAGCTTCTGCTGCATTTATTTGAAATACAAGCCTTTCTTGCAACCATAAGGTGTGTTCTGTCCTAATCACTCAATTTTGCTGTATATCCTGTCAACCTGAGAGAGGAATCATTTCCTGCTATTTTACTTGATCGTGGGTTTAGCTGGGTTTCTCTTCTCCCTCAGAACCTTATTGGTTCTTCTCCTCCTCCTTTCCCACCCCCCCCAGCTTCATGTGTGTTTTACTGTGTGGTGTCTGCTTCTCTCAGCTATCCAGGTGTGTTAAAGCCTCTGTCTATTGCTTCTAACTCTTACATTTTGGCAATGTAATGCTGGATTTGGCAAAATAATGATTTCCTCCAGGTTGATTCCATTTGTGTTACTCTTCTGAATCTCACAACTGCCTTGAAATGTAGTTGGTCCTTGGGCCAAAACAAGGATCCATTCAGGAAGCAGAAGGCTAGTGACAAAAATGCCACTGTCACCAGGGCTCTGTCAGAAAATATGTTGAGGGTTTTTATCCCTTGTCCCTAACTCTACAGGTGTGACTGAGTTTTTTTATGGTAACAGTTCTGAAAATCTGTGGTTGTCTCCTGTTTCAGGAATCTGAGGTCTTGAATTCTGCTCCATCTATGTCAGGAGTAGCCCCTGGTTGTGATCAAAGGTTCAGATGAAGTTGATCCTGTGGAGAGGAGGTCAAACTTTTGTACTTTGCAGTATCTCTGAAATTGTCCTTTTTTTGGAAACCTTAAATGCTTCCAGGGTATCAGGTTGGCAGCAGATCCTTCTTTCATCTACTACTGCCAGTAAATTGCATCTCAGTTCCTGAGGAAGAATGGGACAAGTTGAAATGCAGTGGAATGTCCAGTGTATTCCAGTTTTGATCTCCTGCATGTGAATGATGTGATGCTGGAACTTGTGCAAAGGTTATGACTGTCACCAGCCTCTTACAGAGGGTCACAGCAATGATTATAAATACCAGATGCCCCCTAAATAAAAATGCCTTTAAGCACATCCAGCCTTGTCCTTCATGGAAGTGATAAGTGCTTCTAAAAATGCCAGGCAGCTTAACTATTCCACTTGATAAGGTTTTCAGCATCTGGCTACACTTGCCTATTCTTTTTGCCTCTCTCAGCTGCAGTGGGCAACCAGCCAGGCCCTGATGGCTGAATGCACAGGCAGACAATTTCAGGCTGAGATGTGTGGGTGTAGTGAGCCAGTGCTGTTGACATAGCAGTCATGGTCTGAAGGTTTCCCGTGGCTGATGTTTTGCATACAAATAAAAGTTCACTGCTCAGGGCCAGGCTATCTGAGGGAAGAAACATGAAGATAAGTTCTAAAGACTATTGGAAACCTCTGTGGATAGAAGGAATCTAAACTGTAAGGCATGCTGTTTGTGCATTTGTCCCTGTCTGGTCAAGGCCATTTTGGTTTCGAGAGCCTTTCCAGGTTGTCTGAACTTCTGATTGTGATGCCTGCACAGATCACAGGCCCGTGAACTTGTTTGGACAGTGCAGCTTGGACTGCTTATGGAAATCTGTGCTTCCCAGAGAGGGAGAGCTGTGTCAGAAATAGCAAAGTTCCTCTTAGACCTCCATTACTGTCAAAATGGAATTGCAGTCAATTCTTGTGCAATTCTTAACACTGGTGGGTATAATGTTGTATTTAGAAAAATATCCTGCATTTAATTTTTCTGTTACACTCTTCAGTAGCATGGACAGGTCTTGGTTGTTTGGGCTGCTGTGTGAAGTACTGAGAGCATCAGAGGTTGTGTAGGCTGTAAATCAGAGTTAGCAAAGGTAGTTGCTAGTGACAGGAACCCTGTGAGGTCTTTAATCCATGTTCTCCTACAAGGAGCTGGGAATACCTTGTCTGAGTCAGCTTTGTGCTCACTCATGTTGGGGTGTGAGTTACACAGGTTGTACTTGTGTGAAAGTCCTGAGTGCCCATGACAAGGGTAGAGAGGCTTATGGGTGCACTGGAGAGCTGCAGCTCTGGCAGTTGTGTATTTTCTTGTCCTGACTCTGCTTCTGTAAATGCATTCATGGTTCCTTTGTCTTTTTTGGGGAAAGAATTGATAAACATACCTGAGGCAGGAACTCTTTGCAGAATTCATTGAGGATGAAGAATTGGCCATTGTGTGTTAAGTTTGTACCATTTGAGCAGTTGCCCTGCAAATGCAGCATAACCTCTGCTCCTCACAGTGGCTTCCTGTTCATCTGTTTCTTGTGCTTGATCAATGCTTTCATTATCTTGAAATCCAATTTGACCGTGTTTCTTCTGCCATCATTTTGACCTCTGCCAGAAGTTGAGGTTTATACATCTTCTTCTAGGATTTGCCTGATTTGATTAAAAGGTGCAGGAGCTGGTGGTACTCTCATTTCACATGTTGCCTAAAAATGGCAGATGAAAGGGCTGAGACAGTGTAAAATGGAAATTGTACTCTTAAGCTGTTATTACTGGCTAGATGCTGATAATTCTTTCCTTAATTCTACTCTTCTGCTGTTGCTAATTTGATGCCTTGTTTCTTGTTTCAGCATCTCAATTAACTCTCAATTAACTCTCGATTAAATGATTTTGTCATTTAATAATAAAGCTGCAAGAGAGCATTTACAGGAGTTCTCCCCAGTAACCAGAGCCACTGTCCTATCTTGGGAAGCATTGTGGATGAGCTGTGGCCAGAAACCAGCATTCTGGAAAGAGAGTGCCCTGGTTGTAAAATCACTTGCAGTGTTTGCTCAAAGCCCCATCCAGCCTGGCCTTTGAACTCTTCCAGGGATGGGGGATCCATTTTGATATCTCAATGTATTGAAATAACATGAAAAAAAAAGTTTTATTCCTTACTGATGCTTTGCTTTTCTACTGAATTTTGTCTCTGGGCATTTCACTCAATTATTCCTTTATTATTTAGCTCAAAACTAGATTAATTATGTCTTCATTCTTTTCTTTTTGCAAATAAGTTTGTTTGGAAGACTGGCAGCTGTTGCTACAAGGTTTTGTTCTTAACAGTCTGTATTCACAAATAAATTCCATTGTTTTAAATTTATTTCCAGACTGCTGATGCAGTAAAAAAGGCCAGAAGTTACTTGGAATTTGTGGAGGATTTTATTCAAGTTCCCAGAAATCTTGTTGGTATGTAATACTGCTAAAACTTGAAAAGTTGGGAAAAGGGAGCCTAATCATAACTTTGCAGAGAGGATTGAGGTGCCAGTACAATATTTGATTTCTCCATTTAAGTAGAAAGTGATTAATCTTTTAAAACTGTATGTATGTGAATTATTATGAAATTGGATATATTTATGCTGCATAATACTTTGTCAGGATTTTAGCTCTTAAGCTGACTTGATTACAGACTTGTACCACCTTATTTAATGGTAATATTTGAAGTTCAGATTCTAGTGAAAAAACACACTCTACTGAATTGGCTTCTTAAAAGTGCTGAAGCGAAGTTCCAAAGTTCAATCTGGGAATACTCAGCTGAGTTGCAGGAATGACATGAGACAGTTCTCTGTACTGCTCCCTCCTGGGTTGGGGTTTGCACAGGTGGTGGTTGGATGCTGGTGAGCTCCTGTATAAATCAGCAGTGCTGATAGGTCTCAGCCTCAGTCTCAAAATAGACATTTTTCCATGTTGCAGCTTTAGCACAGTCTGGTAGGTTCTGTACTGAAAACCACTTGAAGATGTGAGGTTAATTGTGTTCCACTTGAAGACACAAATGTCTTCCCCTAGTCTGGTCTTCACAGGGAACTTTTTTCCTCTTCCCTCCTCCTTTTTACTCAAGTCTGGCAGCTCCCTGCTCCCCATGCCCAGCTCGTGGGCAGTGTGGGCGTGGAGGCAGTGTTAAAGTTGGGGGTGTTGTACCTGATTTGATTGAACAGCTTGGATTATCCAGAGGAGAAGTTAAAACCCAGGCTTGAACCTGCTGTGGTTTGGGGCTTGGAGCCTGCAAATTATAAATAATTCATTTAAATAATTCATGTGCAGACTCCCATAACTTAGACTTTCAAGGTTTTAGAACTTGACCAGAAACTCTTGTGCCATTTTACTCTTGGTTTGGTTCTATTGGAAGCCTGTGTGCAGTGATGAGGATCACCACTTGTCGTTCTGCAGATAGAGAGAGTTTAATTGTAAAAGTTTTCACCCGGTTTTCTGACATAGCGTGGGATATTCTTTGGGGATTTCATGTATAAAATACCAATAAACATGCTAAAATACTTTGACTATGAGTGCAAAATTAACTATTCTTGCCCTCTGAAGGAAAAGTTATTGGAAAAAATGGAAAAGTGATTCAGGAGATCGTGGACAAGTCTGGAGTCGTCAGGGTGAGAATTGAAGGAGACAATGAAAATAAGCTGCCCCGTGAAGATGTAAGTACTTCATTCTTTCCTGCTGTGACTAGGCTTATTTTCAAACCCAGTTTTATTTCAAAATCTGTAGATATAGAGAGAATTATTTCTAAACTGATATCTTGCAGTAGATTGTATATAAAGTAATTCAAGGAAGGTTTTTGCTGCTGAAGTAAGAGGTTGTGGTTTTTTTGCTCTTTCTCCTACATGTACTTGGGCTATATAACTAATTTGGGATTGCTAGTGTTAAAAGTGTCCACATACTTTAAATAGATAAGAACAAAAGGGAAAAGCTTGCAAAGGTGCTTGGTCTTATAAAGTCAGTTTAATGAACCACCTTCTTGGTAAACTGTGGATGTGTCTATACCCCTGTTGTGCCAAACACACCAGCGTATGTTGCATGAATATGAACATGGGATGTGAGGTTACGTCAGCTCCAGAACAGGTTCTTGGGAAAGCTTGGCAGTCTGAAACCATTGCTGTCACCCCAGCCTGAGCTATTTCTAGATGTCTTTGCAACCAAAGGCTCAGTTGTTGCCTTTGTTTAGCTCACTTTGGTAATTTAAAACAGATTTCTTTATATAATTTAAACAGAAATTATTTCAGTAATTTCATTGATAATGTTCTCCCTGATAAAAAGCTTTGATGCTTTGTTCCTGTAGGGAATGGTACCATTTGTATTTGTTGGTACTAAAGAAAGCATTGGGAATGTCCAAGTTCTGTTGGAATATCACATCGCATATCTAAAGGTGAGTGAGTGTGTTTTTGAGAGACAATCTTGGGTTGAAGTACTTCTGAGCAGCTTTGGTGGGATTTGCAGCAGTTAACCTGTTCCTCTGTATATCAGGATTTAAAGCTTGGTGCCTTGAGCCCACCCTTGCCCATTGGTATCATGGGCCTGTTAATACCTTGTCATGGTTACTTAGTGCTGTTGGGGTTCAGAGAATCAGACTGTAAAGAGCTGGGCTTTAAGGGACATTTGGGAACCCAAAATTTTTTGTCTGTATTCTGCTGTTCTCAGGTTAATGTTCTGTTGGGGAAGGATGGAATTTCTAATAGAACACAGTAATACAGTATGGCATTAGAACAATTACCTGTTTAGATTGGGTTGCTTTGTGATGTTAACAGAGTTTGAATTTAAATCGTGTTTCCTCATCAGTTTGCTTATTTTTTTCCTAAATTTTACTGGAAAAATTTGCTGAACTGTAATTAAGAAAGGTAGTAGTAGTCTTACAGCCAAGTTTTTTGCATAGTGGTGAAAGTTTCCAAAACTCAAGAGAACTCATCTTCAATTTCATTATTTGTAGTCACCTCCCAGGTGGTGTTGATTCTCCTGCAGGAATGATTATTTTCAATATGACTGGGTGGGGGTGATGTTTTGTGAGGGACATTTTTCAGCACTCTTTTCCATGGTTTCTGTTTTGTTGTACGTAGGAGGTAGAACAGCTAAGACTGGAAAGGCTCCAGATCGATGAGCAGCTGCGGCAGATCGGGATGGGCTTCAGGCCCTCCTCTACCCGGGTTCCCGAGAAGGAGAAGGGCTACACCACTGACGAGAGCACGCTGTCCTCGGTGCAGGGCTCCCGCTCCTACAGCGGCCGGGGCCGGGGCCGCCGCGGCCCCAACTACACCTCTGGCTACGGTGAGTGCCCTTGGCCAGTGCCTCAGGATACCTTGGAACCCAAACTGTCTCTGGATTTCTTTGTGTTCAGTGCACTTGGGTGAAGATAGGGTTGGAAATGCAGAATTTTTTATTCATAGCTCAAAACACATCATTAGATTTGCAGTCTGGAAGTTAAGTTTGAAACTGAATAAATTAACAAACTGAGCACTGGAAACATCTTGTCCTTCTGTGCTATTTACTTAGTAAGTGACATCACAAAAGCTGGGAAGAGAGCTAGAGATGTTTTTCAGGAGACACAAATTTTTAAAAATCTGAAATGAGCATTATCTGTTTGGATTGAGAAGGAGAAAAATTGCATGGCCACCTTAGCAGCATATTGCATATGGTTCACTTACACATAGCAAAGTGAACCAAAATGATGTAAAATGGAGACAGGACAAAATCCTGTGGGTTTTATAATATGGTCAGGAACTAACTGGATTTCTTTTAAGGTGAGGTATTCTGATGCATTTCTCAATTGAAAAGCACTGTTCAGTTCCTGACAGGTGTGCACATGCCCAGCTTGTCCAAGTGAGACACTGCATTTCTATATAGACATGTTTCACAAAGAACAATGTTATTTTTTCAATACAGTAAATTACTCTGGATATCTGCATGTAGCTCATTTCTGTTAAAAAATCAGACACCTTTTGGGTTTTACAGTCTGTCCCTGGCTATAGCTTCCTGGACCATGCCAGGTGTTAGTTGTGTTGATTCTGATGATGATGTTTGTAACTTCATTTTTTATTATTTCCCAGTGAGCTGACTGAACTATAAGGAAACTTGTTCACTTTGCTTACATATACACACACTGTGATTTAGAAAACTTAAAGTATTTTTTTTTCTCCCAAAATGGCAAGAATCACATTTAAGCCATATGGGTCTAAAACTTTATATTCCAGACTGGGTAGTAGGGGGGATTTCCTGGGTACCTAAAATGAAGAGTAAGTGTTGGGTTTTCAGGTAATAAAAATCTGGTTGGGTTTGGGTACTCGGAGATGGCCGGGTCTTACAGATGCTGTTTGATATAAACAGCAAAATTGTTCAAGCAGCATTACAGCATCCAGAAGGGGTTGCTTGGGAACAGCCATCGGCTATAAGGTGGCAAAGTTGTCCTTGGGAATTTCAGAGAAGTTGCCTAGAAACTGCACCAAATGCCTGCAGTGTGTAGACAAAGAGAGGAAACACTGCTAAATCCTTGGTTTATCTGTGTACAGAAATTACAGATTTAGTGATCTTTCAGCCATTATTTCACATGTTAGTACAAACAAACTTAAATTGAGAATCTCACTTTAATAACTTCTGATCTATATTTTATGTGTTCATATATTTTTATAAATGAACGTATATATAAATAAAATATATCTATGATTGTATGCCTGTGTCTGTATTCATACTTGATTATATATATGTATTTATGCATTATATTCTTTGTTAAAATAGCATACATATATAACCAGCCATGCTGGCTTGGAATAACTCTGTGAGGATATGAAACCAGAATATAATCCCCAAATTCATATTAATTTCCTGTTTTCTTTTCCTTCTCATACAAGGTACAAACTCTGAGCTCTCTAATCCCTCTGAAACAGAATCTGAGAGAAAAGATGAACTTAGTGACTGGTCCTTGGCGGGAGAGGATGACAGGGAGAGCAGGCACCAACGTGACAACAGGCGACGTCCTGGGGGACGAGGCCGTAGCGTGTCTGGAGGTCGTGGGCGCGGGGGACCTCGTGGTGGAAAGTCATCCATTAGCTCTGGTACTGTGTTCCAAATGGGTTTTGAGATTTTCTTCCTGGCAATTTTCTCTATAACCTCATACCCTTTTAAAATACTCCATTCTTACATTATGATCTTAATACCTTGGGATTTCAATGCACTTGTGTGGTAGCTGTATCATACAGAGTGTTTTAGATTTTTGTTTAGGTTCTGTTCACAATGATCCTCATTTCCTTCCTTTACTGCTCACACATAATAATGTTATTAGCAAACTTGGTAAATCTTTGGCATGTTGCCTATGGCTGCCTTCTGAGGTAAGCTCACGTTTAGATACAAAATGAAAGAAGAAATCATTGATTGGAAGTTAGGTTTTATCAGAATCTGTGCTAATGCAACACTGTAAGTGTCAGAAGTACCACACAACCACAAAGTGTAAGGTGTGTTTTATACACTTAGTAGTTTTGAGTGAAAGGTCTCTAAATGTCACCTTGGAGATCTTTGTGGTTAAAGAGTGCAAGGGCAGATTGGGCTGTTGTGGTGCCCCAAACTGTAATTGTTGGGTTAGAGTCAGAGGATCCAGTTGGAGATCAAATACTTCAGCTCTGTGTGTTACACCTTGCCTTAAGATTGCTTTGTAGTTTGAAACTTTCAGCCACAGCTGTAAGTCAGCCTGGAAATGGTTACACATCTCTACAGTATCTTAGGTGGCCACTTTCTGTTTGTTTAGTGCTTAAGGACCCGGACAGCAACCCCTACAGCCTGCTGGATAACACGGAGTCAGACCAGACCGTGGACACGGACGCCAGCGAGTCCCACCACAGCAGCAACCGCCGCAGGAGGTCCCGCCGGCGAAGGACTGATGAAGACGCTGTTCTTATGGATGGGATGACAGAGTCTGATACAGCTTCTGTTAATGAGAATGGTTTAGGTATGTAAATGGTTGGATGGTAGTCCCAGAGCAAGCTAAGAAATAAATGTGTTGTCCCTGTAAGTGTAGTGAAGCCCTTGTTTGTTTTTGTAAGTGACAAGTCGATGTTCTGTTCAAGGTTGCTGTCTGATTAAAGAAAGACTCCCTCCGTGGCAGTGCCATGGAATCTTCTGTTTACTGAGCTCCTCTAGCCTTTTCATGTGCCTTTTTTTGTAAAAATTGTCTGATGGAGACGCCAAAGACTTGACTTGTTGTTTCCCATTGCACTGCTGCTTTGATAGAAACAGTACTGTCAGATCAACGTTCTGTTTTGTCCTTGGTAACCTCAGTCTTGGTGTGGGAAAGCTCCTTAAGTAGCTGTTAATTTGTCCCTACCCAGCTTCTACTTAAGAACTTTCCTTCAGTAAATTCTCTCAATACTCACTGGGATGAGAATACAATTGTTGCTTAATGTAGAAAAAAAAAATCTGGGTTATGTTGCTAAAATTTGACGTATGGTTACTTAATAAATGAAATCTGAGGTCATTAAGCACGTGCCTAAATGTTTTAATGAACCAAGAACAAAAAGTAAAATCTAGCTTTTGTGTTACTGTGTATGCTTTCAGTATAAAATTTTCTTTTAGCTTTTCTGTCTTACTTAGTCTCTGTCTTTAACAGAAGCCATTTTAATTGCCCCATGCTGAAACTGCTGAAGAATTTATTTATTTGATGATCAGAAATAGTTCATTATAAACTTTGCAATTGCAGATGATAGTGACAAAAAACCCCAGCGACGCAATCGTAGCCGCAGGCGTCGCTTCAGGGGTCAGGCAGAAGATAGACAGCCAGGTAATTCGAGTGGAGCTGTGGGTAATCTCAGGTCAAAAGCATGAGAGAATGTTGTGTCTGCTGTTTTACATAGAGCTGCATAATATCAAAAGGTTACTCAATAACTAATAAGACTACTAGATAAAGATGAAAGACATTTCTTCTACTAGGAAAACTTCTAAAATCTGTCTAATGACACTAATTGATGTCTAACTTTTTGCTTGGACATACAAGTTATGCTTCTGATCCAGTTCTCACTGAAGTCAATGGCCAAAGGGCTGTTGAGTTCTGTGGTCCAGGATCACGACAAACATGAAGGTTCATGGTCTGCACTCACTGCATCTGTGCGCTTGCACTGACTGGGACACAACCTTTTCAGCACTGGCTGAGCAGCAGTGTTGGAGGGCAGGATGTGGGTCCTGGCAGAGCTCAGTGAGGGAACTCAGGTGGGCTTTGCCAGCCCCACACCTGCATCACACTGCTGCTCTCAGTCCTTGGCTGTTGGGAATAGTTTAAGTCATCTGCAAATTGAGGGTGGGAAGGAGGAGGAATTTAAGTGAAATTGCATGTTTCCAATTTTTTGTTGTTGTGGCTTGTTGCATTTCTTTTGTGTGTACTAACACTTGAAATGTTAAAGGTGAACTGGCTAATTATCAATACAATGCCCTGTTTAGAAAATGCTTGTACATACATGGCACAGGGTAGTAACAGAAGGTCTTCTAGATTGACAGGTTCAAAATTTCACCCATATTTGTCTTCCTTGTATCTGTGGTGCTCATGCAACATTTGATTAAGAAGAAAAAAGTGGTTCTGTTGTGCTAAAATTTGGGGAAAGGAAAAAATCAAACACCCCACCCTCCTAAAAAACCTCAAACCCACACATTTCTTTTCAACATTCCAGTTTTCGTAGCAGTGATTTGTAAAGGGGCAGAAAAACTGAAAAGGATTTCAGCTTTTACTTCCAAGAAACTTAGCCAGCAATATAAAGGAATGTTAGTAATTTCTAGAAAACCATAGGAATTCTTTTAAATCTTAAGTATTCTAAGAACATAACAAAACTTACAATTATCTTTGGTAAAATACTGTAATGATTTAAAGTTTTCATAAATAACTAGTAAGTGTGAGTGAAATTAAGATGGAAGGAACTTTTCCCTTCTTCCCCCCCCCCCAATGCCAACTACTGTATTTCAGTCACTTAGCTGTATCATTTAATTTACATTGCTATATATTATGGTGCCTCATTCATAGAGGAAATATTAAGAATGCACTTTGTGCATGAAACATGCTTCCTGTTTACTAATATTAGAGGCATTGGGTTCAAAACCTCATTTTAAAGAAAAAGTACTTGTGCAGAAACTCCTTTGGCCTTCACAGTTGAGGAAGGACCCAGTTGTAAGAAGTCCAGTTACTGTAACAGAAAATTCATCTGTTATAGTTCCCAGTCTGATTTGGATTTCATGCACAGTCATTCCTAAATCCAGGAAAATAGCTCACCTAAAAACCTGATACACTAAATACAAATGACTGTGCAGTTCAATAGGTAGTGCTTGCCAGCCCTAATGTGCTGTAGCTGTCAGAGATACAATTGTTAATTTCCAGTTGCAGTACTCTGTATTCTGAGGGTAGAACTGAGTCTTGGTGTGGTTACAGGAGGGCAGGATGAGACAAAGCCAGGCTACAGAACACGTTGAGGTGGTGAGGAGAGGTCAGAGAAGCCCTGGCTGTCCCCAGTGAGTGCAGCTGTACTGGCACAGACACAGCTGTGCTGCCCCTGGGCTGGGCTGGCACTGCCTGTGCCCACACACCCACAGCAGCCACCCTGAGCCAGGGGACACAGCTGGTGGCACAGTGCTGGTGGCACTATTGGTACCTCAAGGAGGGCAAGTTCCCTCCTCAGTCACTTTGTGATGTACCAAAGATCTGATGCCACATCATCCTAAGTGATTCCAGGCTCTGACCCACCCCAGTTCTGGGCACTGTTTAAGTGCCTTCATTTCATTTCATTAGTGAAATTTTTCACTACTCAGCTAATAAAATCCCAGTGACACACACACAGTCTGTAGTTCAAAGAGCTGCAGCCAAATCTCTTCAAACTTAGTACAGAAAGCCCTTCTCCAAAAAATTCTGCAATTGGACCAAAATTGGTTTTATTAAGAGTCCACCTTCAGATCATTGTTACCACTGATTTTAGTGAAAATTGTTTTTAACAACAGAAACAAATTGATCCTTGCTGTGTGGTTGATAACCTGTAAGTGTGAAGGCCTTTTGTGAGATGTCTCCCAGTTAGAGCATAACTTGTGCAGAAAAGACATGAAGGTTCATGCTGAATTGACTGCTGATGTGAGCATCACTGTGATTTTTTTCCTTGAACAGTAACAGTAGCTGATTATATATCACGAGCTGAATCTCAAAGTAGACAGAGAAACCCTCCAAAGGAGACAGTAGCCAAAACCAAGAAAGAAACGGTAAGATTTTTTTAATGTGCATTTCCTCTTTTCTCCTCCCTTTCAGCAAAAGAGTAAAGGCATGAAGGCTTCAGTTAGCTCACCCTCATTTGACAACAAGTGCATTTGATTTTAAGAACAAATCATTAAAAGCAGAAAGGGCCCAGAGGAAACCGAAATGACAATGGTTTGTTGTCTGTTTTTGCAGATTTTAGGGAGCAAATTAAGTCTGTACACATTTTTAAAATATTTTATTTCGTAATGTTGCATTATGTAATAAAATGTGAAAATTGCCCATGGTAAGTCTTGAGAACTATTCCTTAAAACACTTTAGGGATAGAGGACACTATGTGGCATTTTTAGTGACTTTTATAAACTATTTTAGAAGGAATTAATTTTACAAAGATTGTATGGTTTTGATCCTTTTTCCTTAAAGGATCAGAGTGGCATTACATTATCCTGAAAAGCAATCAGAACTTAATAAAACAGAATTTCTTTACTTCTGAAGTGCCAAAGTATTGCCACATGTTATGTAAGAAAGATCCACTAGCAAAATGTCATCTTGCTACAGTAGACTTCAAAAGGGGTGTAAAGCTCAGCTTTTCAGTAAACTCCTTCATGGGCTTAGACAAATAGAAATAAATAAGCATTCTGGGTGTGCAGTGCTGGGGTTATATTGGCATGTTTCCCTCAAAGTGGCAGATCCAGAAATACACCATAAACTACGAGGTAAGTGATGAGATGCTTTAAGTGACAGGATACAGGCACAGACAGACAAGAGATGTTCCCTCTTGCAAAGCTGCTGTGTGAGCCAGAGGGACACTGAGCTTACACTCTGTATTGTTATGTTTTTAATACTCCCCTCTTGTTGTTTTTGCCAGGCAAAAGATGCGATTGACGAGAACAGCCCTTCTGAAAAGGCAGTGAATGGTCCTGCCACCACCTCTGGGGATGAGCCTTCTAAACTACAGCACAGCCCTGATGAAAAGAAAGTCACTGTTCAGGAGGATGGAAATAATCAGGAAGAAGCAGTGCTGAATGGTGTTTCATAAACTGAAGTTCCTAGTTTACAGTTCTTTTACATTACATTTAAAATAGTGCTTGTATAAGCTTGCCAAAGATAGAATATGGATCGCCAGTCTTGACACCGCACTTTCAGTTCCTCCATTTTGGAATACAGAAAGGGGAGGGATCCTGGAGAAATCATATGTTAAACATACTTTGACACCTACTGTGTTATAAATATATCATCAGATGTGCCTTGAGATAGTATATGTAACATTTAAATAAACAAAATTGCTGGCTATAGGAAATGTTATTTTGTTTTCAAAATACGGCAAAGATGTGAGGGGGATCCCTAACATAATACTCTTTATGAAAGCATTAGCTGCTTTTGTTACATTTTTAATAATATGCAACCACTTCTTCACCTGAGGAATACTAGAAAGAAATGCAGTCTAAAATATTTTGCACTGAAATGTAATTTCTCCATTAGTTTAGTCTGGAAACTGGTCTGTTTTAATACATGTTTTTTAAATGCTGTATGTAGAGGAAAAATCTGCAGACCACTGGAATGCATTTGTTAAATTCTCATAATCTGCAGGGATACTGGGTGACATTGGCAGTGACTGTTCTACATTGAGGCTTTGTTTGGTTTATTTATTAAACTGTACAGTATTTAAAAATCAAACATAGCTTTAGTTAACACTAAGCTGAATTAGTCATGTCCATTAAGACATAACCTGAACTACTGAAAAGATCAATTTCCAGAAAGTTTATTCTGTATAAACTACATATGTTAGTCCTTAGTAGAGTATTTTTATTTTTGTTTTTGGTTGTTTGATGTGCAATATGTTTTTTTTGTATGCTGGTAGTAAAAGAAAATAAACTTTGATCTTCCATCTGTTGACTGTTTTTATCAGAAATTTAAATTACTATTGACTTTAAGGTTTTCAAGCTGTTAACTAACAATACAGACCTACTTGTGAGGCAGCTTGAACCTTGAACTCTTTTTCATAAGAGTTTCTAACATGCTGATCTTCCTTTTGTTAAGGCAGTGGTGTCAAACACCAATTAACAAGCCTAAAATCAGACTCCTTACCTTGGAGAATTGCATAACCTGACTAACATATATAGCTGTCAATGCAGATGTACTGTTTGATCAGTTGAAGCATGGCACACCCCCACATCCTTCAGGTACATGAGCCGGAGCAAGGAAGCACAAAACAGCTGTGGAAAAGCATTGGGTAGCAAGGAGGTGTGAGAAGTGAGAGCAGAGGGCAGTGTTTAAGTTGTACTGACTCAATGAAATAATTGTCTTGCCTGATTTTGTCAGAAGGACAAAACCAAGAGTTCTAAACCAGCTGCTCTACCTGACAGAGCCACAGCCAAGCTGTCCCAAGCAGTGACCTGTGTGTGCACTTTGTCATAGGACTCAGCAACAGCACTCCCTCTGGGCCAACAGACCCTGTTAAAAGCTGTAACTGAGGTGTGCACAACTATCTCAGCTGATGGGGCAGGCACAGGAGTGGAGAAAATGAAAAAAAAAACGTTATGTAATAAGTCAGTAGTGTTTGGCTGGGAAATACTTAAGTACAGGAACATTCTGCATATGGCTTGGCCTGTGCTGGCTCCAGAGATCCAGCTGTCCTTCACCCTGCTTTAAATGCTGTAGCAGAGCAAAATCACTGCCTTTCTGGGGAGGTTGTAATGTTAAGGATTACTGTGGTAATCCTTCCTGAACAGCCCAGAACTCATCCACAGCAATGCTGTGGCACAGCAGGCAGCACTCAGGATGAGATACTTCCAGCAGCACTCCCTAGTCCAGGTTCTGGCATGGAAACTTTCAGCCCACTGTGTTTATGCCCAGGTGGGCATGAACTCCCAGAGCTGCTGTGCAGAGTTTTGCTGTAGTGGCAGAAGCACTGGGAAGATTCTTGGAGTATGACAGAGCTCCCTGGCCCCAGCTGAGATCCTCACAAGCTGCTGGGTGTGAAAAGCTCCAGAGCACAAATCCAGCTCAGGTATCAGCACCTGATGTAAAGAGTTCCTGTTTCCTAATCATCATAAATTACAAACCTCCATGTGAGCTCTGTTGTAGTTTACAATAATGTATAGAACTACAGGACTCCTATTACAAATATGGAATTTATTAAATGCTATTAAAACCCGTCAAAACTAAAAGCTACTAAAAAAATCTGGGGTGTTCCAGATCCATCAGTAACACTTAACCAACCTTGTTTTTCACAAGGCAAGGACAAGGGAGTACATTGTTTCCTGTACTTTATTTCTCAGGCAGAGACAACCACAGATCTCTCCCAGTTCCTCCTGTCCAATAAATGCTCTTGGTTTTTCCACCCCCTTCCCAAGCAGGTTCAGTGTGCTAATTTTAGCAGATGGAAGAGCAGCAGCATGAACTTTAAGCAGGGCCAGTTCAACACAAATTAGCTGGCAGCACATGAGCCTACCTGTGCCTGGTAACACACACTGGCCACACCAAGTTACTGCTCTTAAGCACTGACAACATTTGAGTGGCAGATTTTGCTGTTTAATAAAGAACAGCTATGAAAAAAAATCTTTAAGCTTCACTCCCTCACATGTTTCAAAAAAAAAGTGACCAAGTGCGAGTACCTCCCTGGATTTGTATTTCCAGCTTCATGTATATTAAGTCAAAGACTGACATTAGAACTTTTCTTAAGCCATTTATCAAAAATAATAATTTGCAGGGACAAACCCTCTGAATGAGTGATTTTCTTTCTCATTCATTTTTTAGCTTGGTCTTCTAGTAGATCCTTAGCTTCATTGATTTTGGCTGCTACATATGGAGATCCACCTAGAAGAAAAAGAACCTCAGATTAAAAAACTCCAACATTTGTCTCCTGTGTTGACAATAATGCCATAGGATACAGGAAAAAAGAGTGTGGTCTTTCTGCCAGCTGTAGAACAAACTGGAGATGACTGAAGGCACCTGAGTTCAGTGTCAGACCACTCACTCCTCTTAGGCTGCTTTTATTTTCCTGGAGTGTTTTTCCCCTCTGGTTTTATCAGTCATAAATGAATTGGTCACCACTGACTTGGCACAGTTGTGAGTACAGAGGCACAGAACAGATCTGCAGATAACCCTGCCCAGCCAAAGTGCTGCTGTACCAAGGGACCAGTTCAGTTTTCAAACAAGGCAAAAAATTACTCAGGGAGACTGAGACAGAACCCACAGTGAAATCCAACACTGTAAAATGAGGGACAATGACTGTGTTGGAAGCATATATACCATTAATTGCACTATAATGTTCTACTTCAAGATTAATTTGATGTGTTTAGCTACAATACAAAATGCTACTTTTAGCTCCTGTATATGTTCAGTAAGGTTAATTTCTGAGGTAACTTGCACTTGATAATACCTATGAAAGGCATATCCCCATGGATTCATTTGGATTTCGGTCCACAGAAGTAAGGAATTCATCAGTTACTTTAAAGGAAGCCATTTTACATTTTAAGCAATGATTAAAAAGTTAAATATCAAACACCAACACATGATTCTGACTCACTGAACAGAATTTAGAATAGGTATAGATGCCCTGAGTTACTAACTTTAAGCATAACTAGATTCTGAGCCTTCAGAGTGCCACTAACAGGAATATTTCATAATTTAATGTCTCCAGCAGCTGTGGAAGGCTCAGTATTTGCCATTTATGGAGAACTCCTGAGGCATTCCCATGAACTCAAACTTTCAAGTGGCATATAAAACACACAAGGGTACTCTTGAGTTTCATCTAAACTTAAGGTGATTTTAAGTCTCATTTTAACAAATATTCTACTGTGGTATTCACAGAAGATAGAGCAGCTAACAAACTGACCTGCTCAACCTGTCTGCTTGGCTTTAGAACATCCACACACATGCTCTAGACTCACGTGGATTAATGCAGCCTAAGATTTGTTTTCACTCAGTTTTCTGTGAGTTTTTTAGTAGTTGAGGTGGTTATGTATCACTGACTTCCTCCCTACACAACTCTATTCATCTGTGTTAAAAACACGTATTAACTCATCAAAGTGGCTTAATTTCCTTACCTTTATCTGGATGATTCAGAAGCATGATCCGTCTATGAGCCTCTCTAATTTTATTTCTGTTGGCTGTAGGGCTTTGAAAGAGAGAGAAAAACTGACTGAAGGGGTCCTCATTAAATTCCCCAGATCATCAGAAGGTGTCTGAGAACAAGTGAGCACTCTGTTTTACCCATAAATTCTCTAGCTAACATGTATGTTTATCTTTTCCTACTACTGATCTGTAGTGTCTAAATCCTGGAGAGGCTTTCTAGGGCTTTTCCAAAGCACTGTTTGCTCACAAAGACATGCTACAGCAATCTAATGGGGTGGGGGTCACCCACACACTTAAAAAGAAACAGAATTATGCTGTAACTTTTTTTTTTTTTAAAACTTCTTAAAGGCTGTAAGACAAAAAAATTTGCTAGATTTATTAAGGTAAAAAAGCCTTCAGAACCCCCCAAAAAATCACAGTTGAAAGTTCTTATTTGATAAGTTTGTGTATTTGGCCTTAAGTGCTTTGGCAGGGATTGTCACCATGGTCAGATCTACAATGTTCCAGAAGTGATGAATTTATTCCAGACCCAAGAATTTGGGTTGGCAGCACCTTCACACTGCATTCACCTGGAACTCCTCAGCGCTGACAGGAACCACAAGGCAACATCAGAATTATGATCCTCACACCAAGTGAACCCCAAGGCTCCCTGAAATGGCTTATTTGGACCATGTGTGGCTTTGGAATGCTGTTCACCTTTCACTTCTCATCAATTTCCTTTACCTCACTCCTAGTATTAAAGCTGCTTCTCGTTTAGTCATTTTGGGTTCAAATCCACCTCTGTAATAACCACTGAAGGCCTGAAAGAGAAAACTTATTAGTTTAAAACACATTAATTTCTAAGTATCAGTTAAAACAACTAATTATTGCTTTAGCAGCTGCTGAGCCTTCAGTGTGTAAAAATGGCAAAACTTCACTTGTCACAGGAAATTCAGTTGAAGTAGTGCATCACTATTTAAATTACTTAACCTTGCCCAAACAAGTTTTCTATTAGCCAGTCACCACATTAACTGCTGCAATTAATTGTTGTTACTGACAAAACACAGGAGAAAATACAGCAATGCTATACAGAGACAACAGCCTGTAGTTATTTCACCAAGTACAGTTTTAAACAAAAGAACTTACACCCTTGGGTAGGTTGTGAAGGGCTTGCTTTACTTGTGGCTCCATGTGCTTCAAAGCTTTTACTGCATAGCGACCTTAAAGACACCAGCATCGACTGAGGTTAAATACAGCTCCTTGAACAAACATTCACCAATTCAGTGCAACTGGGAACTTGTGGATTACAGTGTGGAATAAACATTTTTGGGACATGCAATAGTAAGAACTTTGATCTTTTGTTCCATTACAGCCATTAACACAGGCTCTCCCAAAGGGGCAGCTATTAAACCACCCCGAGAGCAACCCCGGGCTGCGTGCTCGGTGCCCGCCCGTCCCCCACACACCTGCGAATCCGGCTGCCGCTATGGCCAGGCCCACCGCCACCATCGTGCTGGCCTGCATGGGAACGAACACACACACACACACACGGCGTTTGTTTACCGCAGGGCAGGGCAGTGCAGCAGCCCCCGGCACAGCGGGGCGGACACGCCGCCACCAGCCCGGCACGGCCCGGCGGGAGTGACACGCCCAGCTGCGGGCACGGCGCCCTCAGGGACACGGCGAGGGCAGCGGGGCGAGACCCCCGAGCTGTGCGGGACCAGGGGATCCCGGCCCGGCGGCGCCGCGGGGGCTGCGGGGCCGACAGCGGAGTCAGCGGACTCTGCGGGGCCCTCGCTCCGCGGCCGAGCCGAGCCCGCGGGATCCCCGCGAGCCGCCGGGCCGGGCACGAGCAGCCCTCACTCACCATGTCCGCCCCGAGCGCGGCCCGGCCCGGCCCGCACCCACCGCCCGCCGCAAACCGCGGCCGCTGCCGTAAAGCGCGGGGCGGGAACGGCGCCGGGAACCGCCCCGGTAAGGGGAGGGGCCTGAGGGAACGGGGCGGGGACACGGCCTGAGGGGCGGGGACAGAACCTGAGGGGCGGAGACAGAGCCTGAGGGGCGGGGACAGAGCCTGAGGGGCGGGGACAGGGACAGAGGATGGGGACGGGGCAGATGATGGGGACAGGGTGGTGACAAGGCTGCTCAGAGCTCAGAGTCACGGCATTGTAAAAGTGATAGTACAGACCTTACTGTTAATGAAATCAAGCGATTTCGACCCTATTCCAGAGACTTCTCGCATGCCAGATTCGCTTTTTTCTTTTTCTTGAACCAAAAGTAGTTTTTCAGTCCCTCCTGAGGTGAATATTGGTGTCCAGTTCTGGGCTCCTCTGTACAAGAAAGACAAGGAGTTATTGGAGAGGGTCCAGTGGAGGCACAAAGGTGGTTTGGGGTCTGGAGCATCTCTTGTGAGGAGAGACTGAAGGACTGGGCCTGGTTAGTCTGGGGGAAACTGACAAGGGATCTCATCAATTCATTAAATGTCACCAAGAGGATGGTGCCAGGCTCTTTTCAGTGTTTCCCAGCAATGGCCATAAGCTCAAACACAAGGAGTTTCCCCTCAACATGAGGTAAAGCTGGCACACACTGCGGGTGGCAGAGCGCTGGCACGGGCTGCCCTGGGAGGTCATGGGCACCCTCTCACCTGGACGTGTTCCCATAGCACCTGCTCCAGGTCACCCTGCCTGTTAGGGAGGTTGGACTGGATCATCTCCAGAGGCAATTCTGTGATTCTCCCCTTTTCCCCTTTTTTTACACTGGGCATGACTGCCCCATGTCCCCGTTCCTCCCCGCTGCGCTGCCCGCGGTGCCCGGCCTGGCCTGCATGGCTCCTCATGGGCGGGCACTGGGCTGGGATTGCTGAGATTGCTGCGGAACGAGCGGCGATCGCAGGCATGGCACTGGTGTTTGAATGTTATTAATAACAGTGTCATCTGTAAATAGCACGATGTCACACGCGGCACAGCAGTTGAGTGTCCAGGTGTCTGTCCCTGGCTCTGGTTTGAAGGTTTTGGGAACTCAGTCACTCAGCAGAGAGACCACACCAATCTCTAGCCCCTGACCCGTAGTGAAAGCTTTTCTGCCTCCCCCTGTGTTTGTAGAACTTGTCACTGACCTCGGTGACTCCCAGAGGACCCAGTGACCAAAGCCAGCTACCTTTTGGCTGCTTAAGGTCCAGGATTCACAAGCCCTCACATAAGCAGTTTGGTGTCACAGCTGACCATTGGCTAAGAAACTTGTAATTTTTCTGGCTCTTGCACTGGAAGGCAAAATTTTCCTTCCTTGGTGTTTATTTTTCTGTGAGTAATGAGTTCGCTTTGAACATGTCCTAATTTTACTTTGCGCTTGAATTGTTTTTCTCACTAAAACTTCAAGTGCCTGATTTTATATCTCCTGAGGTAATGTTTGCAGGTGCCTCCTGCCTCTTTCCTTCCCTGTCATTCTAGTAACGCTGCAAGGAAATAACCTGCTTTAAAACTGATGGAAGAAAGGTTTTGGTCAAGGTACTTGTCCTGTTGTACAAGTGTTTCCTGAGGTGGAAGTAAAAGGAAACTTTTATATTTGAAAACTAATTGGAATCCATTCATGGCAGAGCACTAGGGCCCTGACAGCCTGTAAGACATGTTCAAATATGGAAAGGGGAGCCAGCAAGAAGAAAACAACTAGATGATTCACTGGGGAAAAAAAAAGTTCCTTCCATTAAAGTAAAGGTGTACAGGTCTAATATATAGAAGAAGATTTGGTTTTAAGATGGTTTCTTCCTTGTGCCTTTTCTAACAAAAATGGTCATTCAAAAAACCCCAAAACCACCAGAATGAAAAAAGAGAGTAATGAGTTTACTAAGGTATGGCTAGAATTTAATTTTTCATATCTTCTGAACAAATAAGGTTTTTGCATGAGGTTTAATCTTTTATCTGGAAAGAACCTTCTAGATCCAAATCTTCATGACCTTCAGGAGAAAATTATCTGAAAGGGAATTTTATTTCCTTTCTCTCTTTTCCCAGTCTCTGCTTAGAGGAACTGGTAGCTCTACTGGTAAAGGGGCTTTTGCAAATTTATACTTAGATGTTCTTTCTGTAGTGAAATTTCTCATTTTTAGAGGGAAAGGACAAATGTAATGAAATGTGCAAACCAGGCTGGGAATGGGGTTGATAATGTACCTTATTCTTCTCCTGTAAAAGCCCTTTAAAAAAATCCAGAAAGGGAGATCTTGGGATATTCAGCAAGCCTGTGCTTGCTTAAGAGATTTCATCTTTATTAAGAAGAAAGGAAAATTAGTGGGAAGAGCTGGCAAGAGTGGAGGTGGGATGGAGGAATTTGCATTATTGGTACATGTAATATACCAGCAACTGGACAAGACTGAGCCTAGGGGTGGAATAATTTGAGATTTATTATTAGGTGAAACAATACAAGGTATCAAGATGAAATGCATAATTCCTTTAAAGCATGCTGTACATATTTTTACACTTAGACAACTCAAGCTTTGTTTCTTCCCTCAGTTGTGCCTCCCTCTCAGAGCTAAAGGAGAACTAGATGTGTCCCAGCTTGGACATCATGGAGAGTGAAATCAAAGTTCTGTTTGCTTTGCCTGGTGAGTTCATTTTACAGCACTTTATTCCTCTGCATCTTCTATTGCTCAGCCTTGTGGTGGGGTGGGGAAGGTCATTCCCAGGGGAAAATTAATAAGTTCTAATGGGCTCAAGTGAAGCAGGTGCACTATAGTTCTTATCCACTCTGAAGAATGTCTGTATTTGAAATCAGGAGGGAGGCAGAATTATTCAGTGTTTGAGAAATACACTCTCAGTTGGAGTATACAGCCTTTTATTTTGCCTGTGTTCCTAAACTGTTCCCTTTCTATTAGCCAGAGAAACCCTGAAGCTTTTGCAGTTTCTTCTGTTAAGTGTTTTACTGTACTGCTTTCTTCAGGTTTTCACTCTGGGGCTAAAATGCCTCATGACAGAAGATTGTTATTGGAAGCTTTATCTTATAGGATGATCCAAAGCAGCTGGTACATGATATATAGAGAAACTTTACTGTTTAACAGACTCTTTCTGCAGAAATCTGGCTGTACTTCTTCTTAGCTGTGTCTTCCACAAACTGAACAGAAGGTGAAATAGATATCTGTGCTCTCAGAAGGTTTGTGGTGTAGCTGTCAAATGCCTTCAAGACTGTTAAACATTTGTTTAAGTCAAAATGCACAACTGGCCAGAGCTTACACTGCTTGTTCCTGTATGTGCAGTGACTGGACTACCAAGCTGTTGAAGGCTTGCAGAACTTCTACTCGGGGCACCAAGACACAGGATTCCTAAGACATTTTTAACATCTTTTTAAAAAATATTTTAAGATAGTTATAATAAAAATTTAATTTAGTTAGAATATCTTGGGGATTTCTTTTTCCCTGTGAAATTTGTTCCTGTTTTTTCCCCCTACTCCACCTTTAGCTATGCCAGTCTGCCATTTATAATTTTCGTATCTCTTTTCTTTTTCTTTTCATCCATCCCTTTTAAATTCTGCTGGCTTTTTGTGTGCCCAGCATCTGTACCAGAGTACAATGCCACGCTCTCTTACCTGTGGCTAAATGGCCTTGGTACATGTAGCATCACTCTGTCATTACACTGGTAATCATAACTATTAGCATAGTGTGGATGACACTAATTATAAAGTGAGATTCTCTCAGTTGTTAAGAATGGTTGTGGATTTTCTAATCAAACAAAGCAAGCTTTCACTGTACTTTGACAGCAGGTATGAAGTATGTGTGACTGGCAGGTAGCATATCCATGTTCATGGTACTCAAACAAGAACTGACACAAGAGAATCTGACTTACAGGGGGCATTATTTGACTCCCTGGCTGAGCTGTAAAACAGATAAGATTGCTGGAAAGTGGTGGAGGGGCAAGGTTTGTCATTGTGACTAAATCAGTCACTAAACTCCCTGAAGCTGAGCTAAGGAATACAGAATCTAGGTGTGAATATGTTTTCTTGCAAGAACTTTTAAAGTCAAGTTTGATACTTACTTTTTTACCTGTATTGTTCTGGGTTTTCTTCATATTGAGGGCCCAGTGAGGACCATGAGAGAGCTTGAGATTAACAGGGAATCTTTCTAATGACTACAACACTGAAATTGTGCATAACAAGTGGTCTGGAAAATTGCAGTTCCTGCTGGAGTGACACTGAGCTGGCACAGGGCACTGACATGCAGCCCCTCTAGTTTCAGTGGCTTTTACCAGGGACCTGTTTGTGAAACAAAAAAGCCACAAAAGTTTTGGATTTACCTAGACTTGGCTTCTGTTGCACCCTGAAGTGTTCCTTCAGGTCATGACTGTGGCATCCCTTCTGGGAATCCCCCAGTTTCCACCTGAGGCAGGCACATGCACTTAAAACATTTGCAGCTACAGCAGGAGAACCTTTGTCCTCCTTTTTGCACCTCTAAACCAGTGTTTGCTGCCCTCACACTGTGAAAGGCAAGGTGTAGTATTGGCATAAATTACAGGAATATTTTATTATAGAGCATGTTTGTAAGTTCTGGTCTCCCTTCTCTTTAGGAAAATGGATGGAGGGAGGGGGCACAGGTATCACTGATGTTATTGCATGTCCTACACTTAGGGTCCTCCAGCTTTCCAATTCTGTCCACTCTGCACACCTTTTTGATTTGTACACAACCCCTAGTTTGCTGTTGATGCATCTCTGATGCATTAACAGCTGTGGAATGTGCAGAATGTGCACCGTTGTTGCCCCCACAGAAAAAAAGAAACCTCAAAAAACTTCCATGACTTGCTCCTTTGAATTCCTAGAGCAATTTGATGGATTTTCCTGCTAATTATGCCGTTCATCTGCTAGGAGATGTGTTCTTGTTCAGTCTATATTGTTAAACTCATGCAACACATGCCTGAAATCTCCATATGCATCAATGTACTTGTGTGAACAACTTAAACACATTGTCAATAAAATTTGCAGTGTCATTTGCTTTAAGTCTGGGCTTAAATGTACAATCCTGATTTTTCTGTCAGTCCTTGTTCTGCTTCTTAATTCAGAGATCTTTTCATTGTATATATAAATTGCTTATTTACAATAAATTTACTTTCACATGCACAAAACCCTTCCATTATACAGAACCATGGAAAAAAATAAAGTCTAATATTCCCCTGCATTGAGGATGATTAGGGTCATTTGTCCTGCTTTGTAATACCAGGTCAACACTTCTCCAAAGCCATAAAGTGTGAGAGGAAATACCGTCAAGCCAGGATGTTTTTCCCCCAATTCACATACTCCTAAATGTCCATTCTTGTGTCTAAGCCCCCATTCCATTCCCTGGTGCTAATTGAAATATTTTATGAGCTTCTCAAATAGTGTTCTGTGATGGTATTCTTTCAAATAAGGAATACCACTGTGAAATTTGTATCAGTTGGGTTGTGGAAATGGGATCAGCTGTATAGTAATGGTCCATGTCATCATGGCCTGATCCCTTCAGGAGATCACCATTGCTGCCAATGCTCTTCACATGAAAAGGGTGGTGGGATTCAGTCAGCAGCTTACCCAGAAGGGCTCTGGTGCCAGAGGTACTGATTCCTATGAGCAGGAATCCAAGTTGCTTAAGTTCCACTGCACTTAGAAGTGCTTCATTTCAGGAAAACAAACCTGGGATGGGTAAACCAAAGCTCAGCCTCTAAATTATATTGTAGAGCCTTTTATTTGAAGCCAGCTGGTGCTGAAGTGTGCTTTCCCCAGAAAGACTGAGTTCCTGCTCATTGGTGTGACCATTCAGCCACTGAAGAATCTCTTCATTAAATTATGGCAAATAATGAGCCACAGGATAAGAGAGCACAGCAACTGTGTAGCTGCTTGTGAGTCTTTCAGAAATAATGATACTTCTTCACCTAAAATGTCCAATTAATACCAAGTCATGTCTGAAAATGTAACAGTAACAAAATAATGTTTTCTTGGTGGATGCATATGGTTTTCCTAACTACTGTTTATATGCTCCTATCAAACTTGCTGGCACTTGTTCACACCCTCAACTATTTGTGCAGTTATTAAATAGCTGACAAAAGTGTAAAACTATTAGCTATTAGCTAAATAAAACTACGTAAAAGTAATAGTTACATTAATACATTTTTAATGAACATTTTTTCCTAAAGCAGAATAACAAAACCCAAAATTGCTGTATGGCTCCTGCACCTAGGAAAAAGTCAAGTTTAATGATAAATCTGGCCTTAGAGAACCAGCCAGAATGGATAGACTTTGAATAGGATTTAAAAACCCAACTGTGTGCAGAAATTAGAGTTTTGCCCCTGAATCATATGGAATTACAGTGCTGGATGCGTGTGCCATGCCTACACAATAAAGCCCAGAGGAAGCAGCTATTTCTGTTGGTTTTATTAAACCAACCAAGCAATTTAATTCTTTTGTTCAGGAGAGTTCTACTTCATTGATTAACAAAAGCAGGGATATAATTTTTTCAGCCTTTTTGAAAAGCCTGAAATGTCAAGCCTTTTAAAGCAGATTATTCTGCCTCTGTGCAGTGAATACAGCCAGAGTAACCTTTTGTCTACAATTAAATATTCTAGCATAAATATAAAAGAAAATCAGAGATGGGAAAGATTGACTCACGAGAGATTGGAGAGGTAGATTCGCACGGTGATAGTGCAAGCAGCTTGCTTCTAATTAAATATGCGACTGAGTCTCAAAGCATTCGCTCTCAGCCGCAGAGAGAAGAAGCTGCCCAAGAATGGAAAGGAAGAAATATATCACATCATCTGTCTGTCCACAGCCTTTCCTCTGGGCTTATGGAGGTATTTTAGAATTTTTTGTATGGGCATTTTTCATGGGAGACAGAGGTGAACCCTCGAGGGCAGTAAGGCAACAATCTTGAAAGTTTGGGCTTCCTTGTTTGTAGACTAATCTGACTTTAATAGTTCTTTTTATTCCATAAGGGCTGTTAATGCCAAATAGGGGGTTTTTAACATTTTGATGGCTGGGGTGGTGATATGGGGGTCTTGTGTCACGATTTTGGTGACCTTTATCTGTTATTGCCACGGTTTGTCATTGAGATATTTACTGATTTTTTTTTTCTGTCCTGCTTCATTTTGTGTAATTCTTTAATGCATATTTTTTATTTGTACATTATAAACTGAGAACTCAGAAGGTAAAATTCGAGAATCTTTAGCCATTTCTAATAAAATGTATTTTAGAAAATGATAAGGTTTGCAGTTGGAGTCTTAGCTTTATTTATATTCATAAGCCTTTCATCTTTATACATACTCATGGTATTTTCAGTGAAGTACTTAAATGTGGCACTTATAAAATGCTGATGACATAAAATATGGTTGATCCTCTTAGGGTTTGCTGCTTACACTGAAAATGTTAGAAAATAATAGGAAGAGAAATTTCTTTAGTTATAAACTCTACCTTACTGTTTCAGATTCTAATGTTTATTGAAATCATTCAAAGTACTTTTCATAACTTTGTTTTGGGGTCTTCTGTCTCAGTCTAAACTTTTCTCATTTGCAGGGAGGATTAAGGTACTGTGAATTAAAAATGAATATTTGGAAGAAATAAAAGCTTTGCTGGGCTTTAGTTGGTAATTAACAATGTTTGAACGTGCTTATGTTCTCTTATGCATATTTCTAGTGGAATATTTTTGTTTGGAATCTTGCCACTATGACAGTAATCTGTATCTAGATTCATTTTTTGTAAGTTAAATAGTAGTATTTAGAAATAGCATTTTTGAATACTTAAAGAAAGAAAAGAAAAATGAAAAATGTATCTGTTGATGTCAGTGTAGAGTTTAAATTTACACTATAATAACTTTATGGTGGTTCTTTGTTTAAAAAGGTAGCTTTTAGCATATTGCAGTTAGCTTTGCATTGATTAATAAAAAAGGAAAGTTTGTTAATGTGTGGAGAAAACACCTGCTTTTGTCCAGCCTATACAGATGGATGAAAACAGATCACTGAGGTACAAGAATGCAACAAACATTTGTATTGTTTCAGAGTTGTATAGAATACTTCCATATTTTAATTCCACATTCTGATTTCACTTTAGAAATATTTTAAATGCATCTCTATTAACACTAATTAAACTAATAAAAGTGCTGATTTTTACATTAATTAGAAAGTTAGGGAAAATGAAGATGGAAGGTTTATGATCAGAAGCGGAACTTTCATAGGCGTGTGCATCCACAGATGACATGTCACCGAGTCATCATTGTATTTTAATTGCTCTATTTCCTCACAGAGCAAAAATGCACATTGAAGTTCTGGTATCTTTAGACTGATAAAATCAGAACTTTTCCTTTTTTATTAGAATTACAGACATTGAAACAGAGTCATAATTTTGGACGATATTGAAAGAATATTATTTTTAAATGCTCTACCTCTTGGCACATCACAATTTATTCCAGGTACTCCACCAATATTGCTGTAAATCTCTCAAGCTTAGAGGTGATAAAATATTTTTTTGTCAGTGCACACAGGAGTACACACATAGGCATATTTGGGGGCCACAAATATTTTTGCCATCACACTAAAGCTAGAATAACTGTAGGATAATTTTGTTTGT
Source organism: Zonotrichia leucophrys gambelii (assembly GCF_028769735.1). Classification (NCBI taxonomy): domain Eukaryota; kingdom Metazoa; phylum Chordata; class Aves; order Passeriformes; family Passerellidae; genus Zonotrichia; species Zonotrichia leucophrys. The sequence goes on along the minus strand of NC_088179.1, from coordinate 18,253,021 downwards.
TTTGTTTATTGATTGAGGAGGGCAGAAGTATAGTCTTTATTAGGTTAAACAATAGGAACGACCTGTTTTCTCTTCTGGCTAGAATTATACTCTGATACTCTGTTGATTCTTGCACTTTTTAAATTTGTGTTTGTTATAAACATGATGGTAATATGCAGGTGTACAGATGTCTTTTCTCTTTTTTGTCTTTTTTCTTCTTTCTTTTTTTCTTTTAAATTGTTATGTAAGCGAAATTTTTCTTCATTTAAAGTGCAAAATCCAAGGAAGGTAAGAGCTGATTCAGCTACAGGTAGGCTAACTGGGCAGGCATTTTAATAGAAGTTAGTGAAAGAAAGTAAAGGCAAATAATATGAGATAGAAAACACTAAATGTGCTGGCTGAGTTGGATTTAGAGAGTGGGATCTCCAGGTCTGTATTTCCCATTGTCCTTTACAGAACTGGACATACACTGATTGCTTGTTGCTGTCTCAGGAATGAGTAACCCCCCTCTTACATATTAATTTCTATAAATCATTTACCCAAAAAAATAATTTAGCATATTTTTGCATTTAAACTTCCTGGCTCTGCATTTTCAGGAGAAGCACACACGTTATGTGCATCACCAGCACTCTTGTTCAATAGAGGAGCCGGTTCATAACATGCTAAAGGGATTGTTTGTCACACAGATAATTCTGTATGAACTGTAACAGCCTATTAATGGACTGGTCTGTTAAGGGATTGCAGTCCAAAAATAACATTTCCAAAAATAAGCACGATTGACTGGAAACTCTGAGGCTCTGTATACTTCACAATATTCGCTTTTAATCTATGCTGTGTCATCAATAGCACCTTTAGAGTCCAAACCAATCTATGTTAGATACAGACATAGAGGTAGGATGCGGTGGGAATTTTTTTTTGTTTGAAAAGCAAGAAATATCACAAATGAAAAATTTTGAAGCTATCTTGAGTAATTAAATTCTTATACCTACATAATCTATCTCTGTAACACTTCATTTTTATGTTTTTGAGGAATTAAAACGTGTACGTCCTTCGTAACTTTGTTTTATGTAGTGTATTCAAAGAAACAGGTGCTTTAAACTTTTGGCCATTGTATTTGGGGAAATAATTTTCTGTGTTTCATGTGTCAGTAAGTATGGGATACGTTTTGTTGTCAGTATTTGATGCTAAATACACCCACACTTAATAAGTGCATCATAGTAAGTGCAGCATCAATGAACCGACAGGTTGAGATCATCACTACAGAGCTGGAGAAACACCAGCTATAAATTTAGAGGACCCTCAGTAACATCAGTACAACTGAGAAAATAATTTGTTGCTCTGACACATTCTATCCCTGGCTGTAGCTGCTCAGCACCACACTGAATACAGAGGTCAGTTATTTATTTACCTTCAACCCAGCGAATTTTCAGTAAATTCTATTCTCCTAGCAATCACTTACCAAATTATTTTTCTTCTTTTCACTCCTTTTGCTTGAAGAAGATTGCAGTCTGTCGTGTCTGTTATCACTTTCCAACTCTGAACCTGAGATGGGAGAGGGAAAGAAGGAGCAGCACGCTGTTGATATAATATTTGTTGTTGAGCTGCTTTTTGCATTACCTCCCACTGAGCAAAGCGTGAGCAGCATCAGTGGTGCCTTGTCTGCTCATCACTTTGGGGACAGGAAAATTCCTCAGCAGCAGACTGTGCTGTGTATGTCAGGAAGTTAAAAATACGCCATGCTTCTATTTCAGATGATGTTTTACAGTAACCAACCAGGATCAGACTGTCCATCAAATGGCAGCTAGAAATTCCTCTCGCTGCAACTCTACTGAAAGCCTTATCAAACAGGCAGAAATGCACACTGGTGTGCAGCGTGGAGAGGTGCTTGCTTTTGCTTCTGCAGTTCATGAGGAAACCTGCTGGATTGTCTGCATTATGGCAATAGAGGCACTGCAGATAATTTTTACAGATGTCTCACAACAATCTGAATACCAGAGTGCAAAATGGGAGATGGGCAAATGAACAAAAAGTGCTTTGCAAAATTTTGTTCAGGACTAGCAGGTGTTGAAATTTCTAGATTAGATCACTGAAGCAATTGTATTCATTGCCAAATTCTTACTATTTTCAGATGCAATTGATTTGGGAAATATAAATGCATTTTTATCTTCAGTGTGTTTCCTAATATTGTAATGACTTAGAATGCAACTCCCTAGTACATTTGAAGCTCAGAGAAGAGGCAACATCATTAGATGCCATGGACTAAAAAAACATTGTAGGGATATAACTGGATGCAGTATAAAATAAAACAAGGGACTGTGCTTGAAATGAACTCATGGGCACATGACAATTCCTTCCTTCCTTCCTTCCTTCCTTCCTTCCTTCCTTCCTTCCTTCCTTCCTTCCTTCCTTCCTTCCTTCCTTCCTTCCTTCCTTCCTTCCTTCCTTCCTTCCTTCCTTCCTTCCTTCCTTCCTTCCTTCCTTCCTTCCTTCCTTCCTTCCTTCCTTCCTTCCTTCCTTCCTTCCTTCCTTCCTTCCTTCCTTCCTTCCTTCCTTCCTTCCTTCCTTCCTTCCTTCCTTCCTTCCTTCCTTCCTTCCTTCCTTCCTTCCTTCCTTCCTCTCTCTTCATTCAAGGAAAGAACCAGATGATGAAATGTATACCCAATATGCATTTATGCTTTCATGCACATAAAATTAATTACAGAGCTAGTCAACTCTTGTGTATGCAAGTCTGCCAAATCCCTGAAACTTGGCACACTCCAGATGGAAACATAGGTGCAGTCAGGGTTAAGGTTTCCCATAGAGGCTTTGAAAAGAAAAAATTTCTGTTATGTGAAAGCATTGCACTGGAGTCTTAGCTGAAAATGAATAGAAGTTACTGAAATTTTTTAGAGTAATATGGACAGGGAAAAATACAGTAAAATATACTTAAATTGTTTACTAGGAAACTCCTGTAGATTTCTTGATGATCTTGTGTATGTAGAAGAGATAATATTATTGAATATATTACTATATATATCCTTGTACTTAGTGTCTAAGTGTTCACTGTGATTATAGAGAGTTATGCAACTCTGCTTTATGGTTTTTTTAAATCTAAAATACCACTCATGTCTACATCATGTCTTCAAACTTCTTAGAGCAGTCTTAAAAGCAAAACAAAACAAAGCTACAAACCATAATTGTCTTTATGTAAAAGCAACAGCACAACTATGTTATGAAAAGAAGATGAAAGGGAAAATAGGATAACAGTGTTACTATATGGTCAGAGAGAATTGTTTGGGTTTGTCTTTAATTAATTATGAACATCAGTATATTCAGAAGCCTCAGTTATTTCTGTTTATTTCTTAGTGTAACTTACCCACATTTCTGTTGTGAATATTTTCTTGTAGTTCTATTTTACTCCAAGTTCTTGAACCTTAATGATGAATTTTGAGTAAGGCTGTAGTATAATGAAGTGTTATTTGTTTATTACTAGCTGTAGTATTTAAAACCAGTTTTAGGAATACAAACCCTGTTGAGGTCTAGTGGAGACTTGTGGTCTTAAGAACCTTAATGTTTCCTTACAACTCCCAGTGATTCCCCTGTGATCTTGCTCTTTTTTCAACGATCCCCATAATTTACACATCCCATTTGTGCATACACAGCGCACATTGGTCTTCACAGCCTTTTTTAACATACTGGGTTTCCAAACACAGTATAAGTACAACAAGAAAGAGAGTTGTGCAGAATGGTCAGCAAAATAATCTTCTCGCTAGAAAACCTGAGAAAAATATTAGAAAGGATAAGAAATATTTTCAGATCAGATTTGTAATTATGGAGCCAGTGAAGCAGAGGTACAAGCAAGTAGCTTGAAAAGGAAGAAGGTGCAAAGAAGGCATCTGAGTCATAGAAGACTTCTTAAAGATTCTGTAAAAGTGGGAGGGATAATTTGGGATCAGCTGATTATGTGAGTGGAAAAAAGTAAATGAAGAGATTTGAAAATGAGATGTAATTCTCATCTATTGATGCTGTCATTTTAATAATCATTCATTAACAGGAATATCAGCTGCTTTTTGTGTTTCTGTGATCAGAACTGAAGATAGGATACATTTGGGGTTGGACTGTTAATGGTCATTACAGAGTGACTGTCAGGAGCTCAGAGGAAGAGTGTGGAAAATACTGATACCCTAATCTTTCACCTCAATCACTGCAAGAATCTCTGATATGCAGATATAGAGAATGGTTAAACTGGATCTTACATCCTCAGATGTTTTCTGATGTAAGTGTTGATGTGGATGACCATAACATCTGATTTTACTGACTATTCAGAAGTCATATGATAAACCTTCAGCTGATGGAAATGATTAGTTAAGAGAGGATGGTTGCCTCTTTTCTCTTTGAAGTGATAGCTGAAGTTCTTCTTACATATATATATATGTGTGTGTATGTGTATATATATCTATATATATATTTACAGGTTGTGTTGTGTCTTTGTTTAAAAAAATACATGAAATTGTTCCCAGGTACATCTTAGGAGTCACCCGTATTGCTCTTACAGTGTGTACCTCTGATACTGCTGCTCTGATTGCTGTTTCCCAACTGCCATCCTTGGAATGTCAGCACATACAATCAACTGCTTTCTTTTCCTCTAGACTTTCAGATTTAGTGGGCATTTTTCCCCCCTTCCCCCTCCTCTGCTTGGATTTCTTTCCAGTGGTTCCCCTCCCCCTCTTCCTTAGTTTACAGACTTCTTCAATGCTTTTTTCCTGTGCTGATTGCAGGAACACCCACCTTTCTGTGGTTTTAGTGGAGCCTTTCATGCTCTTTTCTCTGTACCAGCCCTCTAACCAGATATTTAGGCCAATTATTCTGTTCAGTTTCATTATTCTGCTTCCACAACTACAGTAATAGCCCACTTGAAAGATCACTTGGCTTCTTTCACTGTTGAGGCTGCTTGCTAGTTCCCAGAATGGCATCTTCACATCCTGTGATCTTCTGTTGCTTCTTTTTCCCCCAGAGTTTTATTTAAATTAAAAAAGGGTGGGGGGTTAAAAGGAAAACCACACACATATAAATGAGCAAGGGGACAAAAAGAAGGCCAGATATCAAATACATGCTTCAAGGAAGGGAAATTCCAACACTGTCAGTTTGCAGGAGACACTGAATATCAAATACCATTATTCAGTACATTTTCCACAACAGAACTGACTAAAATTCCCATTGAGATTTCCTAGAACCAGCTTTGCCTGCTCCTTGTTTTGCAGTCACAGAGTATGAATTTCACCTACAGCTAAGAAATGGCACCCAGAAAACCTTTACTTGGGTTTTGGCCATGCCCATCTATATTAAAAAATGTCACTTCAAAAGTCTCTAAGTACAGGTTTTAAAAGGGTGTGTAGACACTTCACATGATAAATTTAGAATCACAGTGTTTGTGTCTCCCAGATTATACATATCATTTAAATTTAACTTAGGGTTTTAAAAAAATCTAACTTTTCTGCCTCCTTTTCTCTTGCTTCGTTTCCCTTTCATCTCCTAATTTTATCACTTATGTGTGAAATTATTTGCCTTCTTCACCCTTATCTCTTGTGAACTAGAAGATTGAAGATATGCAGAAATATTTCATGCTTATTTCTTGTGTCATGGTTACCATCTGATGAGAATTTTAAGACTGGATCCCAATTGTTTTGTCATGATAAACCTCCCTTATGGTAAATATAGGTTCTGTTGTTCTTAATACTGGAATTGTTTTTCTAAGGTAAGAACTGTGCATTGTTGTTGAACAATAGAGTAATCTTTTCATCAAATTTATATGTAATTTTTTTGTATCTGTTCCAGCCTGTTTTTCTCCTTCCATAATTAATACTTTTTTAATTGGGCAGCAAAACAGAAGTGACTTGGGGTAGAGATTTTTTTCCTCCAAATATTGTATCAAACACCAGAATGGTACCTTATATTATTTCTAAAAGGCAAAACAAATCCAAATGTCCCATACCTTAAAAATGGCAAGAAAAAAATTTCATCTGTGAAGAACATAACCCATTGCCTCTTATGCAGACAGTGTGGAAGTACAGCATACTTGAATGATCAGGAATTTCTTGCAGGAAGTTCTTTAATTACCTTAACTTTTAGAAGATTTTTCTTTCTTTCCAATAAGAGAAAAGGTGAGCCTGCAGCTGTAGCAAATGCCTTGCTGACAGTGCTGGGGGACAGGAGGGTCAGCCCCACACAGGAACTCTTCCCACGTGAGCCCAGGGATGAAATGGGCACTTCTCAGGGTCAGGGATAAATTCCATACCTGGCAAGGTGCAAACAAAAACTCCATTGCTATTCTCTCAGAAGAGCTGTCACTCCAGCACCTTTCACAGCCCATCAGCCCATCTAAAGAAAACACTGAGAATTCAGAATTTCCATAATTGTTCTTATACACACAATCACATGGTGAAAAGGTTTTCTATAATGAGGGGGCTGGTATAAATCACATACAACAAAGTGTTTCCAAATTCAGAAGGCAGAACTTTTGGCCCTTTATTTTTAGTGACATGCTGAACTAGCAAATAAGATGCAGGCCATATTCATACTTCATAATGGTAACAAATACTTATTTCTTTTTTAGAAATATATTTAGATAAAAGATTAATCCCTCTATCTCTCTATATTTCAGAAACTTGAGATTCTAATCTCATTTCAAATCCCAGATATGATAACCAAAGAGTTATGTACCTAAAATAATTTTGTGGATCTATTTTAATCTTCTCTGAGGCAAGAAGGGATTTATGGAGAGAAGTGTGGATAGGGCTCAGGCCAATGAATTCTGTGTATTCACTGGACCTTGCTTATTAACTGTACTGGCATATTCTTAAATTTTATAATTAAAAGCAGTTCAAATGATTTATTGAAGCTTCCCATGTGTTCAACAAATAACATTTGAATATTTTTTCCTATTAAATCCAATTTGTTCCTAGTATATCTCCAAACTACAGTGCCTAAACTTCTAGCTAGATAATGAAATACATATTCTTGAGGTTATGTTTTTGCATAGATAAAAAACCCCATATTTGCTGTGATCATTTATTATGCAAGGTGTGTAATGCCATTTATAACATATTTTTGTCCAAATACTAATTGCCCCAACTATATCTACACATTAAAGGGAGCCATGCTTGAGTGGGGATATACATTTTTCTGATTTCTTCCCATTTGTCAGCCATGGTCCTGTTATTTTTCCTGACCTGTCCTCACTTGCTGAGCTGAACCATTCTGAGATCTGGTTTTTTAAGGCAATGCTGTGTACTGAGGGTTCATCCATCAATTCCTGTACCTGGTGCATGTGAGACTGCCAGGTTGTGTTGCTGTGTTCCTTTTTAAAGAATGTCAAGTGAATCCCAACACAGTGAGCAAAAGGGCCTTTCCCTTCCCTCTGTGGTTTCAGAACAGGAGCACACTCTCTGCAGGCAGCATCCCAAGCCACTGGGATTGCCCATTGCTATTTTCAGCCTTTTGGGAGGCTATATATATACTTATTCTGTGTTTCTAGGCTTAAGTAGAAGAGATAAATGCCCTGGCAAGCTGTCTTTCTACTCTTCCACGCTGTTCTTTTGTGGGATTTACTTCAGACCATAATCTACTAACTCTCTGTGTTGTAAAATCTTGTCTCAGAGTGGTGGAGAAGGATGGCAGAAAATAAAGGACCTTGCTTTTTAGCAGCAGCTAAAGATAGATGTTAAATTTTTGTGTTCAAGGCTTGTGAGTACATCCAGTGAATATCCATCAGTCTGGTATTCTGAGTGGGCTGTGTGTCCCATGGAGGGTGTGTTCTGGACCTTATTTACCCTGGAGAACTGCAGCCCCCATGAAGAGCTGTCCTGGGAGGGCTGCAGTGTGGGGAAGGAGCCAGGCTGGGGCAGGGAGAGCTGTGGGAGGGAAGGAGCAGCAGAGTGGAGCTGTCAGGAAGAGACCACAGCCCCCCTTCCCCACCAGGAATCCAATGGTGCCAAGTTTTCTTGGCAACCCTGATTTAATACATTTGCCAAATGCAATTTTACCTGAGCAGTTTCCCATCCAAGACACCTTTTTGACAGCACAGTAAAATTACCAGAGGTCTCTGACAAGCACATTATAATTCCCAGTGAATATCAACTTTTACAAATGATTGATTGGGAGCTGGCTAAATTATCTGTTGTGACATCAAGCAATCTGGTGATTTTGTCACTGCACAGAAAATGGCAAAAACCTTTGAATTTATTATCCCATTAAAACTGTCCAAAGGTACAGCCTGACCCTGCCTGGGAATGCTGTTTAGGTACCAAGTGTGGCTGTCTGATCTCATGTCATCTGCAAGGGGACAACCCTGTGTCCCCAGGGTGGCAAAGGAGTCCCACAGAACTGCTTCCTCCTCAGTTATCACTGACATGTCCACTGGCAGGGCTGTTTCTCTACCTTTTCTCCCTCAGTGCTGGGAGAAAAACCCCTCCAGGCAGTGTTCTGCCTGTTCTTCAATGCATTTTTGGGACTGGTGGTGGCTGGTGGGAACCAGCAGTGTCCAGGCAGCCCCTGCTGCTCTCAGCACCCAAACTCTGTACAGGTGGTGCTGCTCTCTCCTTCCTTAAGCTGAAAAAGAATTGTTTCTCTAACCTAGTGCTTATTTTGAAAGCTGGGATACAGAGGAAGGAGAGGTGGCCTTGGAAATTATCATTATAGCTGATGATGTCAGGAGGTACCATCACAGTGATATTGAAAGGAGTCCAGGAAAAAAAATTCCCAATGTCTTTGAAAAGCTGAAGCTGCATGAGGAGTGGCAGAGGCCACTTGGTCTGCTCAGCCTGGAGGAGAGACTGAGCTCAGATCTCATCAGGCTCTGCAGCTTCCTCACAAGGGGAGTGGAGGGGCAGGTACCAATCTCCTCTCTGGTGTCAGGAATTGAGGAAATGGCATGGAGTTGTGTCAGGGGAGGTTTAGGTTGGACGCAAGGAAAAGGTTCTTAAAATGTTCTTCACCCTGAGAGTGGTTGGGCATTGGAGCAGTATCCCCAGGGCAGTGGTCACAGCCCCGAGCCTGACAGGGCTCAAGGAGCACAGGTTCTGATTTTTGGGGTGTCTGTGCAGGGCCACGAGTTGGACTCTGTGATCCTTGTGGGCCCCTTCCCACTCAGCACATTCTATCATCTATGATTTTATTTTCTCTGTCTCTATGCTTGAGATAGAGACACCATGCCTATAATTATAAATAGGCATGCTACTTCCAAGTACCTTAAAAGTTTTAAATACTTGAAAAAATTTAAAACAAACTTGTGTGTAAGATCTTCAGATCAAACATTTCTTTGCCTGTTCTTAACCCTTGAATTCTTCATGCAAGGAAAACAGGCCTCTTTTATGGTGCACAAATCTACTGGAGATCAAAACCTTTCTCTTGAAAAGATAACAACAGAAATAGCTGAAGCTTTATAGATTATGGGATAAGAACAGACATTACCTCAGGTGCCAGGGGATGTAAAATTTGGCATGGTAATCAGAAAGATGGTTAAATTCATTATTCTGATGTCAAACTGCTGTTCCAGTCACAACTTATAAAAAAGCAAAATCTTTTGAATTCATTAATGTTCATTAATGATGAAATTGTTCAAAGAAATGTCTTTGTGGAGGAATTAGAGCTGAATGATAATGACTGAAACTCTGCTATAAATACAACCATCCCAATATGTGTTACTTCTTTAATACATGCTGTGAAAATGTTTGGAAGATGCTGAAGGATGACCAGGAATACTAAGGATAGAAGTTCTGTTCTGAATTTATTTTTTAAAATATTAATAATAAAAAACACTATGAAAAATAAAAGGAAAGCAAACCTTGCAATTTCTTTTGCAGACCCTCTTGCCATTCTTTGGCTGGGATTTCCATGGGACATGGGAAAGGACTAGTGCCAGTAGGAAGGAAAAAAAGTGTTTTCATGTGTGATGTAGTTCAACACTGGAAGGAGTCTGCAAACTTAATGGAATTATTGTGGGGGTTTTATCTGTTTTGGGTTTTGTTTTGTTTATTTGTTTGTTCTGTTTTCTTTTTTCTTCATAAGGATTATGTTTGCTTTGGTAATCTAAGAAATTTCCAAAGGATCTGTAAACTGTTAAACCTATAATTACAGAAAGCTTTTAAATGTTATTTTCATCATACTTCCCAAGAAATACACCCATTAGCTAAATTAACTTTGGGAATTTTAAAACTAAGAATTCCTGTTTACAATTACCCATGTTAGCCATTACATACAGGTGAAAAAACCTAAAGCTTTAAGCACGTTGTATTAAAAATGCTTGATAATTATCTTAGCCTTACCCATGGCAGAAACATGTAAGACTGAGACCTTGTTGTCTATTATTTCACCTCTACTTAACTTTATCAGAAGGTTTGAACAATATTACAGCTTTTGGAATGCTGATTTGTTTATTTTGTTTAAAATATTTTATAATTGTCTTGGTTCTTTGCTTGCAAAGCTACTGGTTCTGTTTTGGCATTTGCAAACATTTTTAATGCTCTTTTTTCTTAGTCCTTTAACAACTTGATTTGTGATCTGAATATTTTGCCTGGTCAAATGGTGTTACCTACCAAATTTGGTGAATATGGCATCTTAATATTGAGTTGTTTGGGTTTATACAGCCAAGCTAGAACAGAAATACTTCTGTTCCTGCTTACCACATGAAGGAAAAATGCACTTTCTTCCCAAAGTCTGCACATCTTTCTTGTGCTCCAAGGCTACATGTTGAGACACCCCCTGCCTTGATGGTGAAGTGATTGGTTTCAGTTTTTGGGAGGCTTGGAGGGATCACCTTGAAGATCTTCCACAGAATCTCCTACTGGGTTGTGGGGAATTGTGTGGGCTTAGAGTGGGTTAAACAGTCTGTGGTGACATGCACTGTCCCAGAGGCACTCTCAGTGAATTCCCTGTCTCTCTGCTCTCTCTTGTATCATGAAAGACACTTGTTTAGTCTCAGCAAGACTGGATGAAGTCTATTTTAAGTCATTACTCTCAGAAATAACTTCCCTCTTTCTTACCCTAGCTCACTCTGTCTCTTTGGTTCTTATCTCTGATAAAATCTTGCTCCCATTAAAGGTCCAGGAGAGTATTGTCATTCATTTAAATGAACTCTGAATGTCCTGTCTTCTTTTCTCCCCCAGTGGAAGTGTGTGTTTAATGTTTTCATACCTGTGTGAGATTTTCTTTTCTGTATCATTTTCTGAAGGGCATTCAAACACCTTCATTCTATTCATCTGAACAAGTAAGGCATATGAATACTCTTATCCATTTAATAAAGTGCTGCTCTTTGAAATCAGCGAGGAGAGTGCTATTTCCTATTTCTGGTTCAGGTTTGTTACCTGCTCCAGCTCCTTTGGGACAACAGTTTGGGAAAGCAGGAATGTCAAAGCTGCTGCTATGCACTGGTGAGCTTTCAATGTCACCAACAAGGAGCTTCTGGTCTGATTTTGGGGGCAGTGGCCAAATTCCATGTGCTGACAAACCAGAGCTTGTAAAGGTGAAAGGCTCCGTGCCCTGGGAAAAGGTGGGTGCTTGTTCAATGGAAAACAGTCAGTGCCCAGTCCTATCCTCCTGAAGCCATAACTCCATTTCACTTTGACATTTCACAGTAAATTATTTTTTTCCTGCATTGCAAAACACTGTGTCAGTGAGGAGCACTGCACTGATATAAGGTGATGAATTGGGCTGATTTCTCAGAAGTGCAGTAATAAACTCTGCTCCCTGCTCAAGAGCTGGAACTAATGCCCAGCTTAGCTGCCAACTTCAGTGTCCTGTTTAATTAGTTTGGTGACTTCAGTCCTCCAAAGGTATCTTTTATTACATCAGAAGTCACCACAGCTGATAATAGCTGATAACTGCAATATTTGTTGATAACACCACAGGGATAAAAAATTAGCACTAAATGGGCACACAGATTGAAATTAGAATTATTCACAACTGTTTTGAAATATCTTACAGGGAACAGAGATGAATAAGCGATGATAATAAAGGAAAGAATGGGGATTTCTTTTAAAAAAGTGTCCTAAAAATAAATCTTTAACTAGAAGACACAATTCTTTAAGCTTATTAAGCCTGTACAGGAAAGCTATATTACAAAACCACGAGATTTTAAAGTACTTGTAATTGTCATTGCATAAGTATTTTAATCAACTTATTTCTTTTGATATCAAATTCCTGGATGAAACCATTTACATAAATCATTCTTTAGCAACCTAGAAGTAGTTTTAATTATATGAAATCTCTATTCAAAATCTGAACTGCATAGAAAAGTTTTTTTGTTAACTTCTTGAGGTTTTTCTCATGGAATAGGATAAAATGAAGTTTGAGGCAACCTTGTTGGCTAACTCACATTTTATTGAATTCAAATAAATTTAATTCACTCTTTTCCTGACTGTTATGACCCCCTGTAAAAATACATTTAAAAGACCTGCCCTGCAGTCAGGGTGTGTGTTTGTCCAGTATGCAGGTAGCACACACAAAGTTCTCTGGATGCTTTCTGCTCCTCCACATTGGCTTTCAAGGCATGTTTATAATTATGTGTTCGTGTTGTCATGGTAATTGAACCTGCAGTTGTCAGCATGTGGAAATCACTTGTGTTAGGCTGGAACAGAGAATTCCAATTAAAGATAACCATGAGATCATACTGTTGGTTTAAGTTTGACATGGACAGAGGTTATTCAGAGAGGGATCTTTATTTCATTTGCTTAAGTGGTATCTAATACTTGTCAAGAATTAGGATTGCTCCACATTGTATCTTCATGTGTTGGAATAACTCCTTCAGGCTATTGATGCAGATTTTTATGATGTATGGGGATTTTTGACCTGATGCAGTAATCCTTTATGAGGAGGTTAATTCTTATTCCATGAGTTCAAAGGCACATGCAATGGAGTTTCACATTTGGTTGATGGAGCTGAAAGTTCAGAAGGGAAAGAGGAAGGTTTAGGAGGAGAGCTAAACACGTGCTGCTACCCCTTGGAGTAAAATTGGGACAGGGACATAACTAAGCCTGGCTTAGACAGTCTTCTGCTTTATAAAATTGTGAGAAACAGTTAATTTAAATCTTGACATATTTAATAGGCTTCACAGGATCTGATGAAATTATACTTTCAGCTAGTTTTGTGGTTTATGATTACCATAAGATAAAATAATAAGTGGAAAAGAGTCTGGGAAAAAAATCAAGAAATTGTCTTAAATACAGAATCTGTTATAACGAAACCATTCCTGGCAGACGTTTTTCTAACCAGTTTTCAAAGTTATGCAGGATTTTTTTATTTTCCTTGCACATTTGTCTTTACCTCTGCAAAGTTTTTTTAATGTTTAACTCTACTTTTAGAATAGAAGAGCATATTTGTGTTATATAAAGCTTTTTTGAAGTCTCTTTTAGAATAAGATCTAATATTTCAGTCTTGCAGATTGTTTTCTAGACTGCTGCTCTTTCTAATTAACTGCATCTTTTAATCTGCAAGCATTGTCCACAACTAAACAGTAATCCATCAAAAGCAAGTAAAGCAAAAAGATCATTTCAGATGGCATTCAATGCCTGCTTTATTCTGGCTATGAGGCTTCCAGTATGATACCTGCTTTTATTGGCAATAGCTTTGTGGATACAGGTTTAGCGTCTGATCCAGATCCTTTAGTGCAGAACTGTTGTGCTGTTTCCAGCTTATGTTTCTGCAGTTCATTATTTCTGAGAGTAAGAATAATGCAGCTACCCCTGAGTCAAACTTCATCTTTTGCAAACCACTTCTGTTGAGATTTTTTGGACTCTAATTGTGTCTCCCAGTGTGCCTGAAGGTGTTCCCAGCTTAGACTCATCTTCAAATGCTGCCAGGCACGTGGTGGGATTTCTGGGATTGTCCTGGGCAGTGCCAGGAATGGGAATCCATGATCCTTGTGGGTCCCTCCCAGCTCAGTCATTCTGTGATTCCATGGAGGGTTATGGAGCAGTCCCTCCTCTGCTATCAGGATTAAAGATGAAAATACAGAATGGTGCTGGATTCAGTGCTGGCCAAGAGCTCCCTTAGGTGGATTTGTGGCAAAGGGCCATGACTCAGTGACTAGCTTTATTTGGGAAACTGCAGTATCGCTGCAGTGGTTGAGCTAAAAGGAGAAACTCCTATATATCTCTGAAACTTGGCACATACCAGCTTCTTGGGGCTTATGTAGCTGAAGCTTGAAACCAAATTCTAGACCCCTGTCCTCTCCCATGGAGTGCTGCAGGTAGAGTGTGGGTGCCATTTGCACCTGAGCTGCTGTTAGCAGGCTGAAAGGGGGATTCTCAGCTGCTTTAGCTCATGTTTTGGCTTTCAAATACAAGTATTTGCATGCTTCTGCAGTTTTGCCCTATTTAGCAAATTTAATTTTAACAGCTTGTGGGAAATTCCTACGGAGTCAAGATGTATCTAGAGCCACAGTTCCATGTATAAAAGTTTTCTGGGTAGTTGAGTTTCTACCTGTACAAAGAACTGGAGGGAATTTTGATCCTCACAGAGATCAGAGAATATTTTGCTGCCATGTATTTGGCTTCAGGGGAGTGAAGGTTTCACCCTTTGTATCTCTTGCTGATCAGCAAAGCCCAATGCTGATGCTGAAGAGTCTCCATCTCCTAGGGAGTAGGGCAAAAAATTCAAATCATTGACTTATAAGGGTACCTAAATATATTATGAACGTTTTAAAGGCTGTTTTGCACTCTCTATAAAATTGTATGTCATCTTAGGGAAAGAGAAATATGTCAAGACTTTCAAACTCCGTGAGGTGTTGTTCCTACATAGCTCACATGTCCAAGTTTCCCACAATTAGCAAGGTTTTGTATAAAAGGATAGCAACCCAAAGGTTCCTAGCTATTCCTGTAATTTGGTTGTAAGTGTAATGCCTGTGTAACACCTTCCTGCCTGTGATGTTGTGTGTAATCCTGTGTGCAGCTACAGCTTTGGGAAGTTCTATATTAAACTCGGTGCTGTGGTTACTCGTGAATGAAATCACTGGAAGAGTTGGATGAAAAAGTACATGGAAGGATTTAAGGCAGAACATGGCAAAAGCAAAGGCTGCAATTATCTGCAGCTGAAAACAAGTAGCTTTTAATATGTCCATTCACCTAAGAAGGGAGGGAGAATTACAGACCCACGTGCTCTTTCTCTCCCTTTTTCTATCATTTCTCTTCTTCTTTTTCCTTTATACAGTTTATCACCCATAATTTCAGGATGTGTTTTGTTTCTTTAAGCTGTTTTATCTATAGGCTTATGAGGTCAGTCATGTGTGAATTCTTTTGTTAGTCACCTCACCTTTTGCCTTGATGATAGAAAATTGATCAGGCCTAAAGTACAAGTTCAATAGACAACCCCCTTGGTCCTTTGTCTAGGAGAATAGCTACCATTGAAGGCCATGAGCAGGTTGCTATTAATATGACAGCCTGCTCTATCTCCCACTGTAATTTATAATGAAATACCTAATCTCCATTATTTTGATCCAAGCAGGCGATCCCATGAAAAAGTCTTTTCATCCAGTTCCCAATGGCAGTTACATGAGAAATGGCAAACCAATAATTTTTGTCAAGTTTTTTAAGCCAACAGAAATGCTTTTCCACTGCTACAGTTTCAAAAGGCACAGATAAAGCTCATTCACTGAGATGAATGAAAAAGCCATCTGGGGTTTTTCTTTTTGACTTCCTTTCCTTTTCTCCATCCTTGTAATCAAATTTGAGCAAAATCAAATGGGGCTTTCTATGAAAGTACCTTTTGTTGATCTGAACGAGCTGGTAATTTACAAAATACCCTTCCT
The DNA here is from genome assembly GCF_028769735.1 of Zonotrichia leucophrys gambelii. NCBI lineage: Eukaryota > Metazoa > Chordata > Aves > Passeriformes > Passerellidae > Zonotrichia > Zonotrichia leucophrys. Next base: position 18,237,264 of record NC_088179.1, on the reverse strand, counting down.
TTGTGAGGAAGGCTAAAGAAAAAAAGAATCAGTAGCTTTTAAAGCTGGGCCTTGGTGGGACTCTAAATGCAGTGAAAGCAGTCTGTGTTGAGAGATTGAAATGCATTTCAAAGCCAGGCCTGAGTCAGGGTACAGGGAAGAAAAAACCTATGTGCATTTTATAAGAAGAAAAACCTGAATGGGAAGGGGAAAAGAGAGAGAGAGGAAAAAATCTGGATAATACATTAATCATTATTTTGGAAATTGTCTTCCTTACTGACACATACTGCGTAACTAGTGATTGAGAACTTGGATTTTTGTTCTATTATAGGCATCTCAACATTTGTCTGTGCTGCTTTAAAGTTTGAGAGGCAAGGATCCTTGAACACTGCTGGACGATGTTTTAAATGTGTATATATATTTTTTCAACTTTGCTTTTTGTGGTTCTTTTTCCTTTTTTTTTTTAACCTTGCCTGTGAAGTATTATGAGGAAAAATACTTGCAGGAAAGCTGAATTTATTCTTTTTGGCATTCTAATGTTTATTTTTATTGTATTTCTGCTTACCAGATTTCCTAGGGGTAATTATTTCCCACTGACTGAGACCACAGGACAGTGTGAGCACCCAACAAATAGTAAGTTTATGCCTTGTTTTTATTATTTGTATTTTATGATTAATATGAAAAAGCTGAGAATGATTAATTGCAAATTCAGTATTTTAAGAATGCTATACAGCTGTATAAATCTATGAATGTGAAATATTGATGTGATTTAATGCTTGTCATCTCTGTTACTTACTATAACTGTTTAGTGAGATAGAGATAAGTGTATTGTCCTGTGCTGAAGATAAAATAGCTCAAGAAATAAAAATTAATTAGCCTGTTGTAGGCAATGATGTGAGCAAGCCTAGCCCATTTTTAATATTTTCGTATTTACAGGCTTGCCTAGAATGCAAAATGTTTCTCCCTTTCCAATTCTGTTTTGATTCAGGATATTAATGCATTTAAAAACAGCTTTCTGGCTGCACAATATAAAATATAACCGGCAGTTTACAGAAATGTTGGCACTCATAGAAGAAACTCTGGAGTTAATTTTTATTTTTAAGAAAGCTTCTCATGTTATTTTTACCTTGACTTGTGCTGTATTATAATAGGAAGAGAGAGGTATGAATGTTACTGATTTAAATCTGATTATTGTTGCTAATGAAGCACTGGTAAAACCACAGAGGCTTTTTGATTCTTCTTTGAAAGGCAAAGCTTGTAAATAATGTAGAACTCTGAAATTTCTGTTATAAGCTCTTTGTTTTAAATGAGATGAGACAGGATTTATTTCATGTTGCTTATGCATATGTGTGGACAATGTTGTGATATACACTTAAAAAGCAGAATATAGGAAAGCAGGCTGGGTTAAGTCTTTTGCTTTTTAACGTTACCAAACTCCCAAGTCAACCTTGTAAAGTTTGAGTGTGGTTTCCATTAATTAGATGCCAAATTATTTAGCAAGTAGGTTACAAATTATTTTCTTCTACATACCCTGACATCTGATTGAAGTGGAAAATGTCAAAAAGCTACTTTTGTGACTGAATTAATTTCCCACTTCTAGTTCTTACTGTCCTATTCACTTTCAATTTCCTTCAGGATTTGTTTTCTCACATGGTTTTGAGCCATTTGCTGCCTCCTAATGACTGACTTATAAAACAGCAAACATGGAAAATTTCCAAAAAACTTTCTGGAGCTGTCACTGCTGTATATTTTGTAATCATCTACCATTTTTTTCTTGTATTTATTATTGATGAAGAAATTTGTGAATTTTTAATGATTCTGCTCTGGGATATTTTTAGCAGAACATCCAACTCTCCACCCTGAGAAATGCAGGATAAATAAATGCCTTAACAGGAAACTTTCCTAGGGCTGAGTGAGGAAACAAGACACAAGTGGTTGTTTTTGTTTTGTTTGGATCATGTCATTTAGATAATTTAAGAATCTCTGCTTTCCCAGGCTGGCATTCCATTATCATAGGGCACTTCTCTTGGTTAAATAATTGTCTCCTTCCCCTCTCTGTTTAAAAATCATAATTAATCTTTGTTTAGTTTTCTGTTCTTTCTCCTTTATACCCTCTTAAACTTTAAGACATAATCTTCAGCAAAGACTTTGTCAAACCTATTGGGGTTTAATTGATTATTTAACAAATGAAGCAATAACAAAGCAAGATAAGGTCTCTCATGGTCTTATCTGTGTATCAAGGCTTGTGTTCTTACTGTGTTCTTACCCCAGTGCAGCACCAGCCTGCTCAAGAGATTATATCAAAATATAAATGTTCAGAATTATACATGGAGAATATAGAATTTTCTTGATGTAGTCTTTCCCCTCTCATGAGCTCTGTAAGTCATAAAAATGGCTTGAATTGGGATGAGAGGGCTGAATGGAGCTCTGACTTTGCCCCCTGTTATTTATGTGTATTTGTGGATACTCTCTAAACTTTTCCTTACGTGTAGTTGCACTCGGTGACAGCACTGCATTTGTGGCTGAATGTTTGTAAACCTCTGCAAGGCTCTTAGACATGGGTTGGATTTTACAGGAGAATCTTCAGCTGTGCCTGATTCTGAGCTGCCAAGTTTTATATTTGAAGTTTTCAAGCTCAAGCACGTTTTGCATTAGAGTGTGAGGAATTAGCATAATAAATTACTTGCAGTGATTTTTTGTTAATAACTGTCTTCATCATTTTAATAATCTGTTGGGAAGGCTTTGTTGCAGAAAAGACTCATAGCAACAAACAAATGCTGCTTTTTTTTGAGAATGTATATAAATGTATACTCCATTGGTATGTGTAATTTTTATAGTCTTTGATTTGAATCCTTGAGGGGAGTTTACAGTAATGACAAAATAAAATGGGGGACTGAAGTTATTTAATGAGTTAACAAGTACCTCCTCTGTTAAAGAGCATAATCCAGTGCAGCAGAAACTGAACAGGGAAATGTGCACTGTGACAGGTTAGCAGCACCATGGGGGAGCTGCTGTGTCTGTTGAAAACAATCAATAAATTCTACTGCCCGTACCTAAGGTGATTAATCAGATGGTCTGGGTGTTTAGTCAGACTGAGTTGGATGGGGATTGGAAAAGATTTTCAATGAACTTTTCAGCGGCATTTTTTTTTACCATCCTAAACAGTGAGAGGTGGGAACAAAGGACAATAGTTCCTGGGTCTCATGTGCCCACTAAGGTTCTGCATTGCCTGCAAGAAACACTTTTCTTTCCAGATAAATTTTTGTCACTGAACATTAAAAGTGAATTCAGCCTTAGTGAATATACATAGCAGCTTATGAAAACTCTATTCTCATAAAGATTGTAAGAAAATGCAGATTTAGGCAGTGTCACATCTGAAGGGAGTCCCTTGAAGGAGAGATAAAGGGAAAAAAGGCTACAGAAATATGTGGGGATTGGAATAAGTACAGAGTGTTAAAGAAGAGATAAGAGAAATTCTAAGAGTGGTGGATGTTGTTGAGGTAAGGAAAGGGCATTAACCCTTCCATGTCCCTGTGCCCAGGTCCTCTCCTCAGGGTCCTGACCACCTTTAGATTGACTGTCCCAGGGCTGAGTGCTGCATTCAGTAGCAATTGATGTCTGTGTTCCCATTGTCCCAGAGAGGGCAATTTTTTGAAGTTGATTTTTCTCACTGTTTTTACTACACAGTGTGGTGAACCTAAAAGGAATCTAAGCTTCTTCTCTGAAGGGCTGCAGTGAGATTTCCCCTCAGGCCCTGGTGAGCAAACCGGGCTCTGCCTGCAGTGCTGCTGGACAATCCTGGTTCCACTTCTCTGCTGGCAGTGCTCAGTGACCCAGCTGGGGAACTGTGGCTGTGCTGAGCTCTGAAAAGTAAAGTAACATGCACAGTGTTCCCTTTTAGTCCATGGAGTCCATCCCTAAATATCTCAGGATGCTTCCCAAATTCTGATGGTAGTTTAGGGGTGGGACAGCAGGATCAATGCATTTAAGTGCAGGTATGGATGCTGTTGTGGTCACTTAGCACTGTTGTACTAATGGCATTTCCAATACACTGGGAGTTTGGTGTGGTCAGGTCTGTAACAAATACAAGATTTGCTGTTCAGCATGAACTGTGTTATAAAGTGTGTTTAGGAGTGTTTTGTTTTTTGTGGGGGTTTTTAGACAGCTTCTTCCTTGTGGTTTTATAGAACACCTGCAAAATACCTCAGAAAATTCTTGATGTTATTTTGAGCACTTAGAAGGACATTCCCTTTAGTCAGATCTGAGTGCGGGCAGCAAGCATTTCAAGTTATATGAAGGGTGATACAGAAAGAGGTGCTCTTGGAGAGTATTTCTCTCTACAAAATAGTCCAAAAAATAATTTATGTAACCCATTGTAATCCAGCCACGGATTAAGAATGTACAAGACAAGAGATAAAAAGATAGTTTTCAAGACTAGTCCGATGAAAATTTTTTATTTGCAGTTTTCTTGTTGGATATGTTGCCATCCCGTAGAGTAGTAAGATTTGAATAATAGCTTTAAAATACTCTCTGCCAGTTTTATCCTTTGGTTTGAGTGGAGCAAAATCAGTGAGGGCAGAGCACTGGAATTTGTTGTAGAGAGTAAGTGCAGTATCGTGGCCATTGCCCCCAAGAGCAGTGCCTGGTTTAATATTTTGTCTTCCCTTCCCGCCAGCTGGGGGAAGAAAGGGTTCCAATGCTCTTCTTGTAGTTTTGTTGCATACGGAAGACATTTTTAAACTGACCATTTGCCATTTAGCTGTTATTTTTTATTCAAAGGTCATAAAATCTGTTGCACAGTGGGGCTAAGGATTGTAGACTTTTTATTTTCCTGGTTAATAAAGCAGACCTGGGAGACACACAGATGAGTATTTGTGGCTTTAATTTCTTCAAGGACTCTGTTTTTAAGGGCATACCAGCAGCAACATGAGACTGTTCTCTACTTTCAATTTGTCCTCAGAAAGCTGGAAGAGCAGAATAGGAGAAAGGTGTTTTGTAACCACCCTCTGAAAAAACTTGGTCTGAAATAGAGTTCAGATATAAAATTACTATTTGCTCCAAGGCTTTCACTCTGCTGAACTGCTTTTCACCTCAGATCTCCACTGTGATCCCTTCTAACTGATTCAGGGAGTGAAGGATGTGCACTCGTTTTGTAATGCTGAGGCATGGCCATTTCAGTATCAAGTGCTTGTAGCCCTGAAGATATTTCTGATTCTAACTGGAGAGCTTCCCTTCCACCTGACTTAGAGACATAACTCTGTGACTGTAACAAAACTATTTTGCAGTCTGTAAAAGGTGGGATATTTAGAATACAGGGCACTTTGTTTTGTTGGATATCATTCATTCTTCCAGTGAGTGTCCTGTTTACAGAGATACCTAAGGCTCCAGACAGTCATTCCCTGTGCCATGATGTGCAGAAAAACCACAATGCCATCCCATCTTTTCAGTCCAATTCAACCTGAAGAACTGTGAAAAAATATTTTCACCTGCTTGCTCTTCCTGTTTGGAAAGAAAGTGGTTTAAATCAATTATGCTGAGCTGAGCTGTGGTTAATTTTGGTTGATAACGGATTGCATGCAGAAAGATGCCAAATGCTGTTGCTTTCTCACATCCATGTCACTAGGACAGTCTGTAGCAGATTGCAATACCTGTTTCTGGTGAGAATGGCAGGAGTTGTTTGTGGCGTAAATTACTTGTAGCTGTTGTTCCTTGGCACTGTGTAGCAGGAGCCAGGGGCTTTGGGAGGCAGCAGGGAGAGTCCTGCAGTGGCAGCATCTTCCTGGAGCTCCAGCAGCCTCCTAATCCACCTCCTTAGCTGTGCATAGACCGTGGAGCCCCTTGGTTTGAAACAGAGAGCAGATGGTGCTGAATTGCTGCCTTCATGCATGGGGTGGGGCAGCTATGGCTGAATTTCACTGATTCTGCAAGCATTTGCAGCTAGTAAAAAAAAAAGACATTTTTTAAGTCTGGGACAAACACTATCTGTGGAAGTAAAGGGCAATCACAAACTGGTGGTGTGAAGTCCTTTCCCTGTTTCTGTGTCACAGCCCCCATAACTAATTTTGAGATCATAGCATGTCATGCTTGTTTTGCATTTTATGCACATTATATATTTGATATATATAACTGCATTTTCAATTCCTGTTTGCAATATTCTTTCTTTATATATTAGGGGGTAGAATTTTATTGAAAGCATCAAAGTTCTAGACCAGGAGTTTTTAGGGATGTTTCCTGTTCCTTTTATTTCAAACTGAAGAATGTTATGATGTACCAAGAATATGTCTTTTAGGTTTTTTAAACTTTTTTCTTTTTTTTTTTTTAATATCCTTTTTCTACACTGTCTTGTCTTTCTTTACTGCTGTGTAATTCTGAGCGCTTTATAGGCCACTGACTGATGGCTTTGGTGTCTGTTTATATACTCAGTAACAGACCCAGTTCTTGACTGGAGATTCTAGGTGCTTCTGTGCCTTTTATCTGTGAAAGCAGAACAGTATTTTTATACTGGCCTTGTGTATGTGTATAGAAATAATTGTACCAGGATAATAATATCTGACTGGCAACCTTACAGTCAAAGGTTCTATTTCACTTTAGGAGATTAAGGCAGGGTAGATTCATGGACAATAACAAATTAAAGACTTTTTATCAGGCTAATGCAAGTCCTGAGTATTGTGAAAATGTGCTAATTATTAACACAGCACTATTTTCCTTACTTAACCTTGCAGATCTGTGAACTTAATCCTGTAGTGCCAGTAAAATACTTCTGAATCTAAGGGGAGGTGGGACAGCTGTGTGAAGAGCTTGGGAAATATTTGTCCCCTTCTAGGATTGTATTTGTCCATTTCTGGGGTGTTTGTTTGCTGTGTGAGGCGATTGTTGTTGCCCATTCTGTGGCTCACAAGATGTGTGATAAGAATTCTCCTCGTTCTTTGTTTCAAAAGTAAAAAGTCATGGACTAAGAATATGAGCTTAAGTTCCATCATGATTGCACTGTTGATAGACCTGACAGTGTGTGCTGGTGCCTCCTGAGTCAGAAACCTGGAGGTGGGTGAATTTCATCCATTTATGCACTCAGAAAGCACAAACCCTGTCCTTGTGCAAAAAATGCCCAGTTATGGTTCAAGGAAGCAAATCCTTGTGAGAGCTCTGCCTGTTCCACCAGCTCTTGTGCTCTAATGCCTCCTGTTTCCTCTGCTTGAGCATCTCTGGGGCTTTTCTCATGGAAGCTTTGCAGTGCAGCCTCTCTGCTGTCCCTCAGGCCAGGTAGGTGTGAATTTTCTGGTGCTTGCTGCTTTCAGTGCAAGTCAGTTAGAAGCAGCAAAGGGAAATTTGGAAGCTATTTTGTAGAACAGGTATGCAGATTACTGACTAAATAATGTCTGGGAAGTGTTGTGATGTTTGAAGCAGGAAAAATTTTAAAAAGTGACAGAAACTGTAATCTGGATTTTTTTTCCCCTGTTAAATGCACATGGCGAGGGGCTGAGGTGTCATTTTGGTTTTGTATAAGTTTTTTGAAGAATTTCACCTTAAAAACGTTGCAACAGAAAAGTTCTTTTTGAGTGTTTCTTCCAGTCAAGAATATTTGTCTCTGTTTATGGAAAAAGCAGAGCCTCCATATGCAAGGGAATGTATGGGGGGATTGGTAGCACACAAAAGCAGATATAGGAAATTGTTGAGTCAGTGTAAACCCTGAATGGATTTGCAGCAGAGAGCCAAGTTAAAATGAATTTGATTTAAAACAGAATGCACAACATCTTTTTTCGCTTGCTTTCAGGAATTTGCCGTGTAAATTCAGCCGATTACAGATAAATGAAAGAGGAGTTTTAAAATGAAAAGTAGCTGTAATGCACAGATTGAATGTTTGGGTGGGAGTGAAAGTAGGAGTTACTGGGTTGGAACAGATTCCTTAAGATCTGTCACATCATACCATTAAAATAAAGAGCTAGACATAGTAATTTTAAAGGGATATTGTGTAAAAGTTGGGAGATATTAATGCAGTAAAATACATTGATGGATTCCAAACTTACGGTCTGTTATGTGTATTATACTGACACAGTCACTGTAGATAGCAAATACTTGCTGTGGGTGCTGCATTGCTTGAGAAAGGAGGATTACAGTGTTAGGAAACTTGGATTCCATCAGCTCCCTCTGTGTGTGTGCTTGCAATTTCATGAGGTTATTCCTGTAATGTTTTTTATGAAGTTCTCTGATCATATTAAAAATTTGATCAAAGTTCTGTATTCTTTCAGTTTTTTCATTCTTAGCAGCTGCAGTCCTCATGTGAGAAGGCCAAAAGAGGCAGATATTGTTTCTATTTCTTTTGTTCGGCCTCAGAAATTTTAATGGCCATGGGAAAGTCACTTTTATCTGTTCTCCACTGATATCTTGTCTCATACTGGTAGTATTTTGGTGATAAATAAATAAATTCACAAATATTTAAAACCTATGGATAATAGTGTTGTATAAATAATCAAGATTTTAGCTACAGAAGAATAGAAACTGAACAGTACTTTTCCACAGCCAGGCACTTTATTTGTTCCTACCTGGTTCCTCACCCTGTCTCACCTGCGCACCTCACTGTCTGTGCTTGCTGGGCCCCACCTTCCCATTCTATTGTGGGGCCCTTGGATGTGGAAGCCAGAGGATTTTACTTAATTTATCACAAAAAATCTGAGGAGAGGGGTGAATTCAACTCAGTCTCCCAGCACTAAATTCTGATCCAGTCTTCTGTCTTCCATGGAGAGCCCGTCTCAGGCTCCCTGTGAATTATTGGAAAGCTTTTGCTGCTGTCCCATTGTTGTATGTCACAAAAACACAAAGGACTGGGAAGAAACATGAAGCCTGGATTTTCTGCAGTGCAGGATTGCACCTGGTGTATCATTAAGGTGGTGCAATATGCATCTAAAATTATATATAAAATATCTGAATTTTAAAGCAATATTTATTGCTTGTCCTTCCTTTTCGTCAATGTTTTACAAATTGTATCAAGGAACAAAACCACTTTTAAAATACCTTTTTAAGAAAAGAAGAAGAGAGACTTTTTTTAAATGAATGTGAAGGTTATGATACATATTTAAGAAAGCCTGAGAACTTGGAAGTGTAGACAGCCATTGTCTTTTCTTAGCCCAACCGTGTGAGTAAAGGATACAGTGTCAGATGTAACTTTGAATTTTCCTGGCTTCTGTCACTTCATATCACAACCTTAGTATTAGTAATATACATTTTTTTTGTTGAGGAACAAAAGCAAAAAATGTATTTTGACTAGTAAAATTAAGAAGATGACATGTAAATCATAGAAGTTCACTGTGCAACAGTAATGTGTGTCATTTTTTAAAATGCAAGTATAATTCTGAGTACATGGTAACTACTATCTATAGCTACAGAAATATCACCACCTCCTGCCTTTTGGCAAGAAACTGTATTTTAAGTTTTATATATAGATTACACAATGACAGAGAGGATAAAAACTTTTAGCTGAGCATTATACTTTAGTACAGAGCAGGAACTAAATATAGTCTGTGTCATCACAGCAAGGTTGCTTTGTGGCAAAAACACAAAAAACAAACCAGCAGAGGTGTCCATTACTGCTGTTACACGGTCATTAGGGGCAGATGAAATTGGCCATAGAAGCAGCTGATTACAGGAGATCCTATCATGAGTGGTAACAATTGAACCTGAGCAATGGCATTTCAGCCGCTGGCACCTGAACTGTTAACTCCCAAATTCTTCTCATTGATCTGCTTTGGACAGAGCTTGAAGGTTTCAGACTGGGGGAGCAATGCACCCTTTCATGAGCCAAAGGAGCACTTTTGGCTACTTATTCCTTGAGTGCTTCAACCCTTCAGGCTGTGGGCAAGACTCCTGTGCTTCCCCTAAGGAAGCAGGAGTTGAACCCATTTGCAAAGCAAGTAGAGAACAGAAGAAACCTGATAGCTCAGGATGGCTGCCCCTTTCTTCAGCTCTGAGCTGGTCCTTGTTCTTTCTCTCTCCCCCTCTCTCCTCTTCAGCATCAAGAAGAGGAAAGGGTTCAAGGACTGAAACTGCAGTTTTCATCCTGATCCAACTGTGGGAAAAATTATATTGTTCCAAGGGCTGGGTGAAGGTGGGTAATTGGGAAAGGGAAAAGCTGGCCTGTTTGGGGCCAGGAAAATGAGCAGACATTAATGAATATAAGATTTACAATGAGTTTCTGAACTCCAAGCCCCAATAATCTGCAAGTAAAGGTCTGTTATGAGCTTGTGCAAAGCTCTGTTGAATCAGGACAATTGGATTGTGTCAATTATGTGATTTTCTTAGACAAGCAGAGCTGCTTGGCAAAACCAAGAATAAACCATTATAAATCTGCATTTTTGTTTTAATTGAGTTTTTTTGAATTTGTGGGCTTGTTGAGCTACGATATAGAACAATTGAGTCAAGTGCTGGGAGTCAGTTCTGAGCTGTTCCTGTTGCATTCAGCCAGTGAGTAAACTCTCATTTGAGGTTTCAGGACCTGATCTGCCCCTCTCATACCAGGCCTTTCCCCTTCCCTGAGAACATTTTTCCTTTGCTGAATCGTGATAAATTTACAAAATAGAGCAATTTAAATTTAAATGGGTGGTACTGCCAGCTATCACATTACCAGGTGATTATAGACCCTTCATCTGGGATAGGAAAGTGTAAAACTCCTCAAATGATGACCAGTTGTACAAAATTTGAATTTCTCATGGGGGAAATTCAGCATTAAAAGGAGCATTATCATCTCTAGCACCATCTTGTGTTTTCTCTTAAAATGAAAGGGGAAGAGGGTGTCTCGAGCTCCATCAGAAAGTACAGAGACTGAGCTGTAGGTGTGTTAGTCACTCTGAACATGCCACTGACAAGCAGGAAGATTTAACCACAGAGTTCTTAAGGCAGGACCCTAATTGGGCCTGCTGAAGAATAAGGAAGTTCTGCCCTGATTTGGTTTGTGAAAAAAAAGGAGTTATTTTCCAAGCTTGGGGAAAACATGTTGGCAATTCTTCTGCAGGTTTTAGTTTTATGGCTTTTAAGTTACATATAAACCTTCTCAGAAATTTGGTTCTTTTGTGTATCTATAGTACCTGCTTGTGGTGAGGTTTTCTTTGGTGTTTTATTGATGTTGTTTGGCTTTCTTCACTGAGACTCAAATTCACAATGATATATGCCCGCTTAACTGTCATTTTCCTAAAAATATAATTAACTTGGGAGATCTGGTCCCAAGAGCCTGATCCTGTAGGAATCATGACACATGCTAGTCGTGATGCTGGAGCCAGGGGAGTCTCACTTCATGTGTGGAGCAGAATAAGGTCACACACAATGTAGGTTCTCTGTCCTGTGTGTGAGATCAGGAATCACCATGGTTACTTATCCGCTATTTTCTGTGCGCTCTCTCGTGCTCGTTCTCTCTCTCTATTTATTTATTTATTTACATTTTTTGTGCTATGTGGAAGACAGATCCTAAACCTACAGCGTAAAACCATTTTCTTTATGAAATATTAGCCTTTGGAATGTTGATTGCTTTGCAGCAGTGATGTGTCCATAAGGGTCAGGAAGCAGCTGGGTGCTAGAACTGCTGCTGGTCACCCAGAGCGTGGCTCTTGACCTCAACATCCCTGCCTGTAATATGACAATTGTTTGCTTTATTAATATAAAATAGTTATTGTTTGCATCACCATTTCCATCTTATTATGGGATTGTACAGTTTTCAAAAATAGTGGCAGCCTAATACCTGTTAGCTGGATGTTAAGTTTTGCATAACTTAAATGAGGAGTTTCTGTTTAGTACTGAGGGGAAAGACTTTCAGACTGGAGTGACTTGGTTGTCCCATTTATGATGTAGCTGTCACTTAGCAATTCAGTGCTTTAGTGCCTGCTGAATGCTAAATATTACCAGTGCAATCCCACTCCACAAATATATTTTCATAGATAATTTTAAGACAAAACATTCAAGAATCACGGCTAAGATTATTTTTTTCAAGTAAAATAAATACTGTTGTGCATCCAGTATACCCTTGTCCTTCTTGATCATGTCACAGTGGCAATAAGGGCAGGGAAACAGCCACGTGAACTTGTCATTATGTAAAGTAGATTTCTTAGCATTCAAGTTATTGGTAGATAAAGTTCTGTAGGAATATTTTAGTTTCTATTTTTTCTTTAAGCACCACAGCACTCATGTGAATCTGTGGAAAGTTAAGCACCAAATTAAGAGTTGAACTCCCTTTGTGTGTATGGAAAATGGAGCTGTTTCAAGTATTTCTGAGGGTGTGGGTGATAAATGTTGCTTTTTTGGTGGCATCTGAACTTAGTTTGGTGATATGTGGTTGTTTTTAACAACCTGTGGGAATGTAGGTGACCTTGATTTCCTTGCTATAGCCTTGAGGGACAGACTGATACTGTGGTGTGTTTGGAGAATTATTCCTCCCTGCTTGCAAACAAATATAGTAGTGCTGCTGTGCTGTTTTGGTCTTATCTTACTTGCTGCACTTAAGCCATTGGGTTTACACTACTGCATTTATAATGTAGGCTTACCAGTTAAAAAAAGAAAAAGAAAAAAAAAAAAAAAAACAACCAAAGGAAGCCAAGATATTGTAACAAGCTAAAGGGAAAGTTAATGGGAGGAAAAATTGTTCAGCTCAAAAATAAAAACAGTTTGTTTCCCTGATGCTTTAGAGCAGATTTTGAGGAGTGTGTGTTTGGGAAAGAGGAGAGTCATGGAAAATAGAAGGTAGGATTTTGAAAATGGAAAGTAATGTTGGAAAACAACCAATAGGAATATGGACAGGTAAAGAATAATTAGAGATCATCTTTAAATAGCATAAGAGTGAGAATTTTTTGCTCTGTTCATATCATTCTATGTTGTGCCTTTTGCTGGGATTTTACACATTAAGATTGCCACGTATTGCTTAGTATTGTTAATACTCAAAATCCTGGCAAAAGGTTGACATTGTAATGGCTCTAAAGGACCCATTTCAATGTAAATCCTAAGGGTCTATCAATGTGCAGGGGATTTATGTGGGTGAGTCCCATTAATGGTAATGGGACTTATGTGCGTAAATCTCTTCTGCATTGATGGGAAAATAGACTCCTTAGTATGCAAAGTCTCATTTGAAATCAAAGAGCATTTGCATAAGATCCATACATAGCATGGAACTCTGTGTGTTAAAAACAGTATGAAAAGAAGATAATACACCTTAACTACTTTAGGGGATGAATACTAGTGTAAAAAGAGTATTCGTGGTAGTATGTTTTTTATTTTAAAAATTGTGACAATATTTATGCAATTATCTCCATCTACTAGAAACCTGAATAATTGCATTTTTATTACTGTGGACGGCTGCTTTTTACACGAGTTCAGTTGAGGAAAATCATTATGTGCAGTTGCAGAAATTTTGCACTGAGCTCCTGTCCCAACTTTCTGCACAGAACCTTTCATTTTGAACAACTTGGAGCGCAAGCAAGAACCAAGAGAGCTTTGCAGCCGCAGTCCTGCTGCATTCGCAGAGCCTTTATCTCATAAATACTCTCAGGTACCATCGTGTTCGCTCTGACCTGAGGCACCAAACACTGCAGAATTCCCGGTGCCGCCGTTTGCTCCCGGGATTTCCTTGGGAAGGAGGGAATGTCCGGCCCGCGGCCCAGCGCGGCCACCAGGTGGCGCTGTTGGCAAATGTAACGTTGGCGGGCACCGGGGATTTGGGGAAAAGCTGGAACTTCGCTTTTTCATCATTCTGCTCCTGGCTGCACCCGGTGTTTGCTTTGTTGAACTGCTCCGTGCCTGATGCTTACCTCTGGGGACTCCAGGGGATGTGGAGATGTTGCAACAAAGTGATAGCGTGGCTTGGGAATATCTGCAATATTAGTGAGCTGCTTTGCTCTCTGCTGTCTGGCCTCCAGGATGGCCGTGTTGTTTTAAAAACTAAGCACGAGTGGAAACAGTTTGAGAATTCTGATATTGCTGTCGTTTTGGAGTTGGGTGAGGGAGAGAGTAACTTATTTAGCTGATGCAGACAAAAAGTAGAATGGTCATTCTTTTCAATAGGAAGAGGAATCTGGATGCAGGGGCCAGTTTAAGGAGGGAGTTTTGAATATGTGTGACTTGGCAAGGTTTCATCTGCCTGCAAAAGGAAAAACTAATTTATGTCTCGTGTAGTACCTCACCTCAGGAATTGGTATCAACTCTTCCAAGATACTTCTCTCATACTCAGGGGCCCTCTAAGGAGAAATAGCAGAGTTGTATGTATTTTAATATTAAGGATATCTGCTTTTTTGTGTTCAGGATAAGTTTATCAAAGAATGAGCTCATTTGATATTGATATGAATTGTTGAATTTGTTGAATTTGTTTTCCTTTATTGTTTATGCTAAAAGTATTGATATTGCCAACCTTATGACACAAGCCAGTGCATGCTGAAGCATTAAGAATTGCTCTGGGAATGCAGCTTTAAATAATCTTCAACAAGCATTACTGACTATAATAAACCTCTCCAAAACTCCCTTTTACTTGTTGGACAGAACAAAAGTGGTTTGTGGTTTATATCAGAACCATATTTTTAGATGCAGAGCTTCTCTGTATTTATAGAGGGTGGTGTGTGAATGGCACAGGTGGAAGCAATTAATCCAGTTTTTTTCAAGGAGTTGGTACTTCTGTGTGCATTGACTTCTGTCATTGCTCTCCTGTGCAGCACAGAATATGAATTTATCCATCCTGATTATGGAGTTCCTAGAGGAACTCTAGGTGGTGGACCACCACTTATTTAGAATGATGACAGCTATTGTGACATAAAGCCAGATTACTTTTATTTATTTTTTTTTAAGTTTTATACTGAATAATGTCTCACTACTTTTCTTAAAACCTTACTGGGAAGCCTGAATCCAATGACAACAAAGACCCTGGCTCATACCCCTGATATAAATACATCATGCTTGGTATAGTCTCATTAAAAAAGAATTTCTATTCCCACCTGTCCTCACAAGAAAACTTCCCTGTGTTTGTTTTTCTGAGCAGGTGATGTAAATGGGAGGTGTTACGTGGAATGGGAAGCAGGATGTCTGATTGCAGCACCTTGCAGCATTTCAGCTGCATGGTGAGGAGAGGAAGTGGCAGAAATGCTGGTGCTATAACCCAGAATCAATTATTGCAAGCAGTCTAGGGAGATGGCCAAATATTTATTTTGAAAACAAGAAAAAAAAAAACTAAAACCAACTTTATATAAATGCAACTTTTACTTAAATTCTATATCTTCCTAGCTTCTAGACTTTTGAAAAATCAAGTAATTTTTTTCTTCTTAAAATAGTGCAAACTGCTAGCAAATTTAATATTCATTGTTCAAAGACTGTTAAAACCCACTTGAAATAATGTGCAAATCCCATCTTTCCAGTAATAGTAGTTTGTTAATTAGCAGAGCTACCCAAATACTGAGATTGTGGTTAAAAAAGCTGAGTAGGAGGTGGTAATGATGCCTGCTTTACAACACATTATAGGCAGTGCTCATTAATTCTGGCAATGAGAAGAATCATAGATGTGTGCTTTAAAAAAAGGCAGTGGTGAGAAGAATCACCTTGAATTTAACCAAGTCCTGAAATCCTTAAATTGTGAATATTGAGAAATTAAATAAAGCACAAAGTTGCTACCACATTTGGGTATTGGTTAGTGCAGACACTGAGAGTAACTTTGCCCATGGCAGGGAACACTGAGGTGCTCACCTTGTGTGGTTCCATGAACTGCAGAGTTTGGTAAAGAAAAAACCACTTTTGCTGTAGAAGAAATTACCACTCCATTTCTGCAGTTGTAAAAATAAAATTCATGCACAAACATTTTCTGTCCTGAAGAGCTGTGAGGGGTTTTGTTGTTCGGGTTTTTCCTTTCCTTGGGGAGTTTGAGATGTGTGTTTTAAGAGAGCTTGTAGGAATGAGACAGAAATGAACAGAGACTTCTTTAAAACTGGATATACCCTTCCATTCATAAGAGAAAACACAAAACAGTAGAGAAACACAAAAATTTCTTAATCTCTTGTCCCATGGCCTCAACACTATCATCTGTACTAAACTGGAGGACTTTTTTGGGGCTCAGTTTTTGGTGGTCTCCTGGTAGTTTAGGAGTTGTGTGAGGGGCTCTGGTAGTTCTGGGAACGTGAGTCTTGAGTTTCATGGCTGAGAATTGAATGGGATACTCCGTTGTTTTAGAAGATGTCAAATTTGTCTTACTGGATAACCAGTGAAGATATCATAGTCTAGAAAGAGATCAAATAATTTTGATCTGAATTTTAATGTGAATAACTGAAAGTAAGGCTTTATTTTTGTCATGGTGAATAGTCCAATTTTAGGGTAATGGAAGGAGCGACTAGTGTTGTGGTAGCCATCTTTTTTAACGTCTAAGTAATACTAAAACAACAAAGGTTTTTACATTTTATTTTCCAGACATTATCTGGCACTTGGAAATTGTTAGAAAATACAACTTTGCCTCTATCCGGATTAAGATGATTGAGAGAAAAAATTGAAGTGCCATTGTAAGGAACACCTGAATAACTGCTATCTCATAAAAGCAAGTTTACTATGTGAAAAGTAAGCAGCAGATTGAACAACTACTGCTTCTTTCTGGGGAACGTGAGAACCCTGTGTGTTTTTCCAAGAATATTATCCAATCTCTCATATGCATTGGGGTGGGAATAGGAAATACCCATGGGAATTAGGGAATAAGATCTCATATAAATTAGAGGCACATGGTGAGCTGGTGTAGTACTTGCACCTTGAAGCAAATAACAAGCAAATAAATTGAGCAGACCCTTCTGGTATTTGAACTTCAGATTTTATGAATTTTTTTTCTTTTTTTTTTTTCTTCTAAATGCCTAAGAGGTTTTGAATTAATCTTCTCAAAGCTTCATGTGAGTAATTTTTAAGTGGTGTTCAGTTTCTTTGTTTTGTTTCTGTAAGTTAGTGAGTTTGATTTATTTTAAGAAAGTGTTTGCAGTCATAATTAAGGGAGATATTAAGCTTAGTGTTAATTACACAAATTGATGTGAATATCTGATTGAGTCCTGAGAGGGTTAGATTTTTCCCAGCTGTGAGAGATGACATTAAAAGATGGATAATTTGTAATTTAACTGCAGGAGTTAAAGGAATTTGCAATAAAAACATGAATGTCTTTGTTTCTAAACTTTAATAGCAAAATGTTTTATCATCTTGGGTGGCTTTAATACGCTGGTAGTCTGATGGAGAAACTAAATTGTAAATCTATGGTGGACAGAGGGCTGGACCTTCCTCTTTTGTAAAAAATACTGATGTTTTTTGAAGTGTGAAGAAGGTTTGACTATTTAACTCCATTATGTAAAATCCCAGAAAATGACCCTTCCTTTCTGAGCTTTTTTTGTAATTTTTTTGCAGAAGATCAAGAAGGAAGGGGATACATGTAGTACTCTGAGACATGAAAGGTTGATTCATTACTTATTTTCAACTGACACTCACTATGAATTTTCTAAATTTTTTTTTATTTGCAGAATAATTTTCCCCATTTTCTGTTGGCATTTTCAGTGAGATTCAATTCAAGACCTAGTTTGAAGTTGACCTTGCTTTGGGGAGTGTAAGGGTTGGGTCTGATAACTTCCCAAGGTTTACTGAAACAAATTTATTCTGTGATTACTGTTGGCTCTCTGTTTAGTTTTATTATTTTAAGAAAGTACAGGATTTGCACATGGTGATGTGATTTCAGAAAACAAAGAATAATGAGGGGTTTTCCTGATTTTTTCTAACAGTTGAAATGTATGACTGTAGAAAACTTTGTGAATGGGAAACTGAAATATTTTTATAGGGTTTGGACTTATATAATTTTGTGCCAATGGATTTGAGAGACTTCACTGAATTGTCATCTTCTCTCTCCCGAGTGCTAAACCTGGAATTGTGGTAACTGCCCCAAATTTGGCTTCTGTTGCAAGATTTCTCTCCTGCTGTGGCTGATGCTCTCTCTGGAGTGGATTGAGCACTAATGGTGCCTGTCCCAATGACATCTGGCCAGATGCTGAATTCCCAGCATGTGGCTTGTAGGGAGCGTGAAGGATGTCCCCATGCTGAAGAAAATAAACTCAGGATGATCAGGAATCAATAATATGTAAATGCAAAAATGCAAAAAGTGGTGGTGTGATTTGGTTGGTCTCATTGTAAGGGTTTCATTTATTTATTTATTTGTTCATTTATTTATTCTTACCTGACTGTTTTCTTTATCACAGACAGAGTTTTCTGCCTAGAAAGGCAGTTGTCTCCCAGGAGTTTTCTGTCAGGAAGGCTCTTGTGCCTGCACAGCAGCTGTACCCTGCAGCCTCTCAAGTTACCACCAGCTATTACTGCTCTGAAATACTCCCTGAGTCTGGTATTGCAGTGCATCTTAGTTTTCAGCTCATTGAAAACTCAGGTTTTCTGATACTTCCAGTTTTAAATAATTTCTTTTCCTTTCTTTCTCCCTTGGATATTTATGAAGAAAAACTACTTAAGTAATACCAGTTATTCTGTTAGAGGAAGGTGGTTTTCAAGTGCCATTAAGTTGCTTGGAAATTTCTAGAACTCTAATTTTGAAAATCTAGAGATAAAGGAAAAAAATATCCTCTCTTCATTTAGTTTTAAATTGCTTTCACTAGTAATTCCTCTGTTGCTACATTAGCCAGTGCTCTATTAATTGTGAGTCAGACAGGTAAACAATAAAGAATGTTAAAAGACTTGAATATGTCAGAAAGGTCTTGGAGTGTAATGAATTCTATGGCAAGAAATCTCCTGTATATTACCTACCATATATTGTCAATAAGGCCAGTGTTGATGCTGCATATAAACGCCTGAATCAAATATGTTATATTGTATATTCTTGGCTTTATAAAAATTGAAATTTAAATGTTACAACAGTAAATAAATCTATGTTTGGAGAAGAACCTAAGAAGAACCAAAGTACTACAATGAAAATATCCAGTATTTCAGTTAATTCAAAATAAATGGGGAAATTAAATTTAAATATTTTTAAAGAGTCCTTGAATGGTTTGTTGATTAGAAACTAATGTAACTCCTTGTCTAAGATAAAACACCAAACAGGCAGCAGCTGCTGGTAATTGGTGCAAGTAATTGTAGAGCCAATAAGTTGAAGAAGTGCTTATTAAAAGAAACTGCCTTCCTATCTGCTCGTAAGTTCAATTGAGTAATGCACTCTACATGTGGTCTGACGGTACGTAAATTATACACCTGATTTAAAACCACTCCATCCATAAGAGCTCCTGTTTTGCTCATCCATAAAAATTTTACTTTCTTTATTACTAACTACTTGCAGCAGCATATGGCATAATATCTATCAAATTAGGCTTTGAGGACATCTTAGACTGGCACCCTGCTGGCTTGGAACATGTGCTTAATGCATATTGCAGCGGGTTTAACCCCTTGAGTGCCCTGGGGAAGGCTCCTGCTCTCCTGCAGGAGTGCCCCTGTGGCCTCCTGGGCACAGCCTGGCATCCTGCTGGTCCCCTGGCATTCCTCAGCAGGGATGCAGGGGCTGCAAGTGGCTGCTGCACAGGCACAGTTTCAATGGATCGATTCTCATTCCAAAGAAACTTCAAAGCTACAACTTCTTTGTTTGAACCTAATGAGAAAATAAGTGAATCTGAAAAGAAGAGCTGTAATTCAAACTCACAAATTTATTTAAGTTTGAATTTGAGAGTAAGCAATTTTTTAAAATTGCTGAAAATTAAGCAATATTTTTTTAAATTTTAATTTTGCGAAATTAAGCAATAATTAATTGAAATTAAGCTCTTTCAGCATGTTCATTTGCATACAGATTTTTCTGGGGAAAAAAATTCATTAACATGATGCAATTATCTTCTAGTAAAAATCGAGGTGTTATTTTACATCCATCACACAGGGGGGTTTCTGTTCACATGGGTAATAACTCTTTTGGTCTGCTTCTAAAACAACAAGAAAACTATGTTCTCCCAAATTTTATCTTCAACTTAAACCAAAATATTTACACTCATCTTTGTCTTTAAAAAATCTCTAAGAAATCCTGTTGTCCACAGGCCTGAAAATGTTTTGGTGTACCTTTTAACAAGTCATGTACTGTGGGTAAAATCTGAGGAAAAATTACTGTAGGTGTCTACTAAACCAATAATGAAATATTGGGGGAGATGGGGAATAAAAGCATCTGGTTCAACAGCCACAAAAAGTGATTTCAATGATGTTATTGTGGGTTTTGTGAAAGCTTTCAGGGCATTCTTTGGAAACAGTTTCAAGTCTGAATCCTGCTTTCCCCTGCTCCTTGACAGTAATTTTCAATGGAAGACTTTCATTGGCACTGATTTAGAAGTTTTATTTTCAAACTGAAATAAACTTACACTTTGAGCTACTGCTTCAGCCCCAAGGCTAACTGGGCAATGTCATTTCCTCTAGTCTCTCTACCAGCAGTGCTTTTCTTGAGTCCATTTGAACAAGACTTGTGCTGCAAAGTTTTGCTGCCGAGTCTGGGTTGCAGTCTGAGACCATGGCTGCTGCTGGGCTTGCCTCAGGGAAAAGGCTCCTCTGCTGATGTTTTTCCAGGAAGCAGCTGAATCCAGGAGCTGCTCTGTTGTTGCAGATCCACCTCTGCCACAGGGCCTTACTCACCCAGCCTCACTGCTCTGCCCAGGCTGCAGGTCCAGGGTAACACCAGCTTAAAAGTGCACAGAAAACTGAGATGGCAAACAGTAAGCTAAAGAAATCTAGGATGTTAAGAATAATATTGATATCTGTCAGTAATAGTAAAAGCATGGCTAATTCTTACCTACAGGGGCAGGAATTTAGTTGAAATGTGGACTTAAAGGGAGACAAAAGCACTTCTTGCTTTGAACCCAACTCCTTTTGGCATAGTTTGATGTCCTAAGTTGCAGACAAACACTAAGACTACATCCTCCCATATTCTGGCAGCTTGCATATCAACCCATAACCCGACAGGGACTGAGAGCTGCTGAATATAGAGAAAGCTGAAGTATTTCCTTTTGGTCTTTAATTTCACGTGGGAGGAAACAGACTGCCTACCTGGCACTTGGCTTATGCCTGAATCTCAGCTTTCTTGGTTGCAGAGGAAAAAAAGTGAATGTTAAAGGATCAAAACAAGCATTCTAATTATTATCCTTGAAATAGAATCACTATGGTGTTAGTTTCTGAGGAAGTGGCGAAGAAAGCCAACTTAGCTTTTGAAACAATCTCATACTTTTGAGGTTTCACAACCTGTTGCTAGCATGTTGCAAAAGAGATGTTGAACCATGAACAAGGACAAGGCAACCTTTCCAACAGGTCTAATAACTATTGTATTTACAAATAATTTTAAGTAGTTAATGTTAAATATGGACTAATCCCTGCCCATTTGAATTGGAAAACCAATGGGGTGCCTGTGTTCTGTTCTGTGTTTTTCTTGTTGACTGTTTGGGGGTTTGTTTCACTGAGAGAAAGGAAGGATCATGTTTTCTATTAGACTTAGGTGAATGTATTCTCCTGTTGCCTATCCAAAATCATCACAGCCTTTGCCTCCAAATTGCTGTCTGGGAGCTGGAGGTGGAAGCTAAGGCAGTGTACTGCAGAAAGTAGGAAAATTATGGGAAAAAATGCAGCTCAAGGAAGAATAAACTTTTCTGATGTCAGTTTGTGTCTAAGATACCTTTAGAAACTAAAGATTAATTAGAAAATGAAAATAATCATTGGGGACAAAATATAATAAGCCAATTGAAGAAGTTTTTTGTTAAACTATTAACATCAGCTTATCTTTTTGTTGGTGTGCAGGCCTGTTGTGAGGCCTGAGGCCTGCTCTGGGGCTGTGGGGTCAGGCTGCCATCAGGTGGCTGCAATCGATTCACTCCAACAGGTTCTGCGCAGGCAGAGTGTGAGCTGCACCTATTTTGGCAGCATGTGCAATTGGGCAGTGAAGGAAACAGCTGCCAGTAGAATCTAAATTAATCTGTTCAAAGGTTAAGCACTGATCATTGAATTAAACAAGGAATTGCTGGAAGGGAAACCCATTATCTATTTTAATGGTCTGTTACCAGTAAAATTTTCAATCTTGAATTTTAGGTTTACTTGTGAAAATGTTTCTGGTGCAAGCCTGATGGTGTGTAAAGAGTATCACAAAGGAATGCGTATTTAAATGTGAATGTGTGAATGCAGCACTCTCAGTGATAGTGAAATTATACTGTTATCTCCCACTGAATGATAAGCATTTATAACATTAAGAACTAAAGCAGTAAGGGACAGGGTGGAAGAACTTAGCTGGCTTTATTATATTCATATAAGTTGGACAGGAAATTAAAGTGTTGTTAATTATCCTGAAAACAAAAAAAATTACTTTCAGATAGCTTTTTTAATTTGCATGTTATTATTCTCCAGAACTAGCTTAATTGACTCTTACTTCAGCTACTTTAAATCCTTTTAAAGTGTTGTGTTCAAAACCAATGCTTTAGAGTGCTTCTTCTCCTTCAGTAAGGAGTTGCTTTAAGAGAAAAAATAAAAACCTGAACTACATATTGAATTTTCCAGACTGTGTTTCTGCACAGCAATCTTCTGAAAAAGTGCAATTATTTTTTTTTCCACTCAAGCATGCATTTGAGAGGAATGAGTAGATCAGATAAAGAGCAGAGATTCAATTCAACTCAACCTTGAGTCACTCTCTGACTCTGTCTCTTTAAAAAGGAAAAAAAAAACCAAACCCAAGGTGGCAAAATCAATACAAACCAATAATAACTTCACATTTGTGGAAGCAACATGAATGGCTCTCCAAAATATTGAGACACATCCAAGTACATTTTAGCAGAGCTGATATTTATCAGAAGTCATTTGCCCTCAAGCAGATGCTCTCTTTCATTGTGCTCCTGTCACAAATGACTAAGATTTATGACAGACAATTACAGCATCTGCAGTTAGCAGCCTTATAATCAGCACCATTATTTAACGATTGGTGCAATAAACTGACTCCTGTTACTGTTTATCAGATATCAGTCAGTTCTGGCTATTTTCTTCAGCTCCCCAAATCACAGTATGGTGCAACCACTGCCTTTTAATGGCTAGTCAGAAGCAGGCACATTTTCACGTTTTGTACAGACTGCCGAGGAAAAAGAAAAGGCAACCAATTACATGTATGTATGGTGCCCTCTCATTTGAGATGCCTGTGTATGTAACTATCTTTATACAGCCTAAAACCTCTTGAAAAAAAAAAAATAACAGCTTTTACTATTGAAGATAAGAGCTTCTATTTAGGCTTCTGCATGGGGAAAAATGTCTTCTGTTTAAATATTCATGTTTTAAAGAGTGAAGAAAATGTTGATATACTGTAGTAGTCATATTCTCTTGCAGCAGGAATTCTGTGTGTATTTGAGAAATGGATGGCATCGATTCAGTTTTCAGACTCCTGAATGTTAGGCAAATAAGGGAATTTTATTTTAAACTTAGCAATATTCTTATCAAAATTAAAAGCTTGAGAAATGTCTTAGTTGAGCCTATTAATGAACGCATGTGATGTATTTTAAAAGAGTTCTATTTGGTCTGCATTTTTCCCTGGAAACGTTGTGAGAGGGAGCTAAAACATGTTTGAGCTGCAAGTTCAGCTGAAAAGTATATTAAGCCTTGCTTGTGTTCCAAAAGCAAAGATGTAATTTCAGTGCCACATTCTGGCATTACTTAGGCCAGTGATCATCATGAGTCTTGTTCCCTTAAATAAATGCTGTTGTAAGCAAGTGCTTTGTGTAACTGAGAGCAGACTCTGACCACTGTAGCCTGAACACTGAATTTCCTACGATTTTTTTATTGCAATGCTTGCATCTTGTCTGCCTGAGTTCATGTCAGAGTATAGAAGATTATGTGTTTATTGATGAATTCCTTTGTTTTAGCTGCTAAGTGAGACTGAATTATCCCTAAAGTTTTCAAGGAAAAGATTGACTGCTTGAAGTGACTATGGAAATTAAGTCAGATCAGATATTGTTTCTGCCAGTAGAAAAGAAAATGAAGATAAATAGCGTTTTTCTGTTCTTAGTAGAGGTGAATCATCTGGTCAACAAGCAGAATTTAAACTGACACTTCCTGATGTGTGAAGTATATTCTAAGGTATTCTAAGACTGTGTTTGTTGGCTTGTTTATTAATAAACTAAGAACTCACAGGGCAGATTGTGTTTCTTGGTTCAACAAGTACCTAACCTGTTGTTGTTTTCTTTCTCTGGGATAAATGATCACATGTATTTCTGAGGTATTTCAGCAAAAATTCAAAAGATAAAAGCTTTTCCATACTCTTTGGGTTAAAATGTCTCTTCTGTTGATATTTGAATAGATTTTTCACTGTGCATATTCACTTGATATTTTAGAGTGTACATGTGAGCAGTTATAATCTTAACAGTTCTTGAAATTTAGTGGTTTGATTTCAAGGCTCTTTTCTCTGTAGAGCAGTCACCATTAAAATTTATTATATTTTCAGTAGATAATAAATATAATAATTTTAGATGAATTCTGTACTGATAAAGATAGTTATTGAGTCTACTAAAACTGAGTGTATGAGATACAATTTCTTGTCCAATTTTACCTATGTAACACACTTGAGAGGGTTTGTCTTAAGAAAAATAAACAAACCCAGGGAAAAAACAGTAGAAAATTTGACTTCTGAAAATTGCACCTTGATTTTTTTTTTTTTTTATTTTTAAGTCATTTGTGAACATAGAATATCATCAGTGTGCAGCCATGGAGCAGTTTTCTTATGCTAATGAGTACCTGCCAGGGACTAGATTGAGGCATCTGAATTAATTTCATTTTCAGCTGATGTAGATGTTAGATGATATTTAAGATGATTAATGGTAGAGGATACCAGTGGTAGGAGCTGCTTAGTGATGGAATTACACTAATATTTGAATCAATAGAATTTAGTCTTCTAACTCTCAGAGCCTTTTTTTAACAATTTCTGAAGTACAAAACCACCTTAGCCATGCTTTGAATGTTGTTCATATGCTATTAATAAGAGATTCCTTAGATAAATTAAAGCCAAGTACAAGACTTGGACACATATTAATACACTAAGTTCATACTGATGGACTGACTCTGCCAAAGAATAATATTTGGTAGCTGACAAGGAACTCTGGGGTGGGTGGTTAATGGCTGTAATAATGCTGCGCTAAGTTCATGTAAGGAATAAAACCTGTCAATTATAACAAGCTTTGAGAGTTTGGCAAAGGAGGTTGTGGGACAGAATAATGCAAATTGTGCAAAGTAGATGCTACAACATTTTGAAAGGGAAATCTTGGCTTTTGCTTTCAACTAAAATTAGAGGCCCTTGTATATCACTTGTGTCATTCTTGGTATCCCTGGAGATGTTTAGGACCTAGGTTGTGTGAAGAGCTCACTTGATAACTCCGCCTGATACTGCACACGCTTTAGCTGGAGGAAAATATTGTCCTTTAATAGCTGTTGAACCCAACCAAGTGCTGGTTACTAATTAATTGTTATAGTTTTAGGAAAAGATAAAATGACTGGTTGTGTTTGAGCATCAGGATGCTGTAGTGTGATTTGATGTTAGGGACTTGTGAAACCTCACGAGTAGTTTATTTCTGTATTTTTTCTTTTAATGGAATTTTGAATGTTTCTCTTGTCACTTTTTCTTCAATTAGTAAAAATTGTCATAATCTTCATCTAATAAGTGAATTTGGAAACCTCTTTTGCTAGAGCAAACCATTGTCCTTGTGAAGGAGCTGTCCAGGGTGAGAGGAACAGGGAAAGCAGGAAGTGCCAAGTTCTTGTGCCACACCTGTGACTTTCATTAGGGTTATTTCAAATGAACCTCTGCTCCTTTGTTCACCAAGCACTGTCCTTGAAGATGATGTACCTGTTCTGGCAGCAGTTTATGCACTTGTTCTTCCTCCTCTGGTAGGCAAAAGTAATTCATTGTTAACCCAGAAATCCAGAGAACAATCTGCAGATTAAAGCATTTTCAGAAGTTTCTAAATTGGGACCAAAATTTTCTCCTTGTGCAGGGAGTCATTGTGAGATAGTACACCACTGCTGTCTCAAGACAGTGATTTCTCAGGGCCAGAAATTAAGTTGTAGGGCTGTATCCCTGGAAGCATTTCTTCCAAAAAGACTTGAAATTAATATTAAATAAGCAGCAAAACATGGTCTCCTAGTGTAATGCAGAGACAAACATATCAAGAATAACCTTTGGATATATCAGCAGGCAAACAGTGCTGGCATTAAAGAATTATTAATGCATTTATTTCATGATCTTAGACTTTTACTGTAGTGCTCTATACACTGTGGAGTTGTGTTTGTGGAGTTTTTGGGTGAGTTTTGTAAGCTTATTTTGTAAGGTTTTTGTTTTGTTTTTTTTAAACTTGTCTCACAATATGAGGTTTTTTAAAGTCTCATCTTTTAATTTATCCTTCTCCTACCTCCAAAAGTCAAGTTGTTACTTAGGATGTAGTAAGCTGCATGGGAGAAGGTTTCTGACAAACAAGAGTTACTGTTGATAAAGGATGATGAACAAATACAGGCTATTGTTCTAACTCAGCTGAAATTCAGGCTATAATAAAAATATGCTTTCAATAGTGATTTTTACACACATAATTTCAAGCCTTACCTCAAAATAGCTTTTGTAAGAGCATGCTCCTTATCATTCTGGATCTGCAAGTTCCTAATTCTGGAACTGCAAATTGAAAACTTTACTTTGTTTCATCCAAGAACTTGAACTGCTTGAGTTGCAAGACTCTTCTGAGTAGCTGGGTGGTAAAACATGGTTACAATAGACAGCAATCACCTCCCTGCAAGGTTTGCTCTTCCACAGAGGTAGAACATGCCTGAGCTATTTCCAGGTAGATAAGGTATACAATCAATAAAATCTTGCACCAGTAATGCTTGTGTGATTGGTTCATTCAGTAATTCACAGAATTATGAATGCCTGGGAAGCAACATGATTTCAGTGTAGGTACCAGTTTGCACAGGTTCTGCATTTTGTCCTAATAACGGATGAGAAGTGGTGATCCCTACTGCCTGCTCTCTATGGCTCACTATACTCAGTGACTACTAACTTTTGCTGGTAAACTAAGACATGAAAATTACTTTGGTCTTCTTTTAGTGAAAACAGGTGACAGATTCAATCAGTCACTAGATGTCTTATAATTAGAAGCACCTCCTTTTGCACAAGAGTAAGAACAGGAAAAAATATTGTTCACTTCACTCAAATAACATTTGCCCCTTAACGCCCTTGCCATCAGCACATGATCTTCTGTCAAAATTTCTAGGTTTTTAATTCAATAAAATGCAAATATGCATTCTGTGGACGGTGAGAAGAGTTTCCTCTAGTGCAGAAGAGTGAGAACAGTGATGAGTGTAAAATGTGTCTGTGTTGTTTGGTAGGACTGTGTGAAGGGTATTTGCAGCTTGGGAAGAGTACTGATAGTAGCATTATAGTTTTTAAGAAGTTTTCAAAAGAATGCAAAGTACTTTCTAATGGAAATACACTATAGGGGCCATGGAAACATGTTATCCAGGGAAACCCTTAAGAGATCCAGTTTCCTTCTCTCATAGCTATTGATTCATATTCATGAATTAAATGCTGTATTATTTCTTGAGTAGTCCCAGCATCTCACTTTTTCTTCATGTCAGATTTGCTTCTGGACAAGAGAGATTAGATCAAATCTAATTTTCATTATATTTTAAGGGTCACACTTTGAGATACAAATTATTGTTCACATAGGAGTTGAATCTGGGTTTATACAGAAGTCAACCTGGTAAAATGTTGCTTCCAAGCAAGAGGCAGCACCTGCTGCGCAATCGTTTCTACTCCTGTTCCCACTGCTGTTTCTGTCATCACCATTCTGGGATGGCCAAGCCAGACCAGGCTCCATGGACCCCAGTCTGGGGCCTTCTCACCCTTCCTCTTTCATTATTTTAATAACAATCTTTGAAAGCCACGTCCAGGAGTTTGGACTGGAGGTTTAACTGGAAATACAAATGACAAATGATGTACAGGGCAGCTCATCCCCTGGTGGGGGATGGAGTAAGGGAGAAAATAGATCATGAGTAGAGGAGGCAAAAGAAGAAGACATAGTAGGATGAAATTGTTGGGTTTTTTTTAAGATAAATATTGATGCTTACCTTAATCAGATTTTTTTAGTACTAGAATTCTTTGTTTTAAATGAATTGCAATTTTGTCAAATACCCAAGTCTGGAAAATTTATTCTCTAAAAACCTGGTAGTGTGGACATTTAATACTATAACATAAACATATAGCAAAAAACCCAAATATAATTGAGTATACTAATGGAAGAGGCCAAACAAATGAACAGAATTTTTGAGGACCCTAGGGTTCTTTCTGACTTGCTCTACTCACAATCATATATTTAATTGCTAAATTTTTTCTTCATATAATTAATTTAACTGCAGTCACATAGAAGGTTTGCATGATATTTGACTTCTTGGAGTGAATAAACAGATCTCTGTTTGAACAAGAGACCTTTGGTGTTTATTGGAACCTGTTTTCAACAAAAGTCATTGTTTTCAGATATAGCAGAATCACATAGTATCACATCACTGTGCTCATTCTTTTCCAGCATCTGTAATTCAGTGTCTGGCATCGGCCTTTGTGGGTCCTTTAGCAGTTCATAAGTAGTTTTGCCTTTTTGTAGGAAGCTCTTTGGCATCTGTGGAGTTGGCATGGATGGGGCAGTTGGGTTTTGAAGCCCGTGCAGTTGGGCATCATTTTGCAGCCATGTACATTTGTCTGTTCTTGATTTTGAAAGCTGTGACTGAGTGGGCAATTTTCACCATAATGCTTGAAAGGAATCAATAATTAAAGTCATCATTTACCAGATCAAGATTTTTTTTTTTTTTTTTTTTAGGCATGAGATTTTCCTGCTATCAGAGTAAACTGATTAGAGTCTTTAAAATTGAAAGATTTACAGTTCTATTTTAGAAGACTAAAACTTATAGGTACATGAAAAGTAAAACCAGAATATATTCCTTCTACTCTTAGCAAAAATTTCTGTATAATTGGTGAGTATCAGTACAAAACAAAAATGTGATAGTTATGCATTCAGTGTAGTAGCATTCCTTATTTATGCTGTTGTTAAATTAATAATATAATGGCCAGCATTATAGAGATGGATCTGCATGATGTGTGGTACTAGGAGGAAAAGCAGAATTATTTTAGGTTGGTTTTCAGGTCATTGATTTGGGGTTTTGATGCTTGGGGTTTTTTTCCCCTTCATACATTGAAGCAGACTATTTAATAATAACAAAGAAATACTAAAAAGTAAGTAAGAGTAATTTTAATTTATTTCCATGGTTTTTATTATTTAATATTCCATGGTATATTGTGTGACTTCTGTGTTAGTGCTATCATATAGAAATATGTTTTGTTTGTCAGCTGGAGATGTTTTTAAGGCTGTTTTTAAAAGAATCTTTTTAGAAGGTTAAACTCAGAGCTAATTGTGTGTACAATGTAGTGATCTGGCTCCCCCTAGCGTAGTGAAAAATCTCCCAAAGATTCAATCAAGTATTTAATGAATTAATAAAACTGGAAAATTTATTTTTGTAAGACACATAAAAAACAAACTTGCTCCATTGGGAAAAAATATCACCACAGTTTTTGGAAATGAACCAAAAAAAATCTTTTTTACTGAGTAATTTTTACAGCAGTTTTTTGAGTGAAATGAAGTATGTCATGTTTATAAAATAAATTTTTCAGAAATTTGTTGGTAGGACATAAAGCTTGTGCTACATTTCTTCAAGCACTAGAATGTGTTACTGAATTCTGGAAATGACTGCAAATTTGCCAACTTCCTGTCCTCTTGGGAGAAGATTTGTGTGAAACAGAAATGTTTAGAGCAGCTCTTTCTAAAATGAAAGTGTTTGGTGAAATCCTTGTTCTTTTTGTGGCTGTTACACTCTATGCATCTAATGAAATCATAAACGGAAAATTATAGCTTCATTCGAGGGAATGTGAAGCCTTACTCCAACAGATGGCATCAAAACACCGGGCTGAACTCTATGATTGCTGATTGTTAATTGCTTCTGTAAAACAATCCTTTTAAACAGAGTAATGCATTTTATCATACAGATTATAGTTCTACGCATTTTGGTTTTTCAATATGTGTTAACATTTTCTCCTCCAGTGTAAGATTTAGTGTTTGCATAATTATCGGATTAAACAACAGTGACTCATTTTTTTTTTAAGAAATGAGGACAAGATAGAGAATTATGAATCACAATTTCTGTTTATTCAGAAATGCTAAATTACTGTACAAGTATGAGCTTTTATTATGCACAAAACGGAGCAGGATGCCCTGAAGTGCAAAACCAGTTACCTAGTCCAGCATTCTTCACTCGAGAAACTCCCCGTGACGTTACTGGGAGCCTTGGCTGTGCAAGGAAAGCAGAGTGCAAAAAGATACTGTACAATATCCATTAATCATTATGAAATCAATACCCCTGATTATCCATTTGCATTGTTCTTGCACCATAAGGGCTGGATGTTTTACACCAAGCTACACGAACGGGGGAATTCTCTGAGGTGGCTTGGTTAGTCCATCAGTAATGATGTGAGGAATAACACCAGAGTTTGTTTCGTGGAGTTGTTCTCTTGTTTCTAATGTAGTCAGCCCGAGAGTGTTGCAGAGATAGCAGGCTCAGGTTTGAGGAGTCTGGAGGCTTGCACCTCCCTGGTGCTGTCTGCCCTCGAGCCGGGGGAAGAGTTGTGTGGTTCTGCTGGAGGATTTTACCCCCGGTGTGATCCAGGCTGGGGTGCTCTGTTTGCTCACACGGGACTCTTGTGACCTCATCTGGGTGAGTGTTGCTTTTTCCCTCAGTGTAATGGAGGTAGCTAAAATGAGAAAAAATCAGGCTTGGAAAATAAATTAAGAAATAGCTGTGCATACTTTCAGGACTTGTACTCCAGACTGTCTTTTTTTGCAATATTATGTTATTATATGTTCTACAATGCCTATTATATATAGAATGTGTAATTATATTAATGTCATAACTATATTGTAATCAGCATGCAGCTGGATGCTAAATGGAATATCAGGCCTGCAATAACGTGCCATTAATTGGCCTTCGTGACAACCTGTGACAAAAAGGGGCGTGTGATGATTGCAGGACACAATCTGCTCTAGCTCAGGGGATCAAGAGGGGCTGCGGCAGAAAGAAACACTCTTACGTCAAAGTGCTACTGGTTTGTTTCTGCTTTGGGTGCAATAGAAGTGAAAAATTTTTCCTCTTCTACAGTGAAGTTGTCTATGGGCAGCAAATCGTGATCTAAATGGTTCTAGAAAGGTGGGAAAATGCAAATCTGTCCATTGGCCTTCATCCTTTGCTAGCACATCATAATGATCTTTGCACAGACTAATAAATGGACAAAAGGCAATTCCTGTGGAGATTATTATCTTTAGCTTATTTACAAGTGTTGGTGACATCAGGAAATACCTGTCTGCATAAATGAGTAAATAGAAGTTGGCCTATCCGTAGCAGTCTGCAGATAATTTGTCTGAACAGCTCAGGGACTGCCTGGCATGGAGTGCTGAGTGACATGGGTGTGCCAGGGATATGGCTCCACCAACTCCTCCTTCCCTCCCGAGGTTACTCCTGAAATGGCACAGGAAATTGAAGCCACTTGAGGAGTGAATAAGCTGGAAGCAATAAGTTTGTCTAGACCAATTTAGGAAGTCCTTTATCTGTTCCTGGAGTATGTTTGAGTACTCTACAAAAGCTTTTTCCATAATACTAGAAGAGAACAATAAAAAAGAGGGAATTCTTCAATGCACTCTTGTGGTAAAATGCATCTATATTTTACCATAAGACAGTGGGTAAACTGAGGCAAGGGTTAATGGCTTGGCTCTCAAGAGAGTTTAATTCCTGCTTCTTTCCTTGAAATGGGATTGCTCAGTGACAAAAGTGCAAAGTGTAGCTGTATGGATATGAGAATATAGCAGTCTCTAGTCTGAGTCTTGTGCTTTTATATTAGTGCCATAATTCATTTCTCTAAGAATTTTACTTACAAACCTTTCATTCTACCATGTAATGCAGCATAAATCCTTGTAAAGGATTTGCAGCTTTCCAGGTAGTGTGGAATGGGCCACAATCAGCTTCATGCCAATGAAGGAAACTGGATTAGCCAGTGCAGCATTCCATTATGGAAGCTGTTGTTTTTGGAGTTGGCTGGTGCATCAATAAGAATGTGCATGGAGTCAAATGTCTGAATCTTTTATGAGAAGTCTGGTGTTTGAAAGGTTGAAGAATGAGTAGATACTAAGCATTTTCCAAGCATATACTGTGGTGAAAGACCAAGGATTTTTCAATCAAAGCTAAAAATGTTGGGAAATAAAAAAAATCCAAATTAATCTGCATTCTGTTTTCACAATCTAAAGATGAGAAACAATTTACTTATTCCAGCATGGGACCTGTTGTAGACTGACACTGACTGTGTTTATATATTGCATATATATTCATTTGTAGGGCCATCTGTTGTCACATCCATGGTACCTGTGTGTACTGACCTGGTGGAGATTTAGTTAAGCTGATGTTGGCTGAATTGTCAAAATTTAGAAAAAACTATTTTAAAAACCTCAAAAACCCCACAAAGAAATGAATGACTTGCCCCTGGTGTTGCTTATGCTGGTAAAAGAGATGATAGCACAAGTGAAGGCTCTTTTATATTTTTTACACTTTTTTAAGCAAATTAATTATTTCATATGTAAAATCACAAAACTGTCATATTAAACAAGGTGTTACTAAATAATTTTGGATGCTCATTCAAAGTGGAATAATCTATTAGCATTGCAGAAAGGATTCATAATTAACAAGGCTGTAGAGGTAGGCCTGCCTGCTGGGCTGTAAGGAATTGTGGAAATAGGCTGTTCCACTGATTGTCATGAAAAGTGATTTTCCCAAGAAATGCACTATAAAATCAGAACTGTGGAAAATATGTATTGAAACTAGATAATATTTATAAAAGGAGTGAGATTTATTTCTTTTCCTGACTTTGATTAATTCAGAGCAGGTCTTTTCTGTACATCATGTTCCTGTGTTATGTTCTATGCATTATATACTGACAGTTTAAATCTGTCTTCAGTCTGGTGAGACTTCTCTAATTTAGGATCTTCAGTAAAATCTGTTTAATTTTTGCTTTTGATGAAGCTGAGATCACTGAGAAATTGGAAGAGGGCAGAATGGAGGCTGAGAATTGGTGTGTGGGGACCCAGGGAAGCTCCTTTTTCCTTCACTGAACAAGTCCTTGCGCACTTCATGATGTGGCCAAGATGAGTGGTCTTCTCTTAGGAAATTAAAGACCAATATTATTTTTATTATTATTAATAATTCTAACAATAATGACAGCAACTATATTCTACACTATTTTTATTCAGGAGGTCTCCAGTGTTAGAAAGGCTGTGTTTCATTATGAAATTATTTTTAAGTTACTTTTTTTTGTCTCTAATCTTTAGGGATTTGGGGGTATCTTTTGTTTATTTTTAAAAAGCTGCCGTAATGAGGTTGTTTTATAGCATAATTTTCAGCTTTTCTTAAATAGCGTTAACTAGACTATTCTTTTCCAATTTCCTATCTGTTAATGCAGCTTTTTTTTTTCTTTTACCAAATTTTAACAGGACTCCATAGCACTGTTATTAGGATGTCACACACACACACACAAAAAAAAAATGCCAGTGATGTTTTGAGCGTGGGTTTTTCATTGTGTTTATTTTTAAATACATTTCATGAGGCTCCCTGGACAGAATCAAATAAATGAATCCTGCAAACATCTTCATTATGGTGTAGCCAGAAAAGAAAGGAAGCTGAATTAGGGCTGTATTCTTAGCATAGTTCATAATAAGCGTTATCTTTATGACAAGCTTAAAGAACATAAATTGCTGAATTCCTAACAAAAAGCATTTGAAACAATTGGCTAATTAGGAAGGGGGGGAGAAAGAGCAATATTTGTTTTCCTTTGCAGTCTGGATAAATAACGCTTAACATGAATACATAACTTATTTTGAATGATCTGTTGTGTCAGTATCTGGCACGTCTTTTTCAGTGACAACAATTAAGGATACGTGTAAATGGAAATGCAGACTATCTGTCATTGTCCATTTCCTGGTAGTGAAGCATGCAGTCTGCCTCCCAGCAAGATCATTTTGCCAGGATGTGAGCGAGCTGGTCACAAAATGCATAGTTGATTATCTCATCGAAACACACTAATCCTGGCAAAGCTACCCACTGTAGAAGGCCCATTGTTTGTAATAGGTCAGTTGTTACATGGCTTTCAAACCTGACTTTGGATATACAGTTTATATATTTACTTACTGAAGCAAAATGATATGTCACAATGAAATCCAAACTTGAGAGAAGGAGATATATTAATCAGGATATTGCTGGAAAAGAAAGGAAAATACACTGTCTCCAGAAAGAGGAGCTGAAGCAGCCACAAGCACATTATTTGGCTCAATACAGGAACAACTGAAATTATATGGCCCAGACTATAGAAGAAATCAGACTGGCTGATCTTAACAATGTCTTTGAATATTTAATTGAAGACAGAGTTCAGCCCAGAATGCCTTTGAAGAACACTAATAAACATCTGTTACATAGTAATAATGGAATTAGATGGTAGAGAAAATATCAGAATTCTATATTTCTTAAACCAAAAAAGCAGTGTTAGAAATTCAGCAGTTTCCTCAATGCTGCTCTACTGGCAGCAACGTAAAGGTTTCTGGTGGAATATTAAAAGCAATATGCACGAAATGACTGCTATAATTTTTCTATCATAGTTTCAAAAAAACCTGCATAAACCAAATAGTTTCAAAATTAATTATAACTTAAAACTTTGTTTTCTATGTAGCTGTTAGATAAATGCAGAGGAAAAAAATCTTTTTCAATTGCAACATGAAAAAATATCAGCTATAAGTTAGAGAAGACTGGAAATAGCTGTTAAATTTTGGGTTCACTGTGAAGTTGTTTTGTATTATCCTTCCAGTACTTTCCAATTTGTAGTAGTTCTCTTCCAAGGATTCTTGAAAATTGTAACTATTTCCTAGCTAAATATTTATTATGTGTTCTCATAATTTGGGTTTGTGGTGACTAGATGACACTCACAAATACCTTTCTGAATAATAGAAAAATATAAAAGTGTTAGATTATTTGACAAATATATAGAGGGATGAAGAGAAGAAACATGGCAAGAGAAAGTTTTGTAAAGTTTAAACAATAGTCTTTAAATGTACATATTTTCACATAGCAAAAATCAGAAATCTGTGGGTTTTTCCTGTCGTTCACGAAGCTCCAATAATCCTCACAGGAAGAAGCCAGTTTGTCCTCATGGTGTGCAACTTCTCTGAGTTAATAACAAACCTAAACCTGACCAATGGCCTCACTCACACATCTCCTGAGCTTTCTCTGGAGGCTTTTCCTCTGGCCTGTCTTGTCCCTTTGCCCAAGATCCTTTTCCCTCATGGTTTATTCCAGCTGCCTGTGCTGTGCCAGCAGCATCTGAAATCTTGCCTAAATTCCACGTGGCCACGCCTTACACAAACCAATGAAATTTTCTAAGGTCTAAAATTAAAGCAAAGCTTATCCTTATTAACACATATGAAGTCAAGGCCCTTCAGAGAAATTGGGACTAGACAATGGCTGCTTCTTAGGAGAACATGTGGTTTTTTACTGGCACTTTTAAATCTTTTGAAACAGTAAGAAGCATGCAATACACTCCATGAATATCCTGCATGTCCTCAGCCCCTAGCCTGCTGTCAGGATGGGAAAAAGTCACTGTGCATGTCGCCTCACCTGGATGTAACTGCTGGGCACAGCTCTGCACAGGGGCTGGAAATCCCAGCTTCAGGCTCATAAAGGGTGCCTTCAGTGCCTGGCTTGTTTCTGTATGCTCTGGTTTGAATAAGAACAGACTGATAAACATGCTTATTACTGCCACAGCACCTTCTTTCTCAGGGTCTCTCCACACTTTATAAATTCAAATGAATAACCTTCACATTATAAAGAACAAAGTAAGAAGCTGATTCCAGATGCCTTGATGTGAACCTCTTAGGAAACTGTAGCTTGGTTTCTGTTGTGTTGTGATGCTGCCTCCTCACATCTCCATGTCCTTTGACACTTGTTGGCTAAACTCACTCAGATTTGAAAGCAGTGTAGCAGTATAAAATACATGTATTCCTGGAAGCTTTGTGAAAGTTGGTAGCAGAGCAAATAAGTTCAAAGTGATTTAAAATCTGGGCAGATTGCAATCTTTCATAGCCTTTTGGGCAGTAGGTGGACATGCTCTGCTTTCTAGCTGTAACCATGGCACATGCTCTTTTGTGCCTCCTGGGAATGCCATTCAAGAGCCTGAGGAAGCTTGGACTGCCATAGTGGAATCCATCTATAACCAAAATAAAGAATGAAATCTTAAGGAAAAAGAATAAGTTGCTCCATGTGCAAGGAAAATACATAAATTACAGTGTGTATGCTGATGTGGTGCTGAATACAACAAAATACCTGCTCTTTTCAGGAATGCTGGTGTTCTACTGTGTACTCCCAGTGTAATTGATAATGCCACTTTTTTACATGCTTAAGTTTTAATCAATGTAAATTAAAAATTTCTAGTTAAAATCCATTTTGCAATAGCCCAGTTTTCAACAGGGATTAAAAAGGAAGAGACTTATTATTGTAGTAAAATTTTTCTCCCTAAAGTGCCCCTAAAGAGTAAGATACTATCTTGTGAATAGGAAACAGTTTTCTTCAGAATGTTTTCAGAGTAACAATTTTTAAAGGAAAATGTTTCATTTTTGCAGTTTCATGCTATGTCTTCATGTTGCTTCATATTTTTAAATCAGTTTTTTCATAAAATTTCCAATTAAAAAAAAGAAACTCCATATTCCTGCTCTTGCTGTCATGATAGAGACCATGAAGACTTTATTAGGTTGACCTGGGGAGTCAGCAGGAAATATATGAAAATTAAAGAGAAGTATCTTGTTAATGCTGTTGCACTAATGAGATGGGTTCTAGCTATAAAGTTTACATGTGGATTTTCAGAAGTGCATGGGTCTGACTTTGCTTGAAACTGGATGTATCCTATGTGTTCTCAGGGTATGTGCATTTAGTATGATCACAACTGCCTAGTGTTCTAGTGGTTTGATGGGAGTGGAATTAAGCTAAAAATCCCTGGTTATGTATGTGATGGAATAGTTTCAAAAAGGAAATTCGTCAGAAGGGAATTATGGCTGTTATTGAGAAATAACATTTAGAACTGGTGTCAATCTACATCTCCCAGTCCATCATGACTTTTAAGGAAGACCTTTCATTATCTTCTTGTGAGTTATATAAATAAATTTTGGGGACATGTGAGGCTGTCTTTTAGATGCCCTTAACATTATTTAATTTGTCTGGAAAATTTAAATGAAAAATGAACCAACATATTGAAAAACAGACTTAAAACTAAAAATTTAAAGATTGCATAGAGTGCAAAGGATAGGACTAAAGGTGAAGAAAACTTAAGGCTGTTAAATCAAGCAGCTTGAATTCAGGTAATTATTTGTGGTATCACATATGGAAAAGTCCTACTGAACTTGATAGAAAAGTAAAAAGTAATTTTGAAAAAAGAGTAATTATAGGCAAACATTAAAGGCTTATCATACTTTATAGTTACAGGATCATTTTAAGTCAATCTGTAATCATGACAAGATTTTTATGTGACCTGTTCTTTTCAAATTGAAGTATAGGAAGTCAGTAATGCCATGACATAGCAAGAGATTTGTTGTGCAAAATGAGAAAAAGAAGCAGTAGGCTTGAGTAGATTTGAATATAAAATTATATTTTATTTGGTCATGCCTAATTTTCTCATTCTTAATGGTGACTATGAGTACTTCAGAAAAGAGATCTCCCAGCACCTACAGGTACTTTACTTTCTGTGACCAGAGAAAAGGTGGTTTCAGTGGAAGCTGGATTGGGCCAGCAGAATGTGCTGGCAGGTATTTTTTGCTCCAGGTTGGAAGTCTGTTGCATAATACCCAATTGCTGTGTTTGAACAGTCTCAGCAGTAATTTCTGTGTTCCTCACTCAGTTGTTCTTCATATAGATTTACAGTAGTAACTTTAGATAATGTCACATGCTGTGTAAATGCAACAAAATATTACTGTACAAGCAAGGGCTCATAAGCATAAGAACTGTGACAGTAACAGCATTATACTCTTTGCTAATAGAAAAGATTGTGGGTTTGCAGATTTCCCCTAGAGCAGAAGCATTCTGAGTTCCCTGGGTTGTTATTATGCAGCATGATGCATTTTCCAGTCAACTTTGTGATTAAAGATGTCAAAAAGTATGCGTAGAGAAGGAGGCTATTTTTAAAAGGTGAGCTGATTGCTCTTTTCCTGATTATGGAATGTTTACTGGCTCTAAAACGTATCTGGACAGACCTGCAAAACCCAAATTAGCTAAAGGAGAATGGAAATAATGCTGATTTCTGGAGAAGACCCTTCTCACCCCCCAGTTTGTCATGTAGTTCTTTAAGATCTTAGAGTCATACAGTCATTTAGGTTGGAAAAGCCTCTGTTAAAATTTCACCTTCATGAAGGTTATTCTTAGTATGAAATTATTTCCAGCAAAAAAACTTTCTGGCCAGCTGTCAGCACAAAACCTATTTCAGAATAAGTATTAGAGCTCTCCAAAATTTTCTGCATTTTTCTCTGTCATCTGTGTAATAGTCACTTACAGTTAGTTGGAGGGGTGTTGTAAAAGCAGTTCTTATCTCTTTAATTGAAATCAAGTTCAGTTCACAAATTAGTGAAAATAGAATTTATTTTGATAAATTGCTATTTGAAATAAACACAGCTAAACAGATTTATGTTTTATAGTCTTGTAGGAAAAGAAACAGAACCACATTCACATCCAAGATCCTAAAGCCTTTATGCTGATAGTTTCAGTGATGTTCAGTCTTCATGACTTTGCAGCCAATGAATTAGTTGGGTCCTAAAGATCAGGAGCAAATTTGTCAAGGCAAAAGTTCTGCAGGTTGTCCTCTCCTGGAGCAGAAGTTTCTGACTGGGCATTGATCCACAGCACCTATAGCCCTGGTACTAGGCTGCAATGCTCTGCAGCAGGAATTAATCTCTGGAATGTCTGAATGCAAGATATTTATATGAAGAAATGTTCCTATTTGTTTTTTGTTTTGTAATTTTTATTCTACACTGTGTGAAGCATGTTGTTGATAGAATGACAATCCTGCATCTGTTTCTGGGAATTGCTAGGACTAAACCACAGTGTGTATGTTTAGGGCCATGTTGTTGTACAGTAGCTTTTATGGGAGATCAATGAGGCTAAAAGCTATTCCTGTGAGAAACATTATCTCCTTTGCTGCTTATGCTGGGTGTGAGACACCAGCTTGTTCTGGCTGCAGCAGCACCAGTGAATGCTTTCTGGCTGTCTGCTGCTTGAACATCTGGTCTAACCTGTGAATTACAGTGCTTGGCCAAGCTCTGTGTTGTCTAACCCCTGGGGCACTAATTCCCTGTGTCTCCCGAGGAAGATGATGTATTTCATGAGACCGGGGCAGTGGCAGTAGATCACTGCAGTAATGAGAAAAGGCAGGTCACTGAGCAGTGCTTTTCCAGCTGCTCTGAAGCAACAGGAACTATCTGTGTGATGCAGTCCATGCACATTGACTGAAGCCATGAAAGTTTAAATTGGAAGTTAAGAATTGACAGTTATGCCATTGAATTTCCAATATGTTTCTTGTTCTACTAAATACTATTATTGCTGTTAACTGTACACTGAGTGCATGGTAGCTGTATGCTGCCTTTGGTAATTGGTGGGGGTTACTGATAGCCTGAAAAGAGAACAGATTTTTTTTAAAAAATTCTAAACTATTTTATCAGAAAGCTGCTTTTGAAAGATTCATGAGGCTTGGTGGCTTCTTCAGAAGGGTTTGAGATAATGCAGGGTATACCAATATCATAAGTAGAAGCCTCATATATGACATCAACTAACTAACAACAGCTCAGATCTGAATAGAAATTAATTGTGCTTAGAGCATGGGTAAGTATGAGATAGAAATTCTATTGCACTCTGCTGATGAGGGAGAGGAAAATTACAGATATGCTGAGGTAAAAAGAAAGGGGACAGTGAGACTTGCTTGGGGCTTCCTCCAGTAACCCAAAGGATCCTAAAAGCCTTTCAGCAAGATGGGACCCTCCATGCACAAAGGTGCATGGGAAAGCTGGAGAAGAGCCTTAATGTGCTCATGCCAGATGTCTGCCACCCTGAGTTTGTCTGACAGTAGCTGTACAGACAAAAAAGAGAATACTGGGACCTTTTATGGCAGTAATGATCTTGCAATGGCATTGGTAGTGAATGTTCCAGCAATGTGCTGTAAATCCAGCATTTCTGGTGTTCAGACTCGTATTCCAGGTCAAAGTTCTCATGAGCCTGATTTCAATGTTATTTGGCATTAAGCTTCTTTCACATCTATTTTTTCTACATAATTAAATAGTTGGGTATGTATTCTGCAAATTGAGAAATTCTTCAAATCTGTGGGTGCCTGCATCTGTATCAGTGTGTATATATCAGAGACTGTTTCATGGGTCTATAATTGAATCTGAGTAGTAAGAGACTTTTTAAAAATATTGCCTGGTGTTTCTATACTAATGGGATAAATGTCATATTTTAACTATTGCTCCGTATCAAATCTATTATGCACAGTATTCAATAATTCCCCAAATCTTGATTTACCCAATTGAAAGTGACCCTGGGCATAAATTCTAAGCAGAGGAAGGCTCTGATTCCTTGATCTTTGGCACTCTTTTGTTGAAACAGAACATGGTGTCTTAAATCAGCAGAATAATTTAGGAATGGTAGATACTGAAACAACTAATTTTTCTTTCCTGTAATCTGCATAGACTTCAAAATGCCTACAAAGCACAAAGTGCCAGTTCATATAATTTGTTGGCAAGGATAAAAAGAAGAAAGGAAATGATTTCCTAAGCGTGTGAATCAGCCCAGCTTTAACAGATATTTTTCTGTCATGTGCAGCCTGAGGGCTTATGCCTATCTGAGCTTTATTTGACAATTACCACTTGCCAGCATAATTAAATGATAATTTATAAATACTGAGAGAGCATTATGGGGAAGAGCAAATAGGTGCTTATCAGGACATTGAATAAACTTGATCTGCCTCACTGGCAATTTTCATCTCTTATCTAGGTTGTTAACTGGTCTCCTTTTTTTTTTTTCCTCCCTGTTTTGTTTTGTTTAGGCTTGATAGCTGCTAGATTGATTGTATCTACCTGCCTATATATATTTTTTTTAATTTCTGGCATTATTTTTTCTCCTACTGCTTTTGCCATCAATATTTTATAAAACAGCAAATAGTAAAGTGCACGTCATGAGTATGTGTGCTAGTGTGAGAATGAAAAGAAAATCTGCATAATACATATTTTTTGAGTTTTCATGATGTTCCTGATGTAAATCTCCTGCTGTTGTTTATTTATTTGTGCATGTGTAATGACTTTTGAGTAAGAGGAGGGCTCTAATATTGCAGTCAGTGGCGGATGATAGTCAATTGTGGGAAAAGCTTCTCCATGACCCTGCTTAGATAAAAATAAAACTAAATAGGCATCACCAAAATTCTGTCACTCTCATACTGCATATAAAAAAACCCATACCAAGCAAAGATTTCTAAAGGTTGAAGGTCTTTTGTGCCATCAATGTTTCATTTTGAGGTCCTTGAGCCGTTATGAGGAGTGGTGCCATTTCACACAGAACTGGGCTGGAATATGGGTAGAAACACAGATTGGTGCAGGGCAATCTAGATAAGGAAGTGCAAGAAAAATCCTCTATTTGAATGGAAACAAATCAGTTGAATGGCAAAAAATTGAATTTCCACACCTTTTGAAAAGCATGTACAAGGAAGAGAAGGGGGTGGGGAAAGCAAGACACATTAGTGGGTCACCAGGAGATTGAGTTTTTGAGCCATCTTGAAATTATTTTATTTCAGAAACTTCTGATTGGAGTTACAGTCATTTGAGTGAACGGTTAAGCCACCCCTGTACTCGAGAATGAAAAAATAAAGGGCTTCTCTGTTTAAGGTTGTCAATTTCTTAAATTATTCAGCATTTACTGCTTATAAATAGTAATTATTTGCTTTTTCCCCTCCAGAGCTGAAAATTATCTTTCACATTCAAATATTTAAATATACTGTGCTGTAGTTGGGGCACAAAAATTCCTAATGTCAGAACAGATTTTTGTACAAGGAATAATTTGAAAGTGGGGGATTAGTTTCCACCTTTTGAAACACAGTGCTTTCCGTAATCTTCAAACATTATTTAGGATAATGGAAGCCATCATCCTGGTTCTCAAATGTTAGCACTTCCATTAGAATTTGCTGCTACCTCTTATTTTTTTATATTAAAATACAAGGCTTAAAAGGTATTATCTTACTAAAGGAGGGCAATTGTAGAGATGATTTGATTGAATAAAGGAAGAAGCTGTACAGGCCTTTTAAGATCAAGGATGTATTGATGGAAAGCTATCATTAGAGACAATTAATGTTCTCCAAGGGAAGAAATTGATTATGGACAGAGATGGACCCTAAGGAGCAGATATGTCTTAATGCTCCAGGGCCTTAAGGATTATACATTCCATTCACAGCATCTGTATTTTAACCCTTTATGAGGGCTGGACTAGGAGCTAACACTTAAGAAAACTCTCAGAGCTTAATGAGGTGAGTCTGTGTGTTTGGTGCCTGGCTGACACAGGCTATTCCTTTAAGCTTTTTTATTTTTGATTTTTTTTTTTTTTTTGCAGGTATCATTTTGCCTAGTACAGTGGCAGACTTTATATTTGCAGTATGTAGGTTTGGGTCATTTTAAGCTGGAGGAACAAAGTCCTGGTGTAGAAAGAAACCAGGCTTGAAGTAAAAATTTTCAGCATTACAGTGCTATGGAAAGTGTATTGTGTGAGCAAGAAGACTTTTTACTGTCTGGGATCACTCTTAACAAGATTCTTTTTAATTAATTATTTAAGAGATTTTGTTTAAATTATATTCCAATATGGACTCGAGTTAGAGTTCTAAGTCTGGATTCAGATGCTAAGTATTGCCATTCTGAGTCTGAGGTAAAGTACTGATAAAGCTGCCCCAGAACTGTTGCTCTGAGTTGCAGAGCCAGTTCACAGATGGGCTGTTTTCTCATGTTGGTTTTCTTTGGCTTACTTCTCAGTGAAGGCAAATATTTGGCATATTTGCTCACATTTGTTGTTTAACTGGCTAAAACAGGAATGCCTAGAATTGAGCAGCACAGTATTTTCCCAGCACCTCTGACAGCTCAGCCCAAGAGCAGCATATTGCAGCAGCGCTGTGCCAAAATGATTCCTGCCACATCCTCTCCTTACCAGGGCTGGGGGCACTTGTGATTCCCTTCTTGGAGCAGGCAGGTTCCTCCTGTGCTGTTCCACACTGCAGCAGAGCCATGGGGAGAGAAATGAACAGGGGTTTGGCTTGGCTTCAATGCTGCAAACTCATCGGCCTTCCCTTCAGTTTGGTGGGTTTTTTTTTGTTGGTTTTTTGTTTGTTTGTTTGTTTGTTTGTTTTTTGTTTTGTTTTGTTTTTTTGGGGTTTTTTTGCTATCCCCAAATAAGGAAGTCTAATCTTATAAGGTTGAAATTTTGCAGAGGAAGCAAGGAAATCCTATTTACATCTCAACGTTTCAAACTTGGTTAGAACTAAAGTAGCGCGGCAGATACCTCCTGCATCATATTTGTAGCACAGGCTAAAATTTTTTTCTATAGCACTGATGTTTTTATATTATATTTTTGTGTAGTACTTTGATCACTCATAAAATAGTATTACTTGCTTTCAATATACTCCATCACATCTTTTTTAATATGCAGTTAATCAGACTTAGTTTTTAGAGAGATTTCTAATTGATTTTATGATATAACTTTATTTCAGCTGATCAAAGTAATTCTGATGTATTGTACTGGACATTTATATAAAAAAAATGACTTGATAAATTTTACTGAAACACACCTTTTTTTCCCATGAAAATATATGTCTAGTTTGTTAGTGTGCTGCCCTGAGGAGCGATGTATAGGTTACAATGAATAATGGTGTGATGCCTTAAACAGCCAATAATAATGATACTGTAATTAATAGGGCAAGTCCTACTTTTATTCAGATAAATAGGTGAGTCCTGTTGTATGACAGAATGTATAGGAACCACTCCTTTAGCGACCAAGTGTATCATGCTTGGCAGGACTAAGGAGATTAAAATAAGAGACAGAAATAAACAAAAAGAGAGCTCAGAAATACAAGTGAAGAGACCTGGGGGAAAAGAGTGATTCCAGAGAGAATCAAAGCTTATTCTGCATGCTGATATTTTCAAAAATTTGTTGATATCATATTTAAATAACTACTATTTGCAAGACAGAATCCTTTCTCTCCCCCTTCCACCCCCATGCTTTTCTTTCTATGCATCATTAGGGAAATACCCAAATCACGAGACAAAATGAGGATGTAAGTGAATGTTAAATACATTGGGCAGAATCAGCTTTCACCTGTTTTGTTTTATTTTTTCTTCCCCAAGCTGTGAGCCCTCTTTAATTACAAGGTTAAAAAAAATCCCACACATTTAAGACTGGTAACATATGTTGTTGTCAGCATGCATTTAGCACCTGCAGAAATGAACATGG
The DNA here is from genome assembly GCF_028769735.1 of Zonotrichia leucophrys gambelii. Classification (NCBI taxonomy): domain Eukaryota; kingdom Metazoa; phylum Chordata; class Aves; order Passeriformes; family Passerellidae; genus Zonotrichia; species Zonotrichia leucophrys. The sequence goes on along the minus strand of NC_088179.1, from coordinate 18,192,624 downwards.
GAAATGTGACAGCCCATAGGTAGAACACCCACTGCGCTGGCTGGGGGGATTGTCAACAAATTTTACTTTGTTAATTTTTTCTTATTTTCAAAAAAATCCAAGGAAAAAAGCTTAATAGCACAGGTGTGCTGAGCACCATAGGAGGATGTCATGGGGAAGAGGCAGTAACCCTTTTTAATGAAAGCCTTTGCCCACACTAATACAACTGAAAAACATTGCCTTTTTTTATTACAAATTAAAATCACAAGGCCAAATCCTACAATCATTTATTAGTAAATTTTTCAGGAGAGTTGCCACAGTGGCCCTGCTTCTATTCTTGTTTCCTTCTGCGTATCTTTCCTCTTTCAAACCCCTTTTTCCTCTTTGTTTCTATTTCTCATTTTAATCTTCTTGCACAATCCAAGCACATTATCAAGATTACCCAGTGAGGAGGCAGGCACTGGGGTGAGGCTTTGTGGGATCGGGTCCCTGGTGATTATGATCCTATTGCTTCTCCAGAGAAGTGCAGCTCCTGCAAGGGACACGGATGTTTCTCCTGTGTGGATTTGCCAGCAGGTGTTGCTGTGTAACTTGTCACCCACCCTGCTCAGATGGTGAAAGCTCATTCTCCCAAGCTATGATGCCAGCTGTCCTGTAACCTCCTGGACTACTCTTCTATAAAAGTCCCCAATATAAACTGTAGATGCACCATGTGGTGGAGAAAAACTGTGGGCTTGTTTGAACTTTAATTTTTAATTTATCCACAGAGCAGGGCTATCTCTATTCAGGCTAAAATTGAACATGGTTTTGCTGGAGAGGAAGCAATAAAAAGAATTGTTGAAATAATGTTGGACAATTTTTCAGTTTTTATGCTATTTCTACTGATAATTGGTTTATATGTGTTACAGCAGCATTCAGAGATTGTGGTCTCTCCACTGATTTGATGCCCTTTCTATCAGGTTATCTATTTCTGGATTGGGAATGAGGTTCTCCAGTCTAAATACTTGCAGTTAATGCAATCTTGCACCAAGTCAAATGGACACACCTTTTCTTAGAAGTACTGGGCTGAACTAATGATATCAAAAAATTCTCTTTAAAAATACCTTCAATTGCACAATTGCTGTGCAAACAGCCGTGTAACCTGTGGGATCTACCTAAGCTTTGTGTCAGTGGGACCATCTGTCCAAACAGCACAGCTCGTTCAGCCTTCCTGCCTGGTCTCTGCCTGGACTGCCAAAAAGGAATTCACTGGTCATTTTTGGTGGATATTTGTCCACTAGACTGAGACAGAGAACATTCATTTAGGTTGTTGAGCAATCACCACAATTTCTTGGGTTTTAGTTCAAGTGTTTAGTCAGTTAGTATTTAGAAATAAACCAAACAAACTATACTGTTTCTGTGACTCTGCATATGGGTTTTCTGCCAGTATCTGTTTTGGTAATGTTGGTTTTGACTTACTAAAATGTCTTGCACTCATGTTGGTGCAGACATGGGGAAAATAAATAGTTATTATCTATAGTAAGATAGAGGCAAAGAGAAACCTTTTCCTCCTTTGTGCAGGAGGTGGAGTCAGAGCCTGCAGGTGTTTCCTGGATCTGGTGCTTTTCAAGAGAGCCAAGGGTTTTCCTGTCCCCTTCACAGTGTGGACTTTGGTGCTGGTACACCTCGGTCGTAATGGATATCTGAGTCTTACTGACTCTTGAGACTCAGTCTGGTACTTGGTGTGTTTCTGAAATATCTTGGGAGCAGCTGGAGTCTCCTCAGGGTCTCACATGAAGGAGGCTCTGGGCTGTGTCCCGGGGCTGTGTGGTGCCTGGACCAGGCATGTACCTGGCCCAAGGAAGGTGATGAAGGTGATGCTGTGACCTCCAGGATGGAAGCTGAGATGCCAGCAGCTGATGGGAACGTGCTGCCTCTGATACAAACCCATCTGGACAGGAGTGAGGAAGCCTCTTGGTGTTTCATTCTCCAACTGTTCTGTGCCATCTCTAGGTGAGGGAGAGAACTGAAATTTGTCAGCTTTTTGCTTTCTCAGACCAGTTCTTCATCTTTATTTCCAAGTGCATATTCTGCTTAAAGAAGTTAGTTGCTTTGGAGAATGACCTCCAGCTGGAGAGATAAATTGGACCTTTTTTTTTCTTCCTGTGTTACCAGTATATATTGTAGTGTAATGTACCAAATTCAGGACAAAAGAGAAGCTTTGGCAACTCTAATGGGTTCTTCTAGAAGAAAAGTAGAGACTTAAAAATTTGAATTAAACTAACAGTGCTGAAAATACACTGCAGTAGTGAATCCATAAAAGCTGTGTGTTGCCTATTGGTGTTGAGCCAAGTTAATATTTTGGGTAATACAAATCCAATGTGTAAGGCATTACTTTAAAGAGAAACTCAAGCAAGTTGATAGAAGCTTTTTGCTGTGGTGTTAGCTGTGACTCCAGTCTGACTCATACCTATTCAGGAAGTGCAGAAAACGTTACTAATGAATATGGAATACATAAGGTCATATTTCATATATTCAAAATAGTCTGTGAGTGCACAGAGTGTTTTGCTGCCGTGGAAGTAGACAGGCTGGCTGAAGCTACCCCAGGGATGGCAGCGCTCCCCAAGCCAGAGGTGTGACAGCTTCAACTCTATAAAAAAGGAAAATACATTTAGCAATCTACCACAAGCAGTGGAAAACGTAACAAACTGCAGCCTGTCGCTGCCCTTGGGAGCAGCTGTGGGGTGTGGAGCTGCAGCCCAGAGGGGCCAGGGGCTGTTTGGGGGAGGCCGGTGCGCCCTCGCCCCGGGAACGCGCGGTTGGCCCCTGGGAGCCGGGGTCAGGCAGAGCTTGCCGGGCTCCCAGAGGGGCTATCAGTGTAACGAGGAGCTGTTTGCAGTAATCGGTGGCAGCGTTGACAGAATGTTCCCAACCATCTGCTCGAGGGGATGGCGTTAACTCTATCAAATCCTCGTGTTTTAAGAACGCTGATCTCCAGACCCAGGAGGATTGGTGACAGGGAGTTCTTGCCAGGCCTGCATTAGGCTGCCTTCATCTCATCAGCAAATACACTAATGCCCTCTAGACAAGATGCTAAATATGTGTGAAATTAGAGAAGCAGAATTATGGAATGGAGGAATAAAACACAGAAATTTTCCTTCTTTCCTACTTTCTGTTGCTGTTGATTTTTTAGTTAAAATATGTACGTTTTCTTCATTACACAAACATTATTTTGAACAAATTGGTCATCATTCACTACAGAAACAAAGAGAACACTGTGCTTTACCTCTCCTGATAAAGTGACTGAATTATATATACAGGCCTTTTAGTAACCCTGTTGCATCTCTGAGCTTAAAAGAGTTGCTGGAATTGAGAAAACAATCTCATTTTTAGCAAATGCTGAGCTGGTTAGCAGCTTTACACAGAATATGCTAATAGTTTTAACAGCACATTAAGGAAGAGATGATAGTTCACCCTGAGTGTTAAGGGCACAGATCATTACCTTGAAAATTAAATAAATGAATCAGTGCAAGGTTTCAGGAGATATGCAAAGTATTTTAATCGTTATAGAGAAGGGATCTTGCATACAAGGTTACTCCCAAGGATTAGGGTCAGAGTAGCAATGCCTTGCCTTCTTGTGTTGCCAGTGAGGAGGGGGTGAGAGGCTCCTCCAGGACAGCTCTAGAAGAGCACATCTTCCTTTGCCCAGAGCAAGTGTGTGTAGGAGATCAGCCTTTGTGAATACCTTCCTCCTCTTCTGCGTGTGAGTCATCCCCCTGACATCTCTTGAAGTATTCCTGTGGTCTTTGTGGTATAGGGAGGCACAGGCTGTGCTTGGTTTACATGGCGAGCATGGGGAGGGGATGCAGCCTCTGGTGGCACGGGTGAGGAGCTTGCACTTGAACATGGACTCATGGCAGGTCAGGACCTGTTTGGGGTACTGGGGGTGCCTCAGTGCAAACACACATAAGAACAGGTAACAAACTGCCCAAGAGTAAAGAGGGGAGGAGCACAGACAGCTGAGGTTACCCAAGTATTAACATATTTCTGAACACGCTGGGTCCCAATATGGTCCTGCCCCACCCTGTCCAGCATCATGTGCCCACTGGCACTTGGCAGCATTTGGGTAGAGAATGTATGAATAGGTGAGGTATATGTGGCCTTTGCCATGATATTCACCTTTGAGTGACAAGGGGTTCAGGAACTGTGTCCAGACTGTCATATATAGTAGCGAACCTCTCAGGATTGCATCAAGTCACTTTTCCCTTTTGAAAATCAGATCTTATTTGTGGAGATCAGTTGTATGATTTGATTAGTTAGACAGATAACACACATTCTTTGTGTTTTCACAAGCTGCTGCTTGATATTTTCATAAAAAGCGCACTTGCTTTTTTGTGTTGTGAGAAACAGTGACTAATAGAGCCCTCCTCCCCAGGGTTTGTGACCATACTGATCTCAGTGAGGCCAAGATGTTCCAGACAGAAGGTGCTTTATGTGTTGGCTCATCTGTTCTCCACCCTGTGAAGGGTGGTCAAGACGTGGGTACATGTTAGCTTCATGTGGTAGCAGAATTGTATCTTTCATATTCATTTGCTAGTGATTACTAATATGATTTGCCTTTTTACTGGTAGGTGAGCTCTGAATTGAAACCCAGAGTACAATTCAGTAATTTCATAGAAATGTAATTAGTAGTAATTTCAAAGAAACTGTTTCCGTTTCTTTGGAGCTCTTAGTTGAACTCTGTCATTCTAGAAACTTGCTGCACATCACTTTAGTAGTTTCTTCAAAAATTCCTTTTTCCAACACCTGTTTCTGACTTTGAGGAAAGCAGCTAATACATAGTCTCTGACTACTGGCAAACAGTGTTCTCTTTTTTTTTTTTTTGTTTTTCTGAGAATGTAACAGTTTTTTCATTCATAGATTTCTCCAGTAGTGATAAAATTAGAAATTTGAAATGGCTGCTGGTTTAAGTTCTGAAAATATTTTGGAGAATTTAAAAACTATTTTAGCTTCATTGTCTTTAATTTTCTAAGATTTTGCCCTAAGTTATAGCTCTATGGCAGCTGCAGAATTTCAGGTTTGAAAGTGAACAGCCCAAGTACCAGTAAATGTCCAAATTCATCTAGTGATGATGTGAGGGAGAAGCTTCACAATTTGTTTCAATTGCTCATTGGGTGCCACAATGCCTTTATAGTTATTTGGCATCTTGAAAGCTATTTTAGCAACTCTGAGCACTGTGGGATATTTCAGAGTACTGTATGCAAAAAAAAAAAAAAAAAAAAAAAAAAAAGAGCAACATGCAAAATTAATAAATAACTAAAATTTTCTTCTTGTCTCCACTGTAGGTAAATTTGGGTTCCTTTAGGGTTTAAGTCTCTGAGACTTGTCAGTTCCATTTGTTATCATGGCCTGGTATAGATCTAAGAAAATATTGGGGTTCCTTTTTTCCCATGCTTGTGAGAATGGTTCATCAAAAACATTCTGTCATTACTGGAGGATGTGGACTGTATGTAGCAAGTCCTTCATCTTCTTAGAGACAAGGATAGGGGAGGTGCTGACACATAGAAAAAAAAATAGGTGAACTTGTGGGTTGTACTATCTGAATTCAGTGATACTGATGTGCTAAACATCTCTTGTGGCGTGCAAATTGTCATTCCAGCATGTTGCGATCAAGTATGTCAGAATAAGACTTGTTATTATCTTTGAACATGTTTTTTTCTCCTGATCTGAAAAAAAACCCCCAATAGTGACAAGTAGGAAATTCAATGTCATTTATTTTGTTGGGATTTTCTTATTTGGAAGAAGACATTAAAAGGGAGGGAGATTTTTGTGTTTTAGTGAGGGAAGTGCTTGAGGGCTTTTGCTTCTCCCTTTAGTGCATCTCATCTCCGGCCCTTGGAGATCATTTTTTCAGCTGCTTCAATGAGCACACACATTGTATTTCATCTCCTGTGACTGCTTCACTGAGTTCCCTCTTGTGTTCATCCTCCATCCTGCTCTGCCACCCCTCCAGCTCACCGATGTACAGAGGAAGGGATCCTCACAGCTATGAATGACACTTCTTCAGTGAAATATTCAATATTTGCACTTGTTAATTATTATTTCACTTTGCTTTTATATTAAAGGTAAATGTAGGTGTTTTTCTACTGTCCAGTTGAGCACCCTACCCATTCAGCTTAAATTTCACTCTCTCCTCACCTCTGTGAGAAAATTAGGAAAACTTAAAATTAGAAATACTTGGACTGGAGGCTATCTTTTTAGATTTTGCTAATTTAAAAATTTTTTAAATGGAAATACATACAATGGAAAAAGCAATTACATGCACAGCATGTCAAGTAACTACTATTACAGATGTAGACAGTTGAAACAGTACTTGAAACAATTCTGGTAGTAAATGGTGTTCTGAAATTTAAGTAATCATCTTTTGCTGTTTTGTTTTTCAATATTAAACACTGCTATAGTAAAATGCATACCAATTAACAGTTCTGATTACATATTAGTCAATACTTGAACTACATTTCAATGAATATCTGCTTTGACTTAATTTCTATGCTTTTCATGTTAACAAATAAATTTTTGCCCAATTCCTTGAAAGAATATGGAATTTAATTTTTTTTTAATTAGATGTCTAGATGAAAACTCACGTTCACACTGAAAACTTCTTTGTGGAGGGGACAAGGACAAACTGACCATCAAAACCACATATTTTTCAAATTTTAGACATAGAAAACATAATAAAAGTTTCTCTATGAAAATTGTGTTCTAGCAGAGGAAGACATCAAAACATTAAAGGAATTGATCACTTGGTTTTGTTTTTTATTATGATACAAATGTAATGGTTTTAATCTGATTTAAATATGTTTGAAGAAGTTACTACCTGAAGTCATGCATTAAAAATACTGTCTTAGTTACCTTATGAATTTACATGTACTTTGTATTTTAATTATGTGAAATGTTAAACTTGAGGCCCTTTTTGCTTTGTCATCTTAATTCCTGTAGTTTGTCAAACTTGTGAAAATATGCAAATAATTTTACTGTATAAAAATCCTGCTTTCATATCCCATTCCATTTGAAATTTCTAAATTCTCTCTTTTTTTAAAATGCTGTTTGTGAAAAGAATTCCACAAATCTAAAATTCCCCCCAGATTAGGGCCTTAAGTTAAACCTTAAATACTCACCAGATTAACCAAGATAAATGTTGATGTCCCTTGTGAAATGTGTTGAATTTAGTTCTGATTCTGTTGATAATTGGATATTGGGCAAAACCGTGGTGGGAACAGAGAACAAAAATGATTAATAGCACAAGTCCCTCAGGGTTTGGATAAAATTGGTCACAGCAAAAAATTGTCACTCTTTAAAAGTATGTTAAAGTTTTAAGTACTCTAGAACTATTGTGTAATGCCTTCCTATTTGTAAGTTATTTTTTAAGACTTATTTGTATTTTCAGTGCAAGGAGACCTGTGTTTTCTTGGGAGGATTTTTAGATAGGTGTGATTTCTTTGAATTAGTTGCAATGATGATTTTGAGAAGCAGATTATTTATAGAGCCAACACATTGACACACTATCAACCATTTTAAAAAAAGACTAATAAGGTTAATTGTCATATGAACCCTCCTCTGTAGTCTGAAATCTGTAGGCTTTGATTGTTTCTCTGGGGGAAACTCTGCCCAGATGGCATTTTCCTCAAGGCCCTGACCCACAAGAGGCCTGTGGAGATGGAGAACAAGGTGCATCTCCACAGACTAATTAATTTACTATTATAGCACCTGTTCCAGAATAGATAGGGCTGGAAAGGAAAACAGTCCCTGGGCACAGTGGTAGGCTCACTGGTAAATGGATTTGAGCTGATTATATTAAGCTGATGCTTTGATCATCTAAAGGCGTTAAAATGGAAATATGTTTTTGCTGGCTGTTGGCCTCCATGTGAGTGCAGTTTGTATTATAAGTGAGCAGTAAGGAAAAAGCTGGTTTGGACTCAAATATCTTTTTAAAAGTGCACTTCCCTACCTTTCAATTCAGGAATATTAACACACAAGTATTGTGAGCATTTCCTTAGATATTTCAGTGTTTGTTCGTATTCCAAGTCATCAATATGAAACCCCAGAATCCCACCCATTTTCTGTCATTCATAGGGAGCCAGTGCATATTCTTACCCCTGATTAAAACATTTTTGGGGTCTTCAAGGAGTTAAATTATATTTGTGGGAAATAGAAGTAGCCTCTTCAGTAAAATCTTGGCAAACAGTGCAATTGAATTTTGATCAAATGGTAACAGGCAATGGCAAATCCTTGTGTAAACATTTCTGGGTAGTAAGTGGATTTACAATGTGTTAATCTGTACTCACTTTCACTTTATTGCCATTTGGATTCCCAGAAGGATTAGCTGTAATTTTATTGGCCATATGAGACTATATTGCCATTTCCCTTTTCACATCAACTCGGTGATTTTTTCATTTTATTTATTTAACAAGCATGGATCCTATAAGCTGTAGGGTAAAATTAATTGACCCTTGCCATTATAAGGTTAAAAGTGTGTGTAATTAAGGTTCTGTTAAAATACATCCCTTAAAGCAGCAGCAAATTTGTAACAAGCTACATCAAAACTAACCATCATCTATAGTATGAATGTACAAGGCAAAAGCCCTTCCAAATTATAGAAATATTTCCAAATGCACACATTCTTTTTAAAAATAAATTTACAAAATGATTGTGTAATCAGTAAATTCATCTATGTTAGCATAAAAGTGATAACATTTTCAAGCAATCCAATGGTTAAGGAGCAGTACATAAACAGGACTCTAGGTTCTTGTGGGATTTCTTTTAATAGCAATGTGGCATTCCAGTCCCTCACGGAACAATAAAATTCAGTGCAAATTTTGGTGTGTGACTTCTTCAAGAAAAGTTGTCTCCTCTGACAGTTGATATTGTAACAAATAGCAGAAAGAAAGTGGAGAATTATAACACAGTAGATTGATTTAGAATGAAGGATAGTTTACAGTGACGTTTTTCTCAAGCAAGATTAAAGCTATTTCCCATGTGGTTTCATTTTGTAATACTTTTTTGCACCTTTGGGCATCAAGGTACAGAAAGAGAGAAAAATATAGTAGCTTCAAATAGGGATATAAAAATGCCTAATTTCTGGGCAAAGAAAGCATCTGTTAAATCTGAGGATTAATTTCTGAGCTAAAAGTGCTCCCAAAGATCAACAAAAGATGACAAAATTGCTTCCCTTACCTGTTGGTGTGATTACCTCTCTACAGATGGAACCCTAGCAAATGCATGGATTTCTAAATTCATTTTTAACTAACCTAAAGCCTTGTTTCATTCTTTTTCCCTTCCCTCCTACCTAATTTTTTAAATCTTCTTTTAAATACATTGCATTTCTTCAGAAAACTAGTGCCTCTTCTCCATCTGTTTCATCAGATACTCTAAAAAAGGGAGAGGTTGATTCATACTTACTTTCTATTTGCCGCAGAAGGCTTCCAAGCCCCCTTCCACTCCAGTTTTTGGCATGTGGCTTCTGCTGTTGGCTGTTGCCTCATTTCTTCTTTTTGCTGATCAGCAGAGTCTTCTGAGCAGCTCCTCAATGGGCAGAGGAACAGGGATGTCCCTGTCAGTGCGAAACATTTGTACTACTCTTTTGGGCTCCTAAAAATAGCAGACGATTAAGCTGCTTTTTTAAAACCCAGAAGTAGGCTCTTGAGATCATCAATCATCCAAAGAAACATGGAGGTTTTATCAGATACATGAAGCTTGGAACAGGCCACTTGAGAGACTGCCAGAACATCAAACCACAGAAAACTAGAAATAGGCACAAACTCCAGACTAGAGGCTTTCCTCTGTTACGATGAAAATTATTCACAGAAATTTGAAGGTTCTCTTTGCACAAAGAGAAGGAATTTTTTAATCTGAAGTCTGCATAGCTACAAGTATACCTAGAAAAAACAGTTTAGGAAAGGGGAAAAAAATGAAGAGAACGCCCAAGGCAGAAATTACTGTAAAAGACTTGGCAAATAAAGAAACATCTGGTGAGTGCAAGGCATCTGTTTGTAGGCTGGGTTTTTCCAAGCCACTTATTAACTGCTACAGTTGTGAAATCAGCAGGTATTAGGTTGTTAGTGCTGTTTTTTTCTTTTCTAATTTCTGCTTCTGCCATTTGATTAAAACAAGTGACAAGTGACTGAGAGCAGAGCACTTGTTATGAAGATTTCCAGTGGATTGTTCTAAAGGTGCTGAAGCAAAATGTCAGTTAAATTTACTCACAACTTTCTGTGATGTTCACAGCTTTTGGTTTCATTATGTATGAAGCAAGAAAGTACTTTCAAAACCATCCAATAATATTCATAAATAGCATTTTTCATTTCCTATGGTGTGATGCAGCCTTAGTACAGATGAAGCAATGTTTCTGAAAATGGTGAGGAGCTAGGAAGCTGGGCAGATGGAATATAGTTAATCTATCAGGATTTTTTAAAGAAACCTGGCTGTTATTTGTTTTAGTTACATGTGCACTGTACAAGAATAATGCAGAGGAACAGCATTTGTAGCCACTGCATCTCTCCACCAATACACTTAGTGCTTGTTTGTTTATTAAAGTGGATGACTCTCAGTCATGTCAGCCATAAGCAGAGATGGGAATAGTTTAATGTTCAAACTGATCAATACAAGACTTAGTTATTTTCTGAAGAGTACAAGGCCAAACTTTTTTTTAATCATAGTATTTAAAATTTACAGTGATTATTTCAGATTGATTTTTGGAAGGTTGTTTGCAGCTTCCTATTAAGATAAATGTACTGATTAGCAAACTCTGTTAAAAATGGGTTGCTATTCATCCATTCTATCGCACGCACCATTTAAAATGTGCACAATTTCTGGCATTGTTGGTTTGTTTTTTTCCTGTACCAGATGAGTAGTAGTATTAGAAGGTACTGTAACTGGTGTTACTCTGGTTTGATGTTTCACATCATTACCATAATTTTGGCTGATTAAAAGCACTACTCAAACTTTTTTAAAAGCGGGAATTTATTGTTTTATTTTATTTTTTTAAAATATGAACTTCATGGTGTAGAAGGGCCAGCTTATTTGAAGATTGGGATTTGTGGTCAGAAACAGACATGGTCATCAAGCAAAGGCAGTGTGGATTGCAAGCCCAGCAATTATATTTCCTTAATAGAAGGAAAAGATCCATCTATTGTCTGAAGTTCAGTTTGCTGACTTGGAATGTGGATTGCTACCAAGTGAATTAAAAGACTGAATTTGCCCATAACAGCTTTGGGTACCATTGTGAAAAGCTGAAAAATCATGGGAAAACTACTTAGAAAAATATTTTTATCAGTATTTTTATTAGAATGGAAGGAAGGAGCTGGACAAGCAGGGGTGTAACACATATCTGTCTGCAGCAATGCAGGAAAACCATCCAGGCTGTCCTGAGGAGCAGGTGAACATGGGAGAAGTTTCACACTCCCATTTGCACTGATGGCACAGAAAGCAAGCTGCATTATCTGGGTGTTGTTGTACACAGATGTAGCACCTGTGAAATGCTACCACTAATAAGTTCCGTTGTTAAGCAGGAGTAAATTGTTGGAGTCTCTCCAGTTCTGCTTAATGAGAACTGCATAAAAGTTTATTTCATTCCCTGAAACAGAGAAAACCAAGACTGTTGAGTTTTGTACAGTTCTATTAATCATATGTTGAAACATAAAATATCTTCCGAGGAGTGTGAGCTAAGGGAATTACATTAATCTCCTGAACTGGAGCTGTAGAGGCTTAGGAAGCTTAAATCAAGGGCATCCAAATTTTGCCCAACTGAGGGCTGTGTTGGCATCTTGTCTGGAGCTTGAGGGTTGAATCTCATTGATTATTGCCGAGCTCCTCTTTAACACAGAGCTGCAGCTCATGCAGATAAGCTCAGAATTGGAGTAAAAAATTCCTGGTACCTGCACCAGAGTTTGGGGAGGGGGCTGGGTTATATTATAATAATTATGAATACATTGGAAAGCACTGCTTCTCTTTGTTTCACCCCTCAGTAATTCTTGTTCACTGGTTTCAGGACAAGCTAGTTTGAAATGTAAAATTCAAACTGGTTTCTCTCTGTTTAGTGTGTCAACAACAGTATTAGTCTCTGTATACAAAATGAGGTGATCTGACCTAACCCGTGTCTGTCACTTCACTTACAGAGCCCATTTCAAATTGTGAAGATCTGGTTTCTTCTGGTCAACTCTGACAATGCATAAAGTATCAGATGAAAAGTAACCAATAACAAATTAACAGAAAAAAATTGCTTTCATTTTAGACATTGCATACATTTCTTTCCTTTTTTCCCTTCTTAGTGGTCACCTGTAACAGTAATATACAATCTCATCTTGCAGTTGCAGGATACTGGTGCTGATATTGAACTTCGCTCCAGAACTTCTGTATTGAACCTGAAAGTTCACAAAGAAATAGTAATTTAAACAGAAGTGTAATTTTCTTCATGGTTCTTTTAATGAGAAGGTTTTTCCTGCTGTTTTACATTCATCTACTGAGGGCTGTAAAGCCATGCTTTGAAGAGCATCCAAAAGTGTTCCATATTCAAATTACAACAGCTAGAGTAGCAGATTCAGACTCTAGGACAACAGGAAGAGGATTTCTGTTTCCCATCTCTCATATCATTATCTCTATCACAAATTATAAAAAAAACTTGCCAAGTTTAGGGACGATTTTCTGTCTATAAAGCTTTTAGAGCTTCTGGTAATTTTTTTGGTTTGATGCACGCATGTCACTTGTGGTGCTTATACCAGCGCACACCTTGTCTCAGGTTACACCTGTTGAACACATTAGTAAATAATTTTCATTTATTTAGAGCAGCAGTTCAGATTTTCAGGGCTCCAGGAACAATTCTATTGCAGATAATTACAAAGCATTGTCTGGTCAAATATTAAAACATGGGTATATGGGTGTTTGATGAATTTATCACTATGCCTCTTGAATTTGTTATTTGTTACTTTCAGTGATAAACCTGAAGTGTTTTACCTTTTATGTGAAATGAAAAATATATTTACAATAAATATACTACCGAGGCTTAGAATCTGAATAGATGGGTATTCACTGAAGTGTTCCCATGGACAATAAGTTTTTATTTCTACAAGATTTTCCTCTTTCATTTAGGTAGGTGTAAAGACAAGGAGGTGCATATCAAACAGCCATGTAAGATAAAGGATGATTGGAACAGAGAGGTTGGAAAACAGGGGTTTTATTTCAAATAGGAGAAAGTAGCTTTATGTGCAGGTGGATTGCAGAAGGGTTCCCTCTTCTGAAGCCCATCTGGGAAGTTAGTTTAGCTCTATTGATGTTTGAGACTCTTTCTTTCATCACAACCACATGCCAAGACAATAAGTAATTGAACTGCGTGTTTTGCCTCTTTAAAAAGGTGTAATCTCCCTCTGAAGTGTGGAGAGATGTTTTGCAGGATTTTTCTCATTTATCTCTCCCTGCACCATGCAGGCGGGGTTTCGAGCCTAGGCTGCAGAATCTCTTTACCATCTCTTTGATGAACACCTGCTTCTGATGTACAAATGTGTATCTGCTGAGATGCAAAATTGAAATAATTTTAACAGTATAAGAATAATTAGGAATCTTTTTTAAAGGTCCACCTGTTCAAAACACTGGTTTGTTTATTTCTACATTGCATAACGTAAGCAGAAGTTTAGTAATTATGATTTTGAAGGCATTGTTTTTCTTTATTTTAACCTAAAAATGAAATTATTTGTAATTACAAAGAAATCACAAGTTAGATTCCAATTTTTATATTCTCTGAAAGCTATTAAAAGAATAAATACTGTATTTTGCAATGAGAGGTCTTTTCCATTTTTCAAAATTTCGAAAGTGAAAACAGATACCAGTGTAACTTTTATTACTTTTTTTGAGCTATAGCCACTTAATTTACAAAATCAGAAAGCATCTCTTTCATAAATATTACTCATAAAACAAGTGAATATTATAGTGTTTTGGAATTTTTTGATGCAATGCATGGTCTACCTTAAAAACAGAAGCAATAACTGGAAACTTTAAACATTAGATTTTAAATATGGATCATTCATTAATTAACCTATTGCTTAGAATGTAAATAATTGTATTTTGATAATGACTGGATCAGAAATTCTAATAATTTGTTTCTGATTTACTATATTGCTTATTAAAGAAAAATTGAAGAAGTCTTAAAAATTTTAAATTTAAAAAATATTCATATGTAAACGTAAAAATACACCCCTTGGTTCTTAAGTTAGGTCACCTTATTATAGACTTGTCTCTTCATCAGTGGCAGATGTTTTGAAGTCTGGTTAAAGACTGTCATGAGTGATTTATTAGCATTAAGATGGAGGGAATATTTACAATGTAATTATTGAAGTCGGTTACCTGTTGATATGCCTTAATTTAATTTCAAAATGAGAACTGAAGTGTATCTAAAGTAGAGAAGCAACAATTTTTCACTCAATACAACCCTTTTTAAAATACACCAAGTAAACAAAATGTGATAAATGAAAGGAAGAGGGCAAATGTCAAATATTTAGGTTTATTCTCACCGGTACTGCTTCAAATTAATTGAACTTATTGGAGAGCAACATTCACAGACAAGTGGGGACTAGTTGTTGATTCTTAAATAAATTCTATATCTTTCATATTTTAGTGAAATTATCTGACTCAGCTGAAGAAATTTACCACTAATTTCTACTCCTATTTCAAATCCTTTCACTGCTGTTGATTTCATATAACCCTTTACAGAAGGTTATTCCATTCTTTAGCAGAACAATGGAATAAAACTCACTCTTAACTCTAATGAACTCTGTAAATGATAGTTAAGAATTCAGGGTTTGCAAGTTGCTTTTGTGGCACCTTGCTTTCATCTCCTTCAAGCTTGCAAAACTTCAGCTCTTTAAGAAATACTGCTCAACTGGTTTCTGCTCGCAGCTAAAATGTTTTATGGTTTATTTGAAAGTTGAAATAAAAAATCTTTTGGGATGTTTTGTACAGAAAGGTTATAAACAGAAAATAGTTTTTGACCTTTTTTTCTGTATGAAGGGAAATACAATATCAAGAATTGGTTTTGTTTCAGTTATAAAGGAGGAGCCTGAAGCACAAGCGCAATCACCTGTGAATGGACCCTTTGACTTAACTTGGGGAAATAATGTTTTCCTTATTTAAGTCATAAAGATTAGTGGGTTTTTTATTCTAAGATTTTTGTAGAGCTTCATTAAGAACTTTGAAATTAAAAAAAAAAATTCTCCTCATATGAAGCATTATTTTGACACGTATTTTTCACCCTTGTGTCCTTCAGTTTCATCACTAATTTTTTTCCTGAAAATGTCTGGTTATGAAAAGTTATTTATGTCAAATTAATGAGCCATACTTAAACTGACTGCACTCTGAGTCACACCTGACACATTTGTCACTCAGGGTGCCACAGCAAGCTGAGAGTTTCAGGACCAGAGTGAACGTGTGCCAATGGCAAAGGCTACCAAGAGACTTGATGGACATGGAGGCTGGAATGGGACCTTTGCTGATGTAAAGAAAATTTGTTGTCTCCATTGCCATACCTTGAACCCCTTCTCGCTGTTTGCTGTGCCACAAGAGCATTAAAATAAGAAATATAGTACAGGCATTGCCCTGAAAAGAGAAGTACCAAACTGAGAGAGATGAGTTAAAATTGAAAAAAGGGCAGCAGTTTCAGTGAAACTTAGATATTTTTTGATTAATTTGTTTATTATTAAATTATTTACTTGTTTTTTGATTCTATTTCATTAAGGTATTTTAAAGATGCATATTAAAATATTTATTATTTTTTACTTGAATTACTGCATTATCTCTTAACTTTGATTAAACCTAGTTTAGGAATCTTAGATTTGAAGCAAAATGTATGATATTCAGTCAGATATTAACATTTCATTTTTCATAATAATGTAAAAATAGTGAAAAAAAGAAAGCTGGAAAATGAGTTGTTCCTCCAGCTCATGAAATGAGTATTGAAGAGAGGATGAAAATTACTGAACTGCTGAAAACAAATTTGGATATACTTATAATGTTCTACAGAAACATGGAGAAAATAGAGGTTTTTTTAAAATATGTCTGTATTCCTTGGTTCATGCTATTTTACATGTTTTTGGCTTTGATTTTAGAGAGAATATCTGTTTTTTTCCCTGTGGCAGTGATACAGATGTCACAGTGCAGACAGACACCCTGTCATGTTGAATTTAGTCTTGCGGAAAGGTGTCCCCAGACAAACAATAACAGCAGCAGAAGTGGGACTGCCATGTTCCTCCATCACCTCCTCCACAATGAGCACTTCACAGTCTACTTGCAGCCATTTACAGTCAAACCTAATTAAACACAAGCACGTTTTTCTTCCTGCTAAAAGCAAACAACCCATGTATAATGGTTATATTGTTAACTTTAATAAAAAGCTACAAACTGTGAAGGATGAGATTCCAACAGCAAGGTTAAGTCACTGATGTATGTACACAGAGTTTTGGATTCAGTGTGTTGTTTAACAGTTCAGTTAGAAAATAGGAAAAAATGTTTGCTTTCTTGTTGTTTTGCCTTTTTTTTTTTTTTTTTTTGCACCTTCCTCCATCATCATTTTCCTGTTTTTATGCTCAAGTGATGCCATGAATGATATGTTCTTTCTTTAGAAAACCCAACTTACTGGTTAAAACTGAGTATATGTGTGCACCATAACATGTGTGAGTATAAAGAATTTAGTGGGAAGAAATTGACAGAACATTGAAATGTATTGAAACATTGAATTATGTTTTTTCCTGAACATATGAAGAGAAATTTTAGAAAACTTGGAAGTGATGTATAACTTCAAACAGTTGAGGGGGATAGGAGGGGAGGGTTAAACACTTGGAGTGGAAAAATTTGTGTAGTAAGGGCAAGATATAAACACAAAGCAAACTTGATCATGAATAGTGAGGAGACTTTGATTTGGTGCTTATCAATCATTTGTTACTTGCGTGAGGCTGCATGAAATAAATACTGGATGAAGATGAGGTTTTAACTGAACACAAGTCTCACTCAGCAGGGTTAAAATGCCAAGTGAACATTGCCTGTTTGTTTTTAAGGCCTTCCCTTCCATAATGTGTTCTGTACTTTCTCTCCACTTGGTTCTGCTGGAGATTTTATTTAGAAATTTATTCAATTGGGTGTTCAGTCTAGGATGGATTTTGCATCCTTCTGGTTTTTTTTCCAGATTGCTGAAAAGCAACTTATAAATTGATGCATGGAGAGATGCCAATTCAGGGTTGTTTTAGATGGAGGAGTATCTCTCTTTGCTGTGGTTCTGTGTGAAGAATTTCCCACAATACTTTTCTCATGAAAGATTTATGAAAATCATTAAAATAAGGGAGTATTTCCATCTAACAAACATTTCCTTTCTTACTTCTAGACCACTTTCAGTTTGGAACAGGGATTGACTAGTGAAAGCAATTTTCCATTTAAGTGAGCTTTTATATGTATTTTGCTGTACACGATATCCCCTTTATTTTTTACATGAAGGCCACAGAAATTCACTTTTTTAACCTTTCTAAACCTTTGAAACAGCATCACCATCCAATTTTTTTCCTAGTTCAAACATATAGCAGAATGTGCCAGTTCTCGATGATGTGTTATTCCAAGTGTACAAGTTAGTGATTCCTCCAAACAGCAGAATGACTGCCTGTATTTCTGTCTTCCTTTTCTCTAACCCTGCCACCCTGACTGTCTCATCATCACACACACCTATAAAATAGACACTAATTTACCAAACCAGGTAATCTTCACTTTCTAACCCATGAGAAAAATGCAAGTCCCAGCTTCACTAACACTTTCTGTTAGGCTGTAGTCTCTCTAAATAGATGTTTTTGGGACAGTGGTGAGAAGTGTCAGGGTGATCAGAAAGCTCACAATGGCTACTAAAAGCTAAAACTTTGTAATCAGGAACCTGAAACCTGTTACAAGAATTATTAGTATTTTTATTATATCAGTGTCTGAAGCTCTAGCTATTAGTCCAGACCCTTTTTATTATAATGGACAAATAGAGAATAAAAAGATAGACCCTGACCTGAAGAACTTATAGTCAAAGTAGAATCATGAGCAGAGAGAGAATGAGGGTGTCAAAAGTCTTTCATTAGAGTGATTGAGAAAAATGATGCATTTGGGGAGGTGTCAAAGGGGAGGCATTAAGAGATATTAGAGATACCAGTTGGAGTTAGAAGAATGGTTTAAAGTAGGGAGAAAAAGGCAACCTTGAACTTATTTCTGAGAAAAGCTTTTATAGTAAACCTTTGAGTACTGTGAAATTCAGTGGACACCAAGTCTATGCAGTTGAACTAAGGACACTGTCTTTCAAAGGAGTCATCTGCTCATTATTCTTTGCAGAGTTGTTTTTGAGAAGAACAAGGTTTCAAAGTAGATAAAAATTTTCTGCTTTTTTTTCACTAACAACAAAATATGATTATGTATTTATATATGGAAGATCTCTATGCTTTCCGTTAGCTCAGATATTCTGTTTGGAATTTTATACATGCTATAGGTACCTCATGCAAATGCTAAGGAATCCTGAACTGGATTTTTAGTTTTTATATTGATTCGTGGAAAACCCTTGTAGGGCATCATTTATAACCCTCTGGGCTTCATTGTTTCAGTGCTTTTAATGATACTGAAGAGATGTTCAGGTGAAAAGGGATAGATTCTGTGTGTGGGTGATTGGAAGGAGCCCAATTGCTTTTTTGTGTTATAAAATTCCCATCCATCAAGAAAACATGTGAATCTTAAAAGGAAATCTACTTGTTCATAAACCTTTAATAAACTGTTACACTGTTAATTATCACATGTTATCAAAGATGGTCATATTGTCAGTTGTTTCTCAGTTTCGGTAATTGCCAGTGGCTTAATGACAGTACTTCTGATATCTGTGTCTGTCATGTGGGAGATTGGAGGAGCCTCCAGGAGGCTCTCCTGAACTTTTGTCTGCTCTTCCTGATTCTCTGAATATTCTCTTACTGGCTCCCAGCCCTTATTTCACCTGGACCGCCTATGCTATTTGTTTCTTACAGTGAATAAGGCTGACAAGGGAAACAATAGGGAAAAAAATCCCTGAAAATAAAATAGAATATTTTATTTATTGTCTCCTGTTGGTGATCAGAACCTAAGTTAACAAAATATTTTGCCCAAATGCTTTTTACGGGTCTTGTTTTTGTATATACCTTTGTAAAGCTCTGTTTAACTGAGGGTTTTCTTCTTTACCTGCTTCTAGCAGAAAAGAAAGATAAGGAATATCAAAACCTAGTAATACATTTTCTTTAAGCATTTTGTTGCTCAGTGGACCTTTGGCTGTCTTCCACATAGTCGTTTCTCTGGGGACTGAAAGAAGAGGTTGCAATTGGTTTTCCCTATCTGGGTTCAAGCAACCTTGTTTTATGGGTCACGGATTTGTTAATCTCAGTGTGACAGGTCAAAAGGAACAAAGAGGTGTTCAGCCTGGAACTTCAGCAGGCTACCTGTTTTAAACTTAAAAAAACCCATTAGGTACTCTGGTAAACTTTAATTCTGCATCTATTTTAAAAAGCTATGTAGAAAAGAGTGGAAAAAGAACAGATAGTTATTATAGGTTATAAATTTTATGGGACGATACCTACTTGATTTCTCCCTAACCTGCCCAAACAGAAAATTGGACTCTGGCCAAAGTAAAATATACTGCAGAAAATATCAAATTTCTAGAAAAATTGTTTAAAAGCTGTCAGTTATTTTCTTTTTTCAGTTTTTCAGTTAAAGTTTCATTTTCTTTTTTCCCCAGAAGCATGAGGAAAATAATTGTCTACTCTACACTTGCATGTTTTGTAATAGTGGGAAAAGATGGGCAGCAGAGAGAGGCAGAATAGGACAATAGTTCATGCTGTGAAGGACAATTAGGGAGGAACCTGTGCCAGATGCATAATCAGTTACTGAGTGAGGTGAAAGGCCAGGAGATCTCCAGCAGAGAGGCCACCAGTGGTATGAGGGAGTCCAAAAGAAGTCCTCCTTGCATAGAGATGGGTTGCATGTCTTGAGATAATATGTCAGAAATCCATCACAGATGAAGATATGCTCAAGAAGTGACCTTAGGTAAAAGGAAAGAGGAGATGCAGAAAAGCACCTTAAATATTATCCCCTTTCTGCAGCGGAATGGAGAGGGGCATTCCCAGCACCTGGCAGCTCCCGGCTGCTTTGATTTTGTGCGTCAGGAGAAAGTGAGAGTAGGCTCAGCCAGAGCAGTGCCTGCAAGTGCTCAGGGAATAGAAGGTGGTGTGACAGACTGTTACTGACTTGATTCCACTGAATACCATCTTGTTTGTGACCAAACCATCTGTTACTTGGGCAATGATAGTGAAAGATCTTGACTTAAGACTGAGTATTTACTAAATAAAATCTGGTGACTTGGCTCTGTACTAGCAGAAAAAATGCAGTAAAGCAGGGAATTAACCTGCTTAGGTTGATCTTATTTCTGATATAGTCACTGCAGTTTGTATTAAGTCTCAGCAGGATCAAAAAGCATTTTGTAACTGAGGCTGTAAAAAAAAAAATTCCAGCTATGAAAACTTGCTTGACTGAACAAGTTAAGATTATTCAGTATGTGAGTTTCTATCTGTAAGATACTGACAGGTATCTTTATTACTGGAACAGGCTAAATGTTTTCTATGAGTTGGAAGTATGAAAACTACACAGACTTTTGGTAAATACTGTCAGAAAATAATTACACATCACATTGTGTGGTAAAGTAGTTAAACTCTTCTGTTTGCTGGGATCACATTCCCAATGATTTGAAAGATTAAATCTAATTTTTAAAACTTTCTAGAATAAAATGTGTTGAGGAATCAGTCCTGCTTTGAGATTGCAAGATGATGAGTGAACTATTTATTCAGTTCCATTTTTTCCAAGTGCCCAGTAAAATTGTGAATTTTTCTTATCCTGATTATTTGAACACAGATAAGACAAAGCAGACCATGGTTGGGCTGCCTTGCCTTATCTATGTCTAACTTTTTCTTTCAAACCTCTGTTGCCTGAAAATAACAGGTCAAATTACAGAATCTATGTCTAAATGCATCCAAAGCTGAAATGCAGATCTAGGACTACTTGAGTTGTCATTGGATTCCTTCTGGCTTTTTACACATTACACACCTTGGGTAGAGCACATGGTCTATGTGTGAGTGAACTTTCCGGAATCCCAGAATAATCTGTGCTATTATACTGCTGTGCTTGGAACAGTGCATCTCTGGGGGCTGCTGAGACTTAAATATTAACAATACTGATATTTTGCAGCCTGAGTAGCTGGAGCTCATCTGGAGGTGTAAGCTGAAAGAAGGTCAGAAGGATCCAAAGACGCAGTAGGATATGGCAGATTTTGGTGACAGTGTTGTGGGAAACGATTCCAGTTTAAACAAAACAAAGCAAAACAAATCCTCTATAGCTGGAGAAATAATCATTAACTCCTTTGTGATACGGGATTTCTTTGGTTCAGAAGATATCTCCTTCTATTTCCCTCGCCTTAGGTTTTCAAGAGGACACAAATACACATGGTACTTGCTCTGCCACCTTAAACTTTGACTGAGGGAGGCAAGGGAAATGCTTAGAGCAGAGTCATGGGGAGGGCAAGGTTTTAAATAAAAATTGCATTGCAACACAATGCAACTCTTCAGGAGTATGTATCCTGTACAATACAATCCCTGTCCCTGAAATCTTCAAGGTGACCTCCCACTTGTGCTGGAAAAAAGTCTTTGGGAGGGACCACCCGGATAGGAACTGGAGCTCTAAGTGTTGCCTTGTAGGTCTAGTAGAGTTCAGGAATGTCCCTGTTTAAATTGCTTTGTATTTTTTGTTTTAATTGTTCTCGCAGCTCTGAATGAAAAAATGAACAATAATAGAGCTGTGTGAGATTGAAATATATGAATCCATAATAATTTCCCTCGGCTTTCAAGAAAAGCTAAAGAGTAAATATCAAACCGCTCAGAATTAGTGATCTCTAAGTCTTCTGTCTCTTCTGACCCTTTTTAATTCTAGTCATACATCGTAGATGCCACATTGCTACAAAGCAGCATTTAAAGTGATCTGAGAGCTATTGTGGTGTTTTTGGGTCATCAACTCGAGAGAGCTACTTTTAGGCCAGCAATTGTTCATTCTCCCTTTCCGTCTCCTAATTTGCTTTCATTTTTTCACTTGTTTTGGTGTCTTTTGTACAGTAAGTTTGCTCAAGATTTATAACTAGTTATCTTCTTCTTTGTTCTCATTATTTCAAATAAATAAAAATTAAGAATACAACACTGAAGAAAAATAAACCAATTCTGTTGTGAAAGTAACCCAGAAAAACTTCTTTTGCTTCTTCAGGTTATACTAGATATTATCATTTTAATCCCATTAATGATAAATCTACTATAGTGCCTTATGGTAATTTTTGTGTGGATGCAAAAACTGAAAACAGCAGTGAACAAATTACGTTTAAACATTTTCTGCAGTCACACTAAACACAGTCTTCCTGTTACAGTTTATGGCATTTTCTGAGCAAACAGACTAAAGGCAAATGTGCCTGTTGAAATCTAAGCTCTCTTCTGAAAATGTGTTAGCGTTGGCATCTCCTCAGTTTAAATATTGTGCATTCTGCTCTACTTTCTGCATTTCAAGAAAGTCAGATTCTCTTCCCCCCTGCCTTCAATGCAGTCTCTTTAATTTTTTTCCAATAATATTGCAGTACTCAGTACTCATTTTAAAGATAGATAGATTTTTTTTTTCTCATAAAGAACAACATTGTGGGGTAAAAAAAACCTGCTGGATGTGATTTCAAAAAATGTCAAAATATGTCAAACGCAGAAACCACTCAAGGGTTTCATTAACTGAAGCTTTGGTGATAAGTGTCATCTTGTCAGAGACCCACCCATCTCTCCCAATACATTACCAAATGTACTAATTTCCTTGCTGAGCTTGATGTTTATTGTATAGCTGAAATTGAAAATGGTCGGTAATGGAGTGAGCTTCAATCCAAGACCAATTCTGAATCTAAATTACTTGCTTCATTCAATAGCATTGACAGAGGAGAGCTTTGTGCACCTTGTACCTAATCAACCCTTACTGTGACCCTAAATTCAGCAGTCTTCAGAGATTAATAATAAAATCCTCAGTTCAAACAAGTATTTGCCCTGAACAAGTTGCCCATTTCTTATGCTGAAAATGAAAGAATGTGACATTTTTTAAAGCTCTGCATATTGTGGACCATCACTAATTTTTGATCTTTGGCCTAAGGAGACAAATTTATGAATAGAAATCCCATGTAGACCTGGGATATGTGTTCTTAAAGAAAACATCTTTTTTGAAGGAATTTATTTTAATTTGTTTCTGTTGTAAAATAGAAGTTAAATAACATCTATTTACACATGTGAAATAAGTGCCAGAAGGTATTTTTGTCCAAACTCGAGTTTACTTCTGTAGATAAATAATTAATAAAATTAATACTTTATGAAAAGTATATGTACCTTCATTTTAACTGTTTTATTGTTTATAAATAGTTTTTAAGCTATTGTTTTACCCAGAGTCAAAAGTTTTCACAAGTTTCAGAAGTGTGAAGGCTGTTGTATTTTGGACTTTGCTTTATCTATCTCACAGACGGTGCAGGTCATTGTAGAGAGTACTTGGTTGCTAATTTGGAATCTGAATTGAAGTATTTTGAGACAAAAGGGGAAAGTTGACTCCACTGGAATAACAGGAAAAAGTCCTGACCGGAAAAGGAAAACGGTGATCCAAACTGATGGGGCAGAATGAAATTTCCTTTTGTTTAGCAACGTCCAATTTTGGTGCAGGAGACCATGACATGGTCTTTAGGAGCTGGAAAATGCAGGCTGCAGGCAGTGCAGGAAGCAGAGTTTTCTGCCTGCTGTAGGTGAAATTCCAGAGTATGAGGAGAGGAAGAGCCCAGGTGATGCTGGAGTTACCACCCTGCTCTCCTTCAGCAGAGGGCAGGAGCGAGGTGTGTGACACAGCCATGGGTTTTGGCTGCTGACTCAGTAGAGGAAAGGTAAATGAAATTTGAGAGTTTAAGTGCTCCAGATGTATCCATTTGCTTGCAGTAGCTGGTGGACCTGTCAGTGAAGCTGTAGAGAAGGGCATGGTTCAGCTTGCCTTTTGCTGAATCCTTTCTATTTCCAGCAGGTGTTTCCCAGCCATGGGTTTGTTGGTGGACCTTGGCCACCATGTCCATCCTGTGGCCACAGGCCCTGCCCATCTCCTTGGAGTGGTGGGCTGAGTTATGACCCACAGTTCCAACTGCTTTGGAAATCAGAAAGAGCTACTTGCAGTGAAACCATGTGTCCTGAGCCCAGTGAACAATATTTAATGGGTTAATAAAGATAATAAAAGCAATAATAATATATTGTAGCTGAGGCTAGTAAGCATGCTCAGGATGTGTTAAAATTCTTTCACACTACAGCTGATAAGAGGGAATTTTGTAAATGTTTTGGGTAAGCAAATGTATGTGAATACAGTTCCTCTAATAATCCACAGTAATTTCTGAGAAAGCATCAACTCTTGCATCATTTCTGCTTAGGCTTACGTGCATAACTAATGTGGTTATTGATTTAGGATACTAAACAGCACTTTATCCTGGATGTTTATTGGCTGAAAAAAGGGGATGTGTAATTATTATCCTCTCCTATAAATAGATTCTAATAGAAAATCACATTCTTTCTCTACTTGCAGGGCTGTTGGTTGAGTATTTAGTGAATTTCTTTTTGAAGAAATTATAACTAATCTACCTTATCTTGTCATGTACTGGAATCCCCTGACCTCTCAGCTTTTTTTTTTTCTCCAGGATTATTGTTGCCTCTTTCATTTCCTTCATTCCTGTGCTCTTTTGAGTATAAGAACGTATAAGCTGATGACGCAGCTGAACTCATCTTGTAATAAATCTCCCACATATTTTATCCATATTTTAATCAGATATTACTTCTGTAAAAATATCTTAACGTGTTGCTGGCCATAACTCAAGTACCATGTGATTATTGCTTGCTTGCTTAGTAACAAATGACTTTATCTGACAAACACTTCAAGTGCTTTGCTGGCCTGTGTTTGGTGGAAAGGCAGTTGGCTGTGGGCTTTTTTCTCTTATCTACGCCAGATATGATTTGAAGCTTAATTCAGCATCTATCCAGCACTTTGAGAATTTGTAATTCCAGCTAATCTGTGTATGTGTATTTGGACATAGATGATGGACATAGTTTTGTTTATCACAGCAGTGGTTGTAGGGTGAGTTCACAGCTCCAAAGTCACCTCCAGTGGGAACCACGAATGTGGGCATGGACATAAATGTGCATCCTCTTCTTCTGTGGTACCTGGCTGAACTGAGATTTGCTTTTTTGTGAGCCACTCCTCTGTGCTTATTCCTTACATTCCTTTCACTCTTGGGGCAAGTTCTTTGAAGGTGTTCCCCAAAGTAAACTTTTCCCTCTACTTCAGTTTGTTTTGGAAAAAGTCATTGCTGTTTTCATTAGCTTGGAATGAGAGCATCTTTTAAACTGGGCCCTAAATGTCATTTCCAATATTACTGCATCCATTTAGCCTTTTGGATTTTCCCAGCTATTTGATTTCAGTCACTGATGATGGTTGTAGGCGAAGATGCATCTTATGAAAGCAGGATCTCTGATGGCTGTTGGACATGTCCATGTGAAGTCTGAGGCATGCAGAATGCATTTCTGGCATTCTTCTCACAGGTGGAGGCTTCACAGCTGGCTGTTCCCAAAATGCTCTGTAATAAAGGAAAAATAGTTGCAAGATCTTCAGGACTGTTGATTCTTATACCAGTTTCACTGATGACAGTTGATTTTCCAACCATGATATGTTAGCAAATAACCCAAGGACTGACAAAGATAGTGCAGAAGATTTTGAATTGTCTTTTTGGTACCAGGATTAATTTCTTTTCTGCGGACACCAGCCAAAACTTCCAGTCTTTCTACTCTGACAGTGGTCTGGCTCTAGGATTTATGTTAGATGTTTTCCTTGTCTTTTGAGCAGTTTGCAAAACTCTGACTTGGTTTGATTGATTCTCACCCCAGTGTAATTATTGATCCTGTTATGGTTGTGCGTATCCAAAGTGTTGGTGCTTATTGAGCCCTGGCTGGTATGGGGCCAAGGAAGGGTCAGATCTTGCTCTACTCAGGAGTGCAGTTACTCTGCACTCTGATCATTGGTTTAGTTCTGCTTTTTCAGCAGAACTGGCTCCTTACATGAATCTTAACATTTGCACTTCATGGTTCCAGTATTGGAAACTTTCCAGAAATAGTCCATGAGTGTTTTATTCTGGTCAGACAAGTCTACTCCATCATAGGAGTCAAGGAATTCTATAGCTGGGCATACTGAATGCTTTTCTCTCTTGAAGAATTTTCCCATTATTGAGGCATTTTGCCAGAAGTGGAGAATGAAAAATTTTTCTTCCGAAACTGATTTTCACCTCTTTCAGTATTTTATTAAAAGATGCTTCTTTTTTTCCATATGGTTTCCCTGAGGGTTTTATTGAACCCAAATGTGATCTTTGGTCCCAGGTAGAGATCTGCTCTTCTGTGGGAACTTAGGCTTTTTGAAGATTAGAATTTTTCCAGGAGGATAGGTCAGACCCTTAAGGATAATTCTTTTATGCACATATTTTCCTAATGGACCCAGCCTTTGCCCAGGTCTCTGAATTCTGTGTAAGACACTTGTAGGATAAATAAGCCACATACACAACACTAAATCTTCCACTGAAGTGTTCTACATATCATTTTACAGGCTATAAGATGTGGCAGTAATAGAACTAATTTTCCTGCTGTCTAACCAGCAAACCAACACAGATTTTACTATCCAATAATTGATCATGCAATCAATTATTCATCTGAGCTGAAGATTTAGCTGGCTAATAGATGTCAAAGTCAATTTTCCAGCATTAAGCTGATAACAAAAATGGTTATCTGCTAACATACATTAGGAAACACAGGAACTGAACTAGATACATCAAACTCCCAACAAATTTAAGGAGGCTGAAAAATTTGCAAGATTTACTAATGTTTCTTTTCCCTGATTGCTATGGGATTATGGAAAGTTAAAAAGGTTTATTTGGGCTAACAATGCCTAGATACTTTAATGATTTACCCTTAATTTTTAGCTTCATGGATTGGAGGATTTATCATTTGGGCATTTTAGCTGCATATTTCCTCTGTGACATGATGATTTCAAGATGTGGGCAATGCTACTGCTATGGTGGGCTGGTGTGATGGGACTGTATAAAGGATTTAAGGGAGCCTGAAATTTAGGAAAAAATATCCTTATTTGGTGAACCTTGTTTTGACTTTTCTGGGGGGTTTTTTGTTTGTTTGGGTTGGGATTTTTCTGGGTTTTGTTTGGTTTTTCTTTTCAAAGTGAACTGGTTTTAATTCTTGTAACTTTTATATATATTTCAGGATTTACCTATTATTTTTTATCCCGTGCTATTATAAAAAAACGTGAGATAGAAGGGAATGAACACACAACAAGTATTTATCTCTAAATTCTTCTGAGTTCTGAGTTTAGCTGGAAGCTCTGTGTGCTCCCTATCCACTGCAACCATCAGTGAGTCATCCTGGAGTTTCTGGTGGTGGTAAAGCCCAGTGGTTATCCCAGGTTATCAGTTTGGGTAAATGGTTCACTTCCAACCTAAAATCTCCCTGCCTATGGATTCCAGTTCAGTCTTGACAGCAGCAAAATAATAAAGCTGTTGGAAGATAAGAGGTGCAGGCAGAGGTAAAAAGCAACTAAATCAGAGCAGACCTTGAGGTACACTTGCAAACTACAGAGGGGTGATGGGAGGGTTAAAGGCCTAGAAAGCTGTTTTTATTACAGAAATGTTGATGTCTAAACTGTGGTTGGAGCCCAGTAATGCTGTCCCTGGCATAAACAGAGATGTCCCCACCCTCAAAGAATTTGTACTGCCAACAGGCACTCACATCAGAGAAAGAGAGCAGAGGTGGGAATTTGCCAAAATCACTCTGGAGGTCAGTGACAGAATTGGGATGACACTGGGAATCACAATACAAAGATTATTCTGTAATCAATATTCTTTTTCTTGACTGATCAGGTGACTATAATAAATTTAATCAGCTCTACACCTTGACATGTCTGTGCTCCCTCTGAGCATTATCAGGAACGCCGGATAGATAATGTTGGCAATGCTCAAGTGCTGTTGCCTTATAGCTAAAGGTGCTTCTTAAGGAGGTGGCTACTCAGCTCCCTTAAACTTTGTCATTTTCAGATTAATTAAAAATAACCTTATTAGATTCTAGAGGTGGTTTTGGATCTTACCCTAAAGTAAATTGACACAAAGTTACAAGTCACTCTGTTACTGGAGGTAATATTATTTATTCTTCCAGGCAGGAAGACACAAAGGGTAACCTGTGCCTTGGAGTTTTCTTGCCTTTTGTTTCCCCTCTCTGTTGGACCCCTGGTAGTGATTGAACACATTTATTTCTGAGGCTCAAAATGAAAATTTCCAGAATAAATAGAAACAGCAGCAGCTATGTTTTGCGGCATTTATGGATATTTACAGCTGTTTGGTTAATAGTAGTGTTTGCAGGTACTGTCAGACACTTTTCTTACTAGAAAGCCTGAATACTTTAACCAAATTCCACAAAATAGAAAGTAAATTGGAATATGCTCTTGGGGGAGCTTCTGTATGGAATCTTGTGACAATTCAGTGGGGAATGATGCAGACAGAGTGATGCATTTAAGAATCTAGATTGTAAAGTTTTGTTAATATGGTTGTTAATCTATCACAGAAAATAATTTGCAAAATTTGAGGGGTACTGGATGTTGTATCTGCCCTTGGCATATTAAAGTGCCGTTTGCCCTAGATATTAATTGCCAAATGTCAGAGAGAAAGTGCTGCATAAGGGAGGTGAGTCAGATGCTTCACGTGCAGGGAATATCCTGGAGCTCTATTGACAAGAATTTATCTTTATTCCAGCAGACATTATTACCTAATATATATCTAATATCATCATCACAAGAGAGAAAATTGGCTTCTGATGTTTCATGACCTTATTTACTCTCACTGAGATTTGATAATTTAATGTGCTCATCTTGTTAGGACCTCTCCTTCAGCCAGAGTGAGATCCAAATCTCCTGCATCCAGGGATGTTGATGGGAAATGAGGTTCATTCCCTGAATTTGGTTTTAAGCGTCCTCTGGAAAGGCCTGGTGAACGAGGGTTTGCTGATAGTTGGGAGGATGAGTGAGACTTGGCTGACCAGGGGTATGCTGATTAAATTCTGCCAGCCTCTAGCAGAAATGTCAGATCTTCATCCAGTCCCTTTACTTAATTAATCTGATAAAATCAATCAGAAAAAATTTTCAATTCAGGAGAAATAGAACATGTCAGGATAAAGTCTGGCAATCTATGCTTGATGAATTCCCAAAAGCCAAATGCTAAATAATTGTAGAAGTCTATAATGGACTTTATATAAAATCAGTGTTCTGACTGTGATTTCCAGACTTAATTCATATTAAACAAAGTATATTTTCATGGGACAAGTATTGAAAAATCTTACAAAATTAAGTAAATAAGGTCAGAATTTTGAAAGTCAATTTTCTTATGTGTTTTGCAAATAATTAGATTACAGCAAAGTTGGCTAGACTCTGCAGAAAATTGTAAATGAATATTTCTCTTCTGTTTCAGCATCACATCATGTCACAGGGCAGAGGTGACTTACATGGTGTGATCTAGACTCGTTCTTACTGAATTTTCTCCAAGACTTGAACATTGCTCTCACATTGACAAAACACTAGCACGTAGTACTTCATTCAGCTGCTCAATTTGGCAAACCAGAACTCTGCTTGCTGATTCAATAGCATGCCATTGTCAGTTTGCTTAGATGAGAAACTATCATGGAATGCTTTCACACTGTTTCATAAGTAGGACTGCTTAGAAGCCATTCAAAGAAGGAATAATATTACTTACCTATAACTATTTTTTTCCCCAAAATGATTCTACATGTTCATACTCCCTATCAATCTTCCTTTCTTCAAATTCTGAATTTCATTCTTGTACCTGGGCAGGCAGCATGATTTAAATTGATGAGTATCACGTTCCCTATATGTTCTTCCATTCAAAACACCCAGGGAGGAAGAGAAGGGCAGAATTCCAAGGCATTGATGCTGCTGTGGGAAGAAGCCAATGTCAGAGAATCAACTGGCACGGATCCCACAAATGCTATTGTGCAGAGTGATGAATCTTAATTTTATTCTGCAAAAATGGGGCTTGTTAATTTCCAGAGTGTTTTAAGTAAACTTTTACTGGTTTTAGGCTATCCTTTGGTTTAGCAAGTTTTAGTCTGGTTCTGGACTATTAGGGACTCAGGTTCTGTGGTACTGTGTGGAATAGAGTGTGTTTGTTCAAACTTCATTAATATGTTCTGAGCAAATTTATATTGGAGATTGATAGGTGGTTGCCTGGTTTTTAGAAGTACTATTTCATAGCAGTGCAAAGTTGCACAGCAACTACAGGGCTGTGTAAAGAATATATTAGAATGCACAATGCATTTAACATGAACATGATAACCTTATTGTAATTGGAGCTACTGATTAATTCTCCCATCAGGGAAATATTGATATACAGCTGCCTGTTCATTTTACTCAGTTATCGTTATACCATTTATCAGTCTCCATGTCAAAAGCCACTCAAGGAATTTGGCAAGAGGGTGAAGAACCCCTAAAATCTGCATTTACACTGCAGCAAGTTAAAAACTGTGGGACCTGTGTCATTCTGTACCATAATTTAGACAGCTCCATCTGCAGTACATCAGTATGTCACATTGCCCTATAAAGGTGCAGAGTGAAAACAGAAAATCTGAGTAACAACGTAAGTCCATAAAATGCAAGTGCCTTAAGGCACACTGTGGAGCTACTCCAGTCTTACAACCACTGCATGCCTGCCTGCATTTTGACCTGCATTTATTTAATGGTTCAGAAGGGTTCAAATTTATCCCAGGGATACCTATCCTTGGGGGAATGTTGTGGACATGCTCCTTTTTATCAACTCATTTTATACAGCTAACTGGCAAGAGGGAGGATGTCTGGTATTAATTTAATTTAATTCCACAAGCCTTATACTGCCGGAGACTATAGTTACACCAACCTTACATTCCTGGGAATAGATGTGTCTCAGTGCAAAGCTGCAGTGAGTCAGGTGTGCTTTGGAGAGTGCTCGTGATCAAAGATAAGCTGTGCAGGTAACAGAGTATGTCCTAATGCTCACAGCCACCCTAATGGTGCCTTGGGCTCCCAGTGAGTGTGTTGAACACACTTCTTGCTGGTTTTGAACTGTTTGGTTTTGGTTGTACAATTGTAAAATCAAAACATTTATCAAGGACTTAAGTACTGAATCTTTTCATTTTCGGGATATGGTAATGAAAGTTTTGGAGCAGCTGGTTACACTTTAGTTGGTAAAACTCTTACCACTAGACCTTGAACATGTGCAGACTACTACAGTTCTTTGACTTTAGTGAAACTAAGCTGATGTGCCTCAGCTATCAATGAGCTACTATTATTAAAGTGAGTAAATAATTTTTCCATGTTGAAAATCTATAGAATCTCTTAAAATATTCTGCTTAAATCCTCCAAACTACACCAAATACCACTGTATGAATGAGAAAGTTCCCTGTTTATTTCTATGTATTGTTTCAATAACATTATCTCAATTGGGAAGAAATGAAAAAAATTGAAAATAAAACCCCAACAGTCATGGTGAATGTAGTATGCACATAGAATATGCATATTTTTAAGTACTGCTTTTGTAAACATGGCTGGTGGGGAATTAATTTTATGCTGCTTAGTGCTAGTCCTCACTGTTTCAGTTCGAACAACACATTGAATGAGATTTTTATGAAAAAAAGAAGGAAGCTTTGCCTAGTTCATCTCTTGGAGGTTACAGTATATAAACAGATATATTTTCTTTTAGTCTAACCTTGTCTGGAAGATATAGGAAAACTAATTTGCCTTATTTACATATGGCACAATCTATCCAGTATTCAAGGGTTTGTCAGAAACAGGAACATTGTGCATTTCCATGGTAACAGATGGCATGCTGACAGTATCTGGCTCGTTGCAGCTTCGTCTAGGCAGGCCAGCAATTAATCAGCCATCTACATGCACAAAATTCTTTGTGAGTGAATGGCACTGCTCCTCTGTAGTGCTGCCTGTGCTTTTACAATTTCTGTATTCCTGCAGGGCGAAGTACTTTTTTGTCTCTTATGCTCATTTTCTGTAGCTTCCAAAAAAAAACCCTGGTAAAGAATATGAAAATTGAAACAAGTCTGCACATAATTTAGAAAAGACATTCTTTCTTTAGCATGTAAGATGAGTGGGGATCTTGATTTTATTCCATTGCTTTTCTTGTTTCCTCTCCCCCTTTACTTTTCATAAGCTTTCTGTGCCACGTGTTTCCTTCAACCTCTTTGACACAGGAGGCTTTTACAAACAGATAACTCTCCAAAGGTGTTCAGAAAGGGACTTGTCATCTGCATGGCTGGCCCAGGGCTTTTATGCCAACAGGAATGCTGTGGTTAAAGCCAGCCTGTAGCAACATCCTAAAAGCCCCTCATTGCCTGTTTAAAGGACATTTTATATCTCACTGCTTTACCCACTGGCAGCTGCATTGCCCCATCAAGGCTGGGGAATTTACTGCGTTCTTACATCAAGTGACCAATGTTACTCATAATTAATGCAAGGCTTAATTTGTCAGAGATCTTTTTCTGTGCTGCTGTTTGAATGTGCTGTGGGAGAAAATAAGCTCCTTAGGATGTTTTCTCATTCCTCATGCATCTGCCTAAGGCAGAGCCGGGTGAGGGCTTTGGTGCTGATGTTCAGAGTTGTAGTTACTATTGACTGCACTTCAGATCCAGCAGCACAAGATCCTTCACCCCTCATCTTCTGGAGAGATCATTCATGGACTTTCCCTTTTGGGATGGTTATTTTCACCACTGCTGCTTTACCAAACTCAAAGTAGAGAATCAGCATTTGATTTCAAAGGCATGGGATGTGAGAGACTTCAAGAGGTTCTGTTGTCTTGATGAACCTGGGATCTGGTGGGCCATGGGAGGTCAAAATATTTGCAGTACAACTGGAGTTTCAATTTCCTTTATTTTTAAATAAAGTCTCTGATCCCTGCCAAAGACTAATTTCCAAATAGAACCTGTGTGTTGAGTAGGATTTAACTTTCTTTTTGAGTTTGCCTCAAATTTTGTCTTTGTTAGAGGATTCATTTATTGAGCTATGGCAGTGTTAAGAAGAAATTTGTTTCTCAAATATTCAGTTCACAGGAAAGCTGGATCTCTTCTTGCTGTTGAGACAAGCTACACAGAGCAAGAATCTTGGCCAAGGTTAAAAAAAACCAGCTTGTTCAACCTAAGATAACTCAGAAGAAAACCTAAGACTAGTCTTCCCTGGCTTGCCTCAAATGCATCATTTTGGGGAAATTATAATCCAGCCTCTATTCTAAA
Organism: Zonotrichia leucophrys gambelii; assembly: GCF_028769735.1. Taxonomy (NCBI): domain Eukaryota; kingdom Metazoa; phylum Chordata; class Aves; order Passeriformes; family Passerellidae; genus Zonotrichia; species Zonotrichia leucophrys. The sequence goes on along the minus strand of NC_088179.1, from coordinate 18,159,142 downwards.
GAAGTTGTGGAATGCACTTTTTCTTTGGCAAAGTTGTGTTTGAGTCAACTTTTTTTGTCTTTGTTTAATCTTTTGTACCAGTTTGTATTGCCAAAGGTGTTTTATGCTTTTTATGGGTTTTGTTACTGCCCATTTCCCTCCATGCTCATTAGTCTCTGTAGACTCCTGAAGAATCCACAGGAAAACCTTGAGATGTAGTTCTCAAGGATTAGTGAACATTTGATCCTACAAGGTTTTCACTTGAAACTTGCAACTGTGATTTCTAACTTGGAGACTGCACCAGGAGCATGTGATGGTTTTGGCTGGGACAGATTTAATTTTCCTCATGACAGCTGGTGTGGCATTGATGTTTGGATCGTGCTGGAAGCAGTGCTGATGATACAGGAGTGTTTCGGTTATGGCTGAGCAGGGTGTGCTCAGAGCCAAGGCTTTTCCTGCTCCTCTCCCCATCCCACCAGTGAGCAGGCTTGGGGTGCACAAGAGTTTGGAGGCAACACAGCCAGGACAGCTGATCCCAGCTGACCCAAGGGATGCCCCAGCCCGTGGGGCATCATGCTCAGCAGTGAAGCTGGAGGGGAGGTTGGCAGTGGGCTGCTGCTCAGTGACAAACTGGGCATCAGTCAGATGGTGGCGACCAATTGTTTCTCTTTTCATCACTTGGGGTTTTGGGGTTTTATTTTTCTTTCTCTTTGTTCCCCACCCTTTTCATTTTTATTATTAATAAAACTATATTATGATGGATGATGATCATGATTTTTTTCCTGGTTTTGTAACTTATTAAACTGCTTTTATCTCAACTCACAAGTTTTCTCACTTCCAATTATCTCCTCCATCCCACCAGGAAACAGGGAATGATTGTTTGTGTGGTGCTCAGCTACTGTGTGGGGTTAAACTGCAACAGCAAGAGAGCACAAACTCATTATACCCAAATAATTAACTGGTGGTACAGCAAATCTAAAGTGTGGTGAGAAAGAAATACTTTAAGTGCAGTCCAGCAGATGAATTCCATATTGATTTATATTTTGACTGTGTGTGCTTTGCTCCCTATCCAACCTGGCCAGCCTGCAGCTGGAGACACTTTGTGGCTGACCACCACTTGTCCCAGAGCTGCAGCAAAACACTTCTGGGGAATTCTGCAGAAAGGATTCCAGAAGGACTAGAGATGACCTGCTGGATGATGCTATGATGCCACCAAACTTCCAGTGTGTGTCCAGTGCTTAGGATATCAAACAAGGGAGGTCTGAAATGACAATGAGGGTATTAATTTATAATTAAAATGTATCTCTTTATTAGTGCAGCTATGTATTAGAAAATAAGCTGTCATTTAGTTTATACACCTTTAGTATATTTGTTTCATTCAGTTACACAAGTAGCTGGCTGGGGGTGTTGTACAACACAGTTGTGCAGCCATGGACTCTATTGGTTGACGGTTGTTCTCAGTAAGCTAATTACTGTATTCATCAAAGTTATGGTTTATATTAGAATGGGTATATACAGCTGTATATATGTATATGCATGTAAATACCCCCATTAACATTCTGGTCCATTTTGCTTTAGCAAACGGTCTATTTGTCCAATCCATTTTTATATAACTCAGTTTAACACAGAAATCAATCAGCAAATGCCTCCTCCATAGGGGTTGAAGTGCTTCCCTTGCTTTCTTATCTCCATTGAAAATGTTCACCAGAATGTTGATATTACAGTGGCGCTTTGAGCTCCCCCATGCTCTCAGTTCCTGTGCAATGGTGGAATTGTCAGCATAATGAAAATGTGCATCTTTGTGAAGATTTCTAGTTCATAAACCATGTCATAACTCTTCAATAATTTGCTTGATATTTTGATGGAGAGTGTGTGTGATTTCATCAGCAATAGATTCAGTGATTGCTTTGAGGATAATTTAAGCCAGAGTGGCACGATTTGCTGTTTGGCAGATAGTCCATATTGCCTGTATGGAAGCCCCAGTCATTGTACATTTGAGGGATAGTTGCTTATTGCATTTTCTGGAATTTAAGATGCTACTTTAGGAAAATTGTGTCATTTGGCTTGCAAACTTTTAGCTTTGCAAACAAACTGTTTGTTTCAGTATTTTTGTCTGTGTGATGTTTGGGTATTTTTTTGTGCTGTTCTTTTTAAGGTTACTGTAATATGAGTATATTTTTCATCTGAACGAGTTTTGAGCCACCTAATGGAATTGCTCAGAAAAATTTAAGTCACTTTAGTGTAATTCATTTTTCTCCTTTCTTATTTTTCAGATTTTACTTTCTCTCCTTCTTGATGCCTTAAATGTTTTGCTTTGTATTTCCTGGAATTTTGTTAAAATTTTAATTTTCCTGAAATCAGTCTGACAGGAAAGGCAATTTTACTATGTTTTTCTTTTTGCTACTCAGGTGTTTTATATTTACTTTTTTTATATACACATAAATCTATAAATGGTGAGGGTTTTAAAACCTTTCTTTAACTAACCTGTATAGCTAGTTACATTGGAAAGAATAATTCAGAACTTTAGTGATGCAGAATTGTAAGGATCATGACGTCCATTTTCTTGGAATTTCATGTGACAACATAATGCCCTTGCCACAAAAATTCTCATCATCAAAATAAAGCTGATTTCTCCTGTGAAGACCCTGAGTAAGGATGGGATGACACAGAATCTTAAATTTAACAGGGATAAATTTAACTGAGATCTGGATGGGATAAGTTTCTTCCATGTGGAAGAAGTTAACCACAGCACCCTACTCAAGCTCCATGGAATCAACACATGGAGCTGATGTCTAACAGGATAAGGATTATTTAAATACCTTGGATCTCTATATTATTAAAAGGGAAAGTATGTATTTAAAGAAACAAATAAGTATTTACTGAAATGCATGGTGATATCATTAAATATTTTACTCACTAATGCGTTACAATTTTTAAACATCAATACTTAAAAATAACATCAAACATTTGGAATAATTAACACTTAAAAAATAACACCAAATGCCATTAACTCATCGTAAAATATCCTTAATGATAAATTTTAATGTCATCTTTAGGGTTCCTTACAATTTACTTTTAAAATTTCCAAACCTCCAGCTCCTCCTGCTTCAGACATCATTTATCCCAGTAGGAAGACAGGGCTTCCTCAGCAGTCGCCTTGGCTAGGGGAAGACATGGGGGTTGATTTTGCTGTATGTGGCCAATTATGTTGACCTTTGTGATGGCAAGCCTGGAATCTTGAGTTTTCCTCCTATTTAGGACTCCTTCACAGCAGCATAATACGTTGCTGCCATGTCAGTTTGTGGTCTAATATTTTTACAGCCCAGCAATGCACATTTGGAGACTGTGATTAGCATCCTTAATTCCCAGGGGAAAAAAAAAATTAAAAAGCCTTGTTAGAACTAGAAAGCTGAAGTCTAAAATAGTCCACCTGCTGTTCTAAAGAGTATTATTTTAGTGCCCTGGGGACATGCAAAGTTGTAACCTACTGATGTCAGGGTTAGATTTTATAGGGCTTTTTAATGTAAGTGGTTTTGATAACTTGGCAAAGCATTTTCTGTTGTTCGTTTCTGTTCGATGCTTCTTAAAAACAGCAGTCCAAGATCCACAGAGACAGTAGATTGTGAAATTGATGGAGTCCCATTTCTTTTTCACCATATTTACTTAATAAAACATTAAGATGATTGTCAGCTAATCTCAAGAGAAACTAATTTTTTCCTAGAATTATTGATTTAAGTTGAATTTTATTCATTTTATAATTCTGTGGTCACTGAATGTAACAGATTTGATTTTCTTATTGTATGACTAACTTTTCATGGTGACAGTAACAGTAATAACATCAACACACAAAAATAATATAAATATACAAAAATTTGTTTCCCATAATGGGGGTGTTTATTCTCCTCATTTTGGTGTGCCTGACTGACAGCAGGGAGGCAGAGATGTTTGTTTTGTCTTCATTAGCTCTTACATTCACAACTGCTGCAATAAAATCCCTCCATCATTCTGAGATGAATCAGTATTCAGGTAAGATCTTTTAAAATGTGTGCTTTCCCTGTGTAGGATTTCGGTTTTGGGAGCTGCAGGAGGTGTCACTGCCTCCTGTGGAGGGAGTAGGAGCCATCAGTCACAGCCTTACTGATGGTGGGCTCCCTGCATCCCCACCTTCAGGGGGAATTATAATCTGAACTTGGAATTTTCTGGAAAAGACGTTTGGATTATGGTTTTTTTTTTTCTGAAGGGGAGGATCAAAGTTGCTCAGGGCAGAAGGGTTCATGATTAGATACAGGTGACTGCTGCCATGAAGATCTAAAATTTAAGACAATACCTCTCTGTACAGACTATTATCCTTTTGGTTGTGCTTTTCATATCCATATTAGAAAAGTCTGTTTTGTAATTGTAAACATACTTAGCTCCCCAGATTACAGTTTGGAAAATGTTTGAGAGCTATTTTAAACTTCTTCCATAAAGACTATACTGTTTATAGTGGCTGGTTTACTCATTATCACCCTTTTTATGTACCTTTAATTGCAAGGACCCTATGAGTTTCTGAAATATATTGGAACAATTCTGTGAATAATTTCTGTAATTAATTTTCAGTTTGCTGTGCTTGCACACTGTCCTGTACATTGTACTCCTTGAAGAATTTATGGTTTTTGCTATTTTGGTGGCTTTTTTATGCTCTCTGCCTGTTTGTATATTCATATGCATTGATATGGAGAGCACTCCTTCCTGTTAGAGATGTCAAGTGGAGAATTGCTGGAAGGTTTTTGTGGAAACAGCACTGCAGGTGTTATCCAGGGCACCTAAGCTCCCTGGGTACCCTCAGAGAGAATACAAAGTTGGATAAGCTTTTACCTGAGTCACAGCAGAGAGTGTGGAGCAGATCCAATACTTGCCTTTTCCTCTCATAAAGCCACTGCATTTTTAAAGCCTGTCCTTTTTTTGCCTCAAGGATATTGTCCTTTATCTGCTGGGCTCTTTGTCCTGTGGTTGATCTTGGTCAATTCACTTATGCCAAGCCCTGAGTCCTGACTGCAATAAAATCCATCCTGTGCAGTTTGCTCACTGGGGGTGTGCAAAGGCAGGTGCTGGTGGAGGTTTGCATGTGGAGGAGCTCCATGGCTTAGCAGGGGTTTTTGTGTGAAGTCCTTGCTGAGCCCCACCTGTGCAGAAGGAGCAGAACCTGCTGCAGCACAGAGGGTGTGTGCTGTCCTCCTGTGACCCACCCGCTGCCCCTCCATGCATCTCCTCAAAAGCCAGCTTGAGCAAAGGAGAGAACTTCCTGTGGGAGCTTTTAGGCAAAAGTGGGATGCTTAGAGGATGTGTTTCAACCCTTGAGCTTTGAATTGTTTTCTAATTGAAAACCAACAGTGATGGCTGGCATCTTTATTTGGTTGAAATTCTTACCTTTGCTTATTCAGGTGAACATGTCCCTTTTTGTGCCTTCTAGAAGTAGTTGCAGAAAACAAATGCCAGGTGTTGAATCCTGTTGTTAAACTAAATTTGAGTAACAATCATAAACCTTAGCATATGTCTGGTTAAGCTTATTTTCCCTGTTTCCTCATGCAAAACAGGTAGTAAAATAATATATGGTCCTAAAGAAGAGTCTCAGTGATTCCAATTTATCAGAGTGTTTAATTGAGTCTGTGAATTTGGCCTGTTGACTGATGATGATGAAGCTTCTCAGGGGGCCCTTATTAACACTAAAATTATTTAATATTTTATTAATCAATTACTACTCTTTTAGGCAGATAATGCTGTCATGGATGGTCCATTAATAAAATGTGTACTAAATCCCTGGAACAATTTTCTAAATGTTGAAAAATGACTGATTAATAGCAGACTCCTACTAAATGTTAAGAAAACAAAATGTACGATTTTTTTGGCACTAAAAGAAAATTACAGGTAACTCCAGATGAAATGATAATTAGAACAGCAAGTGGCACAGTGATGGAGCAAATTAAATCCTTTAGGTATCTTGTGGTTATTTTGGATGAATCTCTACTTTCTCTAATCACTTGGATTATATTGTTCAGAGAGTCAATTTGTGATTGGGGGATTAATACACATATAATTTGACTCTGGATGCCAAGAGAATTGTAGCTCCCAATGGTAAATGTTGTCAATTACTTATTCTGGTTGTATAATTTACGATGCAGCTTCCTGATATATTCTGATTCTAATCCTATCAATATATGGTAGTTTTTGAGTCCATTTGTTCAGCTTGGTATGAAATATTATTGTATGTTGTATGAGAAAAAGAAAAAGGGGAGCAGGGGTCCCCAGTTACCTGCTGTTCAGCTCATCACTACTACAGACTGCCCTTGGAGCCTTTTAGGGCTCCTGCCTAATCTCTGTGGTGCTATATCCTTTCTCAACCCTCTTTACAACAGTGAAGAAAAATTAGATTTTTCCATCACAGGGATCACAACCACCTGCAAAGGCTTAAGAGCCTGCACCAATGGTGCCTAATACAGCCTCTTGTATCTGTCACTAGACAAGGAGGTGAGAAAACCAGTGGTCAGTGAAATACCTATCTTTGTTTTCCTCTAAGGCAGGATACTTAAGGATGAGTCTGGCTTTAGATATATGATTAATCCCATTTTAATCAATGTGATTTAAGACAGATACATTCTGGAGTACCTTGTTGAATATCACTGTGGAGAATGATACACAGATTTTGAGATACAGATATATAAAATAGATCTGTCTGTGGTTTGGGTTTAGGTGGTGTGTTGTTTTTTGGGGTTTTTTTTCTTTCTCTATTGCCTTAAGCAGAAAAGATACTTAAGATAACAAAAAGCTGAAACCTGATTATTACAAGTCAAATTTAGAGATATACTAAACACATTCAAATCTGTCAAATAAATTTGAGGAAATTTTGGTGCTATTTTAAGTAGCTCAGTTAATTTTTTGCAATGATTATTTAATAGAAAAATATAAAGATTTAAAATGGGCTAAAAATAGTTGCGCAATGGGCAAGGAATTATACCTCTCTAAAATCTGGGACAGTGATAATGGATCAGGTAATGCTGAGTAAATCTAAACTAAATGATGACTCAGTAAGGGAAACTGAAAACGTGTTGGAATAAACACTGAAGCAAAACAAAAACTTGGGGTCCCTAGTCGGAAAGATTTTATGTGGCTTGCAGCTGTTAACAAGTAACAGCTCTAAGGACTACAAGGACTGACTTCAACAAGAACTTCCCTGTGCATCTTTGCCACAAATTTCTTTTAGTGATCAATAGTTCTGAGACATTCAGATTATTCCAGATGTGGTGTTTGGGGGGCTTTGCTTTTTTTTTTCTCCTGTTAAAGAAAGTAGATGAATTCACTGAACATCTATACAGTTCTGTATTTTTCCTAAATTAATCCAAATTTGGTCTTGCCAGGATTGGGATTTGTGTCTGTTTATGCATATTATCAATTCTTAGATAAAATGACACTTATTCAGTCTACCCCCAACACCATGGCTTAAGGGGGAAGGAAGAGAACCCCCAGGACATATAAGGAATATATGAAAATCTGAATCACATAGATTTTTTTTTATTTACAACTGTACTTTATTTTCTATTTAAAGACAAATTAAATAGGAAGGGAAAGAGAACACAATACATCCCTTGTTGAGACAGAAAATGATGATTAAACCACTGAATATCTGCGTGATGGGGTATTTCTTAAAGGAACTATTCCTTGATTGTTACACATTTTGACTTTTAAAGAAGGGTGAGGAATCTAGGACCTCGGCAACCACTGAGTCTGTGTAAGTGCAGGATGCCAAACTGCCCCTTTTGCCTTTCAACAAATTATCTCCGTCTCTTCCTTGTGTCCTGTACTTTTGCTGTCTCTGTTGAAGGAATCCAAACTCTTAAGCAGGAAATTGAAGGATGTATAAGTTTTTGACCATCATATCAAAGAACTGTCAGTGTGTACTGACCTTAAAAAATATTTTGCTGCGTAACCAAGTGCTTTGTGGCACACACAGGTTTTTGTTTCTGCACAAAATCTGGTTTTGTGTGATTAATGACTTCTGTCTGCACTGTATGTACAGTAGCACAACCAGGCAGTGCACTGTGAGAGGCCCATCATTCCCTGAAGGCATTTCATCACAATGAAATGCATTTTAAGTTATTATGCAGCTTTTTAATGTTCTGTTTGGGTAGGAACATGCAAATATTTATTGCTTTTGTGCAGGTACCCCTCACCATTCTAGCTCTCAAACACATGGGTAAATCTGTAGTCCCAGTGAAACTGAAGTTGAACACAGAATCAATAAAAGTAATGCACTCTGATAACATGATGTATGCAAGCATTCTAAATTCTCTAGGAGGGAATTGTTATCTGTGGAAGCTAAAATGTGCCAAATTCACTTTTTGTATCATTATTTTGAAATTTAGGATTTGTGTGTGTGTAGGGGAGGATAGTTTTGCAGAAGGCAACTATTATCAAGGTGCTGAAATTAATTGGCTGCTTTAATTGAGGTAGATTACTAGCTAATGCTTTCTTGAATACAGTAATTCTCCTATTAAATTATCTTTGAATAATTACCTGAAATTTCTCAGCTGCAGGGACTGATGGCTATTTAATTGCACAGTGATGTTGCTATATAATTACTTAACAAGGTGTCCTTTAATAGTTTAATTCCCCTTTCCAAGGGAAAAAAAACCTGTAAGTATGACTTCTATTTTTTAAGTGCTGCAATTTTTGGTTTTTTTTTACAGATAACTTTGTATCTGAAAGAGTAAAAAAAAAAGCTATTTGTTGACTTGCTTTTAAAAGTAAGTCTTTTGATTGTTCAAGAATAGATTTGGATTCAGAGGAGTTTTGGAAACAAAAATTAATTGGTTAGGCATTTGTTTAGCTTTATTACATATACTTTGTGATTTGCTGTTTGGTTTACAGTGTACTTTGAATGAGACATTAGTCAGGTCCGATATGCAAAAACATAATTACGTGTGTGTTGATTTTTGTGGCGCTGTCTGGGTAATGGGACTTCTTGTGCTGAGGCAAGGCAGAGTGACCAGGGATTTAAAACCTGTATTTATTCCTCCTGGGAACGGGGTGGGGGGGCAGGACGAAGATTTTCTGCTTGCTGTGGGTTCCTATCAGCTGGAAAGAGTGAGCAGGGAAAACAGCTGCTTCATGAAGGTGGTGAAACAAAAGCAGAGATCAAAAGAAAAAATGCTCAGGATCATGCCACAGGGTATCAGTTTCCTTGCTGGTTCAAGGATAGACTGGTTTTTCACTGACAAGAAATACTCTACATTGAACAATGCAAAACTTAACAGCTGTAAAGGAGGCTTCTGATAAGTCACAACCAGGCTGGAACTGTGAAGCTGGATAGAGCATTCTGGAAAATTGAAGACAGGAATGGTAGGATCATTTTACCTCTTTAGTTACATAAACATTTTAATCTATATCTGCTGAGCGTACACCTTACCCAAAACATTCTATTCTGACCTTTGAATAGAATCACAGAATAGTTAGGGTTGGAAGGGATGTGATCCTTCTAAAATGTGAGGGCTTTTAAATTTCCTTTTTAAAGCAGAATTATAGGGCTTACTGATCAGTTTGAGTTTCACACTGCTTCCATGCTGATCCACAGAAGGTGTGATCTATGAGCACCTCCACCTGCGAGCCTGGCTCTGTTCTCCAGAGGCCTGGCCCTTTGATCTCGAACATGCCAAGCTCCAGCCTGAATAGCTTGAACATGCATGGCAGTCTCATACAATGGGCCTGGTGCAGAGCACGGACAAAATCAAAATGTGTGTCACTAACACACATTTCTGAACCTCTTTGAGGAAGACTTCCAAACCCCCTATTTGTCTATGCCTCTTTAAAACCAGAAGGGAATGATCAATCCAGTATTACAGAAATCATCTCTGTCCACAGGGATATGTTTTAGACAAATCTCCAAAGGATAAAGCAGAAGAATGGCTGCACTGGATCAGAGCAAAGGCACACATAGCTCAAGCTGTCAGGAATGAAGGCATCAGTACTACATGTTGTCATTTCATGAACATACAATCCTTGATTCATGCCATCTCCACTTTTATCAGAGTGGAATAAGAAAGGATTTTTTTTAAATGTCCATTGATCTTGCAAGCCTGATAAGAGATATTCATTGCCCGATATTCGGAGGTGTTCAACTTCACAAGAGGGCCAGAAAATCAGGCATTAAATTTAGGTTTTTAATTAGAATAAAATGTAGGGCTGTTGACTGCATGGGATTTTTGTCAATTTGCATAAATAAGACTGAAAACTAGGCCTGATACTCTTGTAATACTTTCCTTAATGCTTCAGTCAAGGAGTGGCAAACCAAATAATAGAAAAAAAATGGCTTGGTCCTTATGTTTTCTCTGATCACAAATCCACCCTTTTTCCTCCTCTAATTTCTTAGAAGGTTAAATCAGCAAGACAGGTTTTTCCTTAGATATGGGGATGCTTGGGCCTTTGTTTCATTTGATCTAAGAAACAAACACAAATACTGTAATCTTTGCAGCTTGTCTCCAGTAATTTCCATCCAAGAAGAATGGTCCAGGCTGCATCTGGGACTGGAAAACTTCAGAGAGGAGTTGGATATGAGCAGAGCTGTTGGTCACTGCTCTCTTACAAATATCACTGGTCCTCCTTCACCCAGAGCACTCAGGCTGGACTGCTCATATTTCCATTAAACGTTTGCAATTATGGGGGAATTATAACTATTGTATATTTGTACTTTACTGTATGCAGAGACCTGAAATTATGAGTGGAGCTCAGCTGTGCTAAGTCCTGTCCAGGGATTTTTTATTACAATCCCAGAGGCAAAATACTCCCATCCAGAAGTTCCTTGAGCCTGCTGGGGGTAGGTGGTGTGAAGGGTACATGGTGTGATGTGTAACAAAAAGATTTAGGGACATTTGAGTCATTTCTCCAGGACATTTCCAAGTCTGCCAGAAGTTTGTAAGGGTAGTCTCTGTTTCTCTTGCTTTCTTTTTAGATTTTTTTTTTCTGTTTTCATTCTTCTATGCTTTGACCTCTGCTTGTTCTTCATCTCTTTCTCCCCCCATGCAAACCCTCCCTTTTCATTCCTGACTCTCTCCTTCACTCCTCCCCTCACTCATTCTCTTCAGCACTGCAGCAATGGTAGTCAAAAGAAGAAAGGCACAGAATTATCTGTTACTAAATGGGTGGTGCTGATGGAAAATTAGGGAGGAGGAAAAGAGGAATTAATTATCCATAATGTAAGGGTTAAGAAATAAGATTTTCCCAACTAACACTAATATCTGAAGAAATCCTAAATTTGTGAGAAACATTCCTTCTTCCTTCATCAGAGGGCTCTGCAGCTGTACTCTTAGAAAAGGAGAGAGGGTCAAACCTTATGTTTTATCCCTGCTTTCTGTAAGTAACCTGCAAAGAGATTTTTTTTCTCAAGGTTGCAAAGCATCTGCTGCTCCAATTTCTCTGCTTCTTAGGAAGGATGAGGTGTAATTGTAATCTGTTGCTTTGAAATCCTTCTATGAAAGACATGAAAAATGTACAAGGTGTTATTGCTAGAAGGCAGTGTATGTAACCAGTCAGTAACTAGACGATCCTCCATTAATTTTTGTTTTGTTTATTTTTAAAGAGGTGTGAGACTGATATGGAGAATATGCCAAGTCAGCTGGATGAGTCAGCACAGGCAGCACAATGTGAGTTTAGTTTTTTAAAAAGAAAAATATTCACACTCCAACTCAGTTTATCACAATATTACCTGCAATTAAAAACCCAGAATAGTGTTACTAACATTTTCTTAAGTCTTTATTAGAAATGTGTCCTCATGTGCACCTAGTGGAGGAGCAGACAGTTAAGCTACTCTATGTATAACTACTTACCCTAAAAAAGTAAAATGAAAAACCAGCCTCTATATTTTTTTCAGTGCTGTCCTTGAGCAAAAACTAATAATGTGTATTTACATTACAGAGTATCTGCCCACTGATTTTTCTTATGAAAACTTCACAGCAGTGATAACCAAAAGCACTTCCCCTTGTAAATACATTTTTCAAATCTGTCTACATTGGCCTGAAGCCTTGCTGACCGCTCAACAGTACAAATAACATTTTTGAAAACCAATTCTTTTCTTCTCTGGAGTGGAAGCACATCAGACATTGTATCATATAAGCAGACATTTTTCTGGGCACTTTGGCTTTATATTTATAAAATAGGCAGAATGCTGATAATGTCCAAATAACCTGCTATGAAATACAAAAGATAAATCCAGTTGCAGAGTCATTTTACTTGAAGGGACATGTAGATGATAAGTTAGACCTTCTCTAACCCTATGCAATGCTTGGGACTGGAGAGTGATTTTCTGAAATTTGAGAGGAGAATTAGCATGCCATGAAGTTGGTGTCAGTGGGATAATATTGAGCACCTTTGTATTGTTTCCAGAGGAAAGGATTGTGGTTTTCCTTCTGGTGTTTTGCTCTATAAATGTGAGATTTGTTCAAGTACTGAATTAAATAGCAAAGGTTGGGTTGTGTTTGGTGCATTTTTTTTTAGGACTGTGGATAATGAATCACCCTGAGGCTGCTCTGAACCATGGGGTATCAGGGAGGGAAGGAATTTGACTGGTTTGGAATTGTGTCCCCAGTGGATGAATTGAAGAAAGAATAATATTTGTGTATTTTTGTTTGTTTTGGTTGTTTTTCACAATTTTCATCTTTCTTTATGCCTCAGAAGTGAGCAGAGGAAATAAGTTATTTTTCATTTACTGGTTGTAACAGAAGTTGCATGTCAATGTGGATATCTAATATTTTTTCAGAATTCCATGTGGCCATACTGTTGGGTCTGTTTGGGGTTTTTTAAATAAAATTTCCTAAATGTGGAAAATCCAAATATGTTGAGAAACCATGAATTTAAAACATTTAGTAGATTTAAAATTTTTTAGTAGATCGCTTTTTCTGTGGGATGAAGTAGGATGGTGACAGTGAATGTTGAAATTTTCCCTCTTTTTGTAATTTTGCTATTTGCCTTCAGAGGAGGGGGTGAGGTGAGTCCTATGGGAAGGATGGGAGGCAGCAATGAACCTTGTGAGCTACAGGCTCAAGGAGCAGGAGACCCCAGGGACTGCAGGAGGGCACAGCAGAGATCACCACTGCAGAACCAAAATCCTGCAGCTCGCCCAGAGGCTGCCAGCTGGGAGCAGCAGCATTCAGTGATGCCTTCAAGGCAGCAGCAGAAAGAATTTACAGGGGTCTGAGGAAGGGAAAAAGAATTTACAGGGGTCCGGGGAAGGTTGGTTGTGAAATAACAAGGCCCTCAGTGTGGCATGGAGGCAAGGACCTGCCTGGAATGACATAGTCACATTATTAGGGCTTTAGGTGACTCATCTTTATTTCAGTTCTGTCCAGCACTACTGGTATTAACAGAAACATTATAATAGGAAGAAAATTAAAAGACTGATACCAGATTAGTCAAGAATTGCCCATATAAAGCTATATAGGCAATAACTATATAAGCTATATAAGGAAATAACTTTGTATCAATAGAATGTGGTGCTAAGTTTGTATATGTGAAGCATGCCTTTCCATTCTTCTTATAATTCATTCTCTTCAACCTCATCACTTAATTTCCTTAAATGCTTTTTTGGATAAGTTATCTCTGTTTCTGTTCTGTGATGAAAATTTACATCAGGCAACTGAAGATAGACACTGAAGTTCTCAGATCTCAATTTTGCAGCAGAGATCTCCGCATTTCTCTGTCTCAGTAGGTGAGAATGACATGGAATGGTGTGACAGGTCCCTTCTGCGTGTCTGTCTCTCTGGCAGTGGTGTCATCAGTTGTGTGCTGCTCATGCAGTGCTGCCTGCTGGGTTTGGGCTCTCCTTGGTGGCTCCTTGGAGAAAAGGTCTCTGCTGACACCCTCAGAGCTCTCCCCTGCCCAGGCAGCCCCATGGCAGCCTGGTGGTTAATGGGATCCCCACTGGTGGTTAATGGGATCAACTCCAGCACCTGGGACGCTGAAGCAGGGGATGATCCTTACCCCACACTATGACAAAATGTAAAACTCCATTTGAGATGCTGTGTTAAGCAGGGACAAATCAATAAGTTCAGTCCATGCAATTCATCAGGTCTCAAAGGATTTCTGTCCAAAGGATGTGTTCATTTCTGTTTCTTGTCTAAATTAACACAAAAATAGGGAAAGATACTGAGACATGAGGTCACTAGGTGAAGGAGAAGTTTTTCAGTATACTATAAAACATTAATATTATCCTTATTAATAAAAATTAAAATCCCTTACCCTGAAGTAAGGTAGCTGTATCCTCTTCAGCCTCGTTTCTTGTTACTCCATGGATTTTGACCAGTTGAGTTGTATATCCAGTTCCTTTTTATGTCTGGTTCCTTGAATGATCAAGACCTAGGAGATAGTCAATGTACCATGTGTAAAATTTTTCAATATACCAAGTATAACATTACAGAAATTATACTTTTGCAATGGATGCATTAATCCAGCAACTTTAGTATTTTTTGACAAGGATTTTTATTTGACACTTACTTTATAAGATACAGTTTTGGATACATTTTAGATGAGACAACCTCTCTTTTTGTGTGGAAAGATTGTCTTTTTCTTCCCTGCTCTTAGTGGAGAGCTAGTACTTGTTTCTCAGGTACTTCTTGGGATGATGGGAAGCCAAATTTTGGACATCCGAAAGGTTCAAAATTAAACATCTTCTAGTACTATTCTTGCAGGCAGGGTGTTCAGACATTGTAGCAATTACATCTAATGTCAAATCTGAATGTCTGCAAATATTCTTTATTGCTAAAAGCAATGTTAGCAAGATTGCCCTACCTTTAGATCAGGACTTTAGAACTAGGATAGATCTTGGAATAAATTAGAGTTACAAATTATATTATTTGGATCAAGCATCCTGGGTTGAAATCAATTGCTTTGGATAACATGTTGAACTAGCTCTTCTTTAATTATAATAAAAATCAGTTTTACGTATATATGTCAGAATAGCTCCATTTAATTATATTAAAATTGGTTTTGCTAGATTTGTATACAAACTTGTCTCGTTAATATTGTGTATCTGGAATAATGCAGAAGTTATGTTGCCATGAATGTGGCTTCTGGTTCACAGAAGGAATTCACATCATTCACAGAAGAATTGGTTCTGTAGGTCCTGAAAGTCTATAAGATTACAGCAATAACTAGACATGACAATTTTTTAACTTTGAATAAGACTTTTAGCACATTGGGCAGTTGATTATTTGTGTACAGCAAGTATGGGCTCAGCTGTTTGTGTAATTTCCTTGAATAGCAGGTTGCACTCATAAGTGCACCATTAATTAGCTGCTTGTGCTATTAACTGCCATGGAGGTACAGCTACACCAGTTTGCTTTTTTATGAGCTTCTGTGAGAAATTTTTAGTGCTTGTCAAATACATGGGTAGAAAAAGAATAAACAAAAAATATGGCACTTTATAGATGTGATCCATACAGAGCTGTCTTCATAAGCCAGTAGGTGCTATTTCAAAACTGCTACCTAATTGCAAATTGTCCAAGAGTCATTTTTATTCAGCTTCTTGCTGACCTGTAAAACCAGACATTGCTCTCGTTTGCAGCTTCAACTCAGGTGTTTGAACCCCAGTAGCGAATTTCTGTACAGCTCTGCATCACCAGCTTGGTCACACAGTTCTTGGTTTTTAAATGTGAAGGAGACCAGAGCCCAAGAGTTGAAGTCAGTGTGAGTTTCTTCCCTGCCCTCTTTGGATCAGACTCATCAAACCCTGCAGAGGGGCAGGTTATTTGCACAACAGTTGTAGAGGCTCTTCCCTATGAATGAATAAACCATTTAGAATTGTATTTTGTGAAGTGCACAGTCGCCATAAATGGGATGAGAATTTTTTTTCCTCCTGAATTGGGCTCTTTGTACTGAAATGTGTAGTTAGCACAAATATTCATCCTCCTCTGCTGTACAAGCTGAAAGGGCCCAGAGGAAGCTTGAAAGTGCAAGTCACACTGACATTTCACTCATCAGTCCTTTGCCCTGATATTGTAACATCGCTGCTCCTCGGCAAAGGCAAAGTGGGGAACACATCCAGCTCATAGGAGAAAAGTTTAACTCTTCATGAGTAGTAAAATTCAGGGCTGAAACCGTGATGTTATATTAATTAAATTCCCTGTTTCACTTTATAATTGTGAGGCTCAGGAGCAGGAACCTCACACAGTTCTGAAGCAGAAAAGATGTGTGTAGACTGCTTATTTGTTGAAAACCTACAGTGAGTGCTACAGTACTTAAAAGGGAACCATAATTGCTCTAAGCTTTTCCTCTTCTGGGGTGTATAGTACTCTGATCTTCATAATCCTGGGTATTGAGAAACTGAATAACAGTCGTCTTGTTTAAAGTGAAAAACATCAATTGCATCTCTCCTCCCTGACTCTTCCCTGGCAGTATTGCCTTGAAAAGCAATTTTCCTCCAGAAGCACCGACACATTTGTGTCCTTAAAAATTAAGATGTTACATTAGTTCTCCAGATTCTGAAAGCAAATCATCATCAATACTCTTTATTTGAATGTCTTATATGAACATAACAAATAAAAGGATGCATAAAAGAATAAGGTTTATATATTTTGTATAAATAGATGTACTTTTCATATATGACATTTTTGGTGGAATGCTGCTCTGATCCGAACAGCTTCACCATTAAGATAGCTGTAATAATAATCATCTCCATGAAAATATTCATACTCCTTATATGTACTACTTCTATTTTTCTAGCCAGGATCTCACTAAGTATTTTATTTTAATATATTGGTATTTTCCTTCAGAGCCACATTAGAAATAACTAACAGACAAATTACTCATACACATGCTTTAGAGCACCAGAAACAAACAAATAAAGCCCCCCAAGTAATTGTCAGCCCATGTCAGCAATTCAGTTATTAGGATCACATAAACCCATGTCTTATATATTCCACCCAGAATTGTTTTAAGGTCCTTGTATGCATAGAATTTTGAAATATATTATTTGAATATAAAAGTAGATTATGTATTTCCCCTGTGGCTGGCCAAATGTCTTTCCAACAAAGGGTAAAATAAGAAGGCTATTTTTTTGTGTAAAAGAGTGATCTTTTTAGTCATGCTTGATTGCTTTTTCAGGACTGTCTCCATTTATAATGAGATATTCTTGGACTCATTTGAACCAGAAAGTTAGTAAAATTGTTACATTTTTTACATAAAATACCTTGAATTATTTAAACTGTCTCAAACTCAATATTTTTGAAATACGTGATATGTATTGGATTTTTTGCTTTGCAGGCTGAACACGACAAAAAATGGAAATATATTTAGCATATTTACAAGAAATATTTGTTTTAATCTTTCATACTTGTCAGCACTTCACACTAATTTAGTCTTATCTGCTGCTAAGGAGTTACACAGTAAGGGATGCACTTGTTATTCAAATCCCTATTAATGTTTCATATCATAGTTTGGCAAGAAAGCTGTGACTCTATTGGGCTATGATACAGGAAGTTTTAATTATCTGTACTTTTCAGAAAACTTGGCCTAGGATGTCTGTGCTGAGAACAATAATGTGAATTTACTTTTATCAGGAGTTTAAAGTTACATTATAAAATGTGTTCTGTGATACTGTTCTTATAAGATCTGATGTGCAATGAAATGTGCAGAGCTTGAGGAGAAGATGCCTTTTTATTATAATCACAGTGATAAAATTGTAAGTGTGCAATGCTTTAGGAATATTTATTTGCAGGTAAAGACAAATTTCACATTACCTAAGTTTGTTTTTTATATTCGAAACTACACAATCATTCTTCCATGCTTAGCTTGAGTCTAGTACTTGCATTGCTCTATATTTAGTCTTTTCCGTGAACTTTGTAAAATATTTCATTGTAATGTTAACAGAGCTTAGTTAGCAGTTCTGTAGTTTGCGGACAAAAAAAAAAATCTCTATCAGTTGTAGATCAAGTAGAAAAAACCCTGCAACAATTCCTTTTCAAAGGAGCAAGTTGTAGTTCAAAATTTTATTTTACAGTACTTTTATCTTTAGGCACTATGAGAAGCAGCTTTTTTACTTCTGAACCCACAGCAAAAGCCCGTGTCTCGTCTTTCCTGTAATTGTCCATTCTTTTTATAAGATTTATTTTTGCCTGTGGTGCTGAACTGAGAAAGTCACCCAGCTAAAATGTAGTTACTTCATTTCCAAGTAAAAACAATGGCGTTTTCATGTCCACACTTATTATTATTCTGAGAATGTACTAATTTGTTACATCCAAGATGCCGGTTAGCCTGGCCCGTGAAAGGGGCACGGTGCCAGCGCTGCAGCTCCTCAAAGGGCTCCTTTCATGGCGAGTGCTGGGACGGAGAGTGGCCCGCAGTGCCCGTGGGTGCGCAGGCAGCTCGCCAGCAGAGTCACCCTGCTCCTGGGCTCTGCTCTCAGTGAAGCTCAGACCATGATTTCACTAAATGTCGGCGTGGCCAGCCAAATTTTCGAGCCACCAGTGCTCTAAGGAGCAACTGATAAATGTTTTATCCCTGCGGGCTGCAGTTGATGTTGCACAAGGATTTTGCATGTGCTCAATGCATTATCGTTCTTGGCATTAAGCTTAGATAATTGTCTACTTATATTGAGCCTGTAATAGCAAAATACAAGTGAAGAGGCATGTTTTACAAAGTAAAACTATGAAATAGGTTTAGCTATATTACTATGGATTTTTTTTGTTCTATCCTACTAAATTTGAATGAGAATGAAGTATGATTCTATACCTTAATGCTGCTCAAACCAGGGTGGTCTCATAATTTTGTTTTACATGCATGACATTGCTTAAGGTCATTAGTTGTAAATCTTAGTATAAAAAGACTGAAAATATATTCAGTACTTTGTAGTTACCGAATACATATTTAAAAGCCTCTATGAAAAGTCGGGACCTACATGGCAGATTTTCAGTAGCTGAATGGTCAATTTAATGATGTAGATTAGCTGTATCTAAACAGTAAATGGAGATAGGCTGTTGCAAGGCTTTGATGAATATCTCTGATGCATATCCCAGTTGATCAATTTTCTAATTTTAGGGATTAGTATTCTGCTTTTCAATCCTAATATACCCTCTGGTTACGTTCTATTTGAAATTTAACTTAGATCAGGTATAGCTTCATTTACTTTTTGCTGTAGTTTAACTGTCTAACAAGTACAAATTAAATTTTAATTTGCTTTTTCTCTTTGCAGTGACTGTGATGTAATAGTCTCATTTTTCACTCATTTTTTTCTTAGCACTACCTGACTTCTAATTGGTTATTTAAATTACTGTTTTATATTAAAAGACGGCCTTCAGTATTGCTTTAAATGTTTTAAAAAGTAGCTTGCATTCAAAAATTTTATTCAGCCCAGTTAAATTCAACCATTAAGTTTAGCAGCTAAAACTAATAGAGAAAAATTACTTGTTTATCAGATAGATAATTACTGCAATAACTGTATATATTATTGTAATAGTTGTGCGTAGTATGATCAACTTTTTTATGTACATAAATTGTTTATGCAGTATCTACTGAAAACAGCTTTTTGTGCAAATATGAAGAAATATTTAAATAATTTATTTCAAGAAAATCTAATTTTGTTTTTATTGCTCATGTTCCTGGAGCTAAAGTAGTTCATGTGAAAGTGTGAATTTATTTTTTTTAATGTTTTCAACACAAAGGCTACTAGTGTCAATCCATTTGATAGAATACTCTCTTAAAAACATGCAAATCCAAACAGATTATGACTACTAATTTTGTCTTTGCAAATTCTGTATCTTTAACATACAGACTAATTAAATATTTGTAATAAAACAGTTAACTCCAGCGGGTTATTGCTGGGGTTTGCAAAACTGCATTGAAGTGCTTTCTTTTCATTTCATTGATAGTGGAACAAACATTTCTTTAATAAGGATACAGCACATTCTAATTTTGTAGCAGAAGCTTAGATAAGGATCAGGCCCCTCTGAATCACTGCTTTGACCTATGACATGGCAAGTGCTGAAGCTCTTTGGCAAAAGAAGAGTTAGTCATTCATTATTATGCACAGGACTTCCCAGTTCTAAAGGGGCTCTGTGCTTTCCCTCAGATAGACTTTGTTTGTTGGAAATGAGAACTGTATTTTGGCAGTAAAGGACAAGAACTGAAGCAACTCTGCAGGCAGACTCATTATGACATAATCCTTCATTAATCCTTATTCTCTATTAATAGATCATGACAGAAGTTTTGCTTTGGGTGACCATCTTCACCAGCAAGCCATGAGAGAGCAGTAATAGACAAAACCCCAAATAATAGACCCAAGCTCTTCTTTTCGGGCTAACATTTTATTTACAGCCTTAAGGAAGTACGTAGGTGTTACCTTGGAGAAGTTAGTGTGCTAAGTGATCTATTTTCTTCAAGTGCAACCTGGCTTTGTATCTGAGAAATGTGATTCATCTGTTGGAAAATGGATTACTTACATGACTTACCTGGCAGATAAACACACTGAAAAATTAGGCGTTGATTGCAGACTTGCTGCAGGAAAAATATAGGGATGCAAGACCCCATTAGAGTGGAAGTGGCAGTTAAAAGGGAAAGGACTGAAGAATGACATCTTAAGTGCCATGTGAAATGAATGTGACAAAATTTGGCCAAGAGAAGGAAAATTTGAGAGCTTTTTGTTTCCAAGAAAGTTCAGGAGAAAAACCCACATAACTGTGGAGTGTTTGGAAATGTAATTTTGTAAAAGTTACAAAACCTATTGTTTTACTTGTCATAAGAAAAAATACATTTGCCAAGAATAATGAGGTTAATATTTGCCTGATATAGCAACATACAGTCCTTGGCCACTCAAACTGCCAGAGACAGGCAGTGAAACAAAAAGTGCTGAGGAAAAACAAGTACATTAAATATTTTTCAAGGATTGTTAACCATTGATCAAGGTGTCCCTGGTTCTTGTTAGAGATACATTTACTTGCATTGGGTCTTGACTGTGCCATGTGCACAGAACTTCTAAGTGAGTTTGCTTATCTGCACAAGTGCTCCTGTCGGAACTGATGCTGCTGATGATGACAGAGCAGGCTTGTGGGTTTTGTTATACAAATTAGGCTTTGTAACATCTATTAATTTTGTCAAATATAATTTGAATATAAGCCAAAATTTGATTTCTGAAGCAACTGTCTGTATCCTACAAAAGCATTTATTCATTTAAACTGCAGTCCATTTAAAATGTAATGTGATATTTAAGTTGTTTAAGAGGGTAGACTGGACTACCTCCATTAGCTTCTGTGAAACTATACTGATTTACATCCATTGTGAATAAGATCACTATTTTTATTACATCTTCTTAAGATTTATTTCCTCTTTGTTATGATATGTGTTGTAATGCCAGTTTGAGAAAAAAGGTGCAGAAAATCCCACTGTTTGACAAACTGAGTGGAAAAGATTTGTATTTGTACTGGGTCTTCGAGGCACTTCCAGGATCCAATGCCTAGAAACACAGGTGAGAGAAACATATGCATCCAAAAATATAATAATTACTAAGATAAAATGTTGTTTGCTTCTATCAGGACAGTATTTTATGCCTGAAAATCTCAATATATATTTCTTTTGTGTAGTTTCTTAGCATCCTCTCCATTCTATTCAGAAAGATATAAAATATGAATAGATTGTTAAATTTTTCCATAGGGAAGGTTTGCCATTCATATAGGAGAGATAATGCAATGGGGTTTACAATTTATAATTTTTATTTTCATTTAGAAACTGTATTTCTACATACTGTGAGAAATTGTCAGCAAATGTGGTTTTCCCTCTGCAAGTAGCATTTATCACCTCAACTTTTCTGCTGAGAAGTTTGAATCTGATTTAGACACAATGTGGCCATTCAGATACAGGGTTAGAGAAGGAAGAATGGGAAAACATAATTCAGAATTTCTAAACCATTTATGTGGCACTCTTGTTTTGCACTTCTTTGGGAGCATGCACAATAAAACTGACTTGTGAGGGCAGTTTCACTCCTCTTGCTACTCGACACGTACACAGATAAAGCACTGATATCTTTGGCAGTAGGTGTGGCCACATAAATGCATTTGAGTGTTCAGGTCCTGAGTAGAGCTCAGTGCTTCAGCACATCTGGATTTAATTGTTGCTTTCTGAAGAAGAGATTTCTGATAGTAAGCAGCCCTTTAATCCAGGAGACAAAAGGCATAACAGGATTCAGTGGATGGATGCTGACATGCCAAATTCAGTCTGGAAATGAGATTCCAATTTTTAACATAAGGAGTAATTAGCCATCAGGGTGACTTAATGAGAAATAGGCTGGACCATGTCCCATACAGAACTTTAAAACTGAAATATCTTGTATTCAAATAAATTTTATGTCTTGAATGTAAGTAACAGGTTAGAAGAAATATGTGAATTTCCCCTCTAGTCTGTTAAATGTGGCTTTAATATAAATGATTGTATTTTTCTGAAGTTCAATTATCATTCATTATTTACTGTTATACTACTTTATGTGATTGTGATTACTGAAGGCTCTGTGTTAAACCAAGAGAAAAAGAAATACATTGTGTTTTCAGTTGTTCAGAACCAGTGGCACTGTGCTGGCTTGTGGCACTTCTGTTCAATGCTCAACAGCTCTTAGTGACTATAATAGTAATTCTATACTGTCTTTTGCATTTGATATCCTTCCTTTGCACAAAAATCATGGTTTTGGAAAAAGTTTCTCATTTGTTCCCATCTCCCTATCAGTCTTAGAAAATAATTGGGGTCAACACATCCAATGAGCAATTTTTCCTCTTATGTCACATCTTAGTATTCAGCATTTCTGGCTGGATCCAGGATGTTAAATAGGCATTGACATAACAGGGCTTTAAATATTTATTTTTTTTAAGTTAGACAGAAGTTTTTCAGTAAATGAGGTGGTGGGTGTGATGGCTTGCAGACTGAATGATATCATGCTGTTGTGAGAAAAACAGCATGAAGGACTGTATTCAGAAAGTGGTGAAATAATTGTTCTGTGCTGCTTGTCACTGAAAAAAACCAAAAATAATAAATCATAAACTACAGCAAGAAAGTTTCTTAGCAGAAGAAGGTTGGAAAGAAAGAGCATCTTTCTAGCAGTTAGGATGAAAAGTCACTGAAATAGTTTACCTAGAGATTTATCAAGTCACCATTACAATCTGCCTCACATGTTGGGCCAACATCTGTCAGTAGGGACCTACTCCCACAGGATCCTGCTCTTGTCCTGGGCCCTGAGGTTAGCAGCAGGAGGGTGAAGAGTATGTGAAGGCCAGACCAGCATTTAAGGTTTCTGGCAGCCATCCTCTCCTTGAACAAGACAATGACTTCTTCAGATAACCCATAATATCCAGAGATTCCAGATCTTCTGTGGGCTGTCTCTCTGGATAAGCCAAAGAATCAGCACAGGCCATGGGGGACCTTCTCCATTCTGCTTCCAGGGAAGGTGACAGAGAGAAATCAGTCATGGACACACTTTTAGGACTTGTAATTAGCCTGATGAAGGTGGCCATCACCTAAATGGGATGATGAGAAGCATCAAAAGCACTGGCATCTGCCTGATCCTGGTCTTTCTAGCAGTAACTAGAAAAGATAAGCAAACCTGACAGGGTAAAAGAAGAAAAAAAGCCCGTAAGGCTTGTATTGTTCAAAAAGCTCACAGTTTGGGATGACCAGTTATCAATTCTGTGGGAAGGTCATCACCCTCACAGACAAGGTGTCACCTACAGAGATGGGGCATTCCCTTTCCCAGTCCCAGCCCAGTTTGCACTCTGGAAGCAGCTGGTGTTGCTCTCCCTGACACATCAGCAGCTGTGGCCACGGACTTCTTGTTTCACCTGCAACCATTCACATTTCCCAGGGAATGGAAAATGGCCCTCTGGAGGGGCCTAGACTCCAGAGTGTTGGAGTGAGAGGATTGAAGTTTCATCTCAGTCAAGAAAGAGAGGCTTTTTCCAAATTTGTGGAGAGAACAGAGCATGGCCACAAAGCCTGGATTTAATGAAATACTGTTTGGTCATCTGGAAGATACTCAAAATGGCAAAGATGATTACCAAAAATACCACCTGAGCTTCAAAGGGTCTTTTTCTGCCTCTTAGAAGGCAGATGGTGTAGAAGTTCAACCTGATGTTGTAGTAGTTCAGAATTTCTACCAGTTCTTAAAGATATTCATATCTGAACTGTGTATTTTGGGAAAACCAGTGTAAAAACACATTTATAAATGGACTTTTGCTTTTATTTTATTTCTGTTCCTGTCAACAATCATGAAGGATCCCTCATTGCTTCATAGGGAAGCTTAATGCTCATGTGTTCAGTGAAAGAAATAGAAATGCATGATAACATACTGGAACCGATGGGTGGTTTGCAGATCCCATAAATCCTCAGTGCAGCAAATCTTAGGAGACCTGATACAGAATATCAGATACCAGTTTCCATTCCAGAGTAACTGTGGCCTCATCCTTCAGAAGAGCTAGACAGTTATTTAAGGACACTGTAAGTGGGGAACCATCACAAAATGGCCTTTTAGATTACAGTGACTGGAAAATTTCTGCAACTCAAACTGAAAATAAAATTCTGAGGGTTTTTTTTTTAATTATTTTTCCTTTTTCTATGTATATTTTATATGTCAGCTAACAGCTGGACTGAAAATGTCTGTTTAGCCACTTCTTGGCATGTCTGTACTTTCTGATTCCTTGAAAAACCAGGGAAATATTTGTCACATCTTACTTTGGATTCTTTGTGCCTAAGGTAGTTTTGGTTCCCAGGGGTACCATGTGTTTCAGGCAGTCATTCTGAATTTTTGGTTTTTTATTCTGTGGTATTAGACACTGTCTCAAAGTTCTGGTTTTAATAATATGCTCAATAGAAAAATAATCAATTGGATTAACTGTTGCTTTGGGATCCTTGTACCTAATACGTGCAATCAATAGATCAGTAAACTGTGAAAAATAAGTTATTTATTCTGCAATACCTGAAGTGTTTCAAGGTGTAGTGCACAAAGAATTCCATAGCCTGTCCTTTTAGTTTTGGTTTGGGAGTTTTAGTTTGGTTTGGTTTTCTTTTCATTTATCACATCAGTAGCTTTATGACTGAAGGCAAACTCAGGCATGACAGACAGAATATATCTTTTCTACGCCATTGTAGAAAATGTGTGTACTGACAGTGTTTGCTGTGTTAATATTGCCAGGCAGAGTGACCTCTGGCACATGACAGAGTATGTATATGAACTCTGGAGCTCGGGGTAGTTACTGTAAATAGCTTCTCTCCAGCTTCACAGGACAGGGGATTCCCCAGCCTCTTCTTCTGATTGTGTTTCTGTGCACTCCTCTTTTGTCAGCTGTAGATGGCAGATCCTTGTTGTACGTATCAAAGCAGTTTCCTACACAATGCCAGCCAGGACCCTGCACTCTCATGTAGCAGGCTCCTTAAAATAATGCACTGGGAGATGTGGCAGCCAGGCTGTTAATCACCATACAAAGCATCACTTTCCAAGTGTGAGTCTTCCACGGTGTCTTCACTCTTTGGCTTGGCTTTTCTGCTTGTAGCAATGTATAGAATTAAAGCTGTGATTGGACAGCTGATAAGTGAGCTAGTAGTTAATAGTCTGATGGCAGAAAGTGGAGGTGTTATGTGTAGGAAGAGGTCTTTTATTTGTTGCTAAAAGGAGTGATTCTGACTCATTTTAGGCTCTGGAGTAGTGTGGGTGAGCCAACACATGGAATATGGTGAATCTAGGTATTTGAAGGAAAATGAATGGAAATTGTCATTTTTTGTGACAGGAGAATGTGTTTGGTACAGTGCCAAGTGAAAACAAGTATGTGCAGATTTGTTCGAAACACAGAAAGTTCTCATGTCCCTGGGATGAATTTAGATTCTGAAAGGAAACAAACAGCCAGCAAAACAGAAAAGAACAAAAGTAATTGAAAACATGTGATCCCAGGTCTTGTGCACAGATTTAATTAAGACCTCTACCTTCCAGTGCCTTTGCCAAACATTTTTTGTAAACCTTAGGCAAAATATATTGGCTACTTCACATTTGGAGACACAGGCATTGATTTCCATGGTACAGAGGCAATCCTTTTGTTCAGAACTATGTTACTTCAAACGAGCATTTCACGAGGGTGAATATTTATGTAAATTTTGGATATGCTCTGTGTACTGGAAAAACTCTTCCCGAAAATGTGTCGCATCAGTAATGAGTTGTTGTTGGTTTTTTTCCCACTGCCTTGTACCGTTCTCAGAGATGTAAAGCAACACATCTTACGTTTCCTCCCCTTTCTGCACGCAGAATAGAAATTACAGCGACAGCTTAGCTTGTTTTGCCTGTGGATCAATGCCAGAAAGCAGTTTTGAAGGTGTTTTAAAATGAAGACATCTGGCAGCTGGCGTACTTACAATTCATTTGCCAAAGACAAGTTGCATGCTGTTGGAATTTTCAATTGAAGGTCACACACCAGGTAAAAATCAGTCAGGTGGAGCTCGTGTGTGGTGAACCCCAGACACTTGAATAATTTTTGGCCCAGGGATGTGTGGGTGGGCTAAATTGTGAAGGATGTTTGTCTAATTTTCCCCCTTTAAAATGTGAAACCCAAAGCTAATAAAGGTCAGTAAATCTGAGGAGAAATCACAAGGCTATGATATTTCAGTGGAACCACCATCAATTAGTTTGAGCAGAGAGTGTCAAAAAAAAAAAGAAAAAGGAAAGATGAATAAGAATCTGACATAATGTTGGACAAACACTCTACTGTCAACTGAGTGGTCACACACTTTTTGCTCTCATTTTTTTCAGTAAGAAATAGCCTGGAGGATTATTTGTACACAGCTTTGTGCTGACAGTGAATTAGTAACACTGTGTCATTGTGCATTCAGTGATTCAGTGACAGCTCTGAGACTAAGCTGTTTACATTAATTGATGTTTAATGGTGTTAATGCAGTATGTTTTACCATTATAAACTTTCTCTTCATCAGTATGGTTATTTAACAAGATACTAATATTTCTAAATGAGGGGGTCTGCACCCACAATGGCTTTACATGTGTTTACATGGAAAATACATGTCCTGTTTGTGTGATGTGGGGAAATGCTATTCAGTATAACTGCTGCAAGAATAAGAACATGAGACCTGAATCCTTCTCTCACTTTAGCATGGTTTATGTAAAAGAAGCTTCTTTTGTATTAATAGATATAGACATTTTTATTACTTGAATATACATAGAAAGAGGGAAATCAAGTCTGGGACCTGTGTATGTTGCAATATTTAAAAGTTCAACTGTAGCAGATTTTTCTGTGTTCTGCTAGATAAAAAATTTAATGTGACATTTTAGAATGTTTTTCATCCAGAACTTGGTTAGATATATATAAACCTAAAACTGACCTAATTCCTTGTGAAAAAATTTTTGAACAATTTGGGTTTTCCTGAAGTATAAGCATAAGACAAACAGTCTTCCCTACTGTTTCTGAGAAGTTCAGAAATTAATTGAGCAGCATTATTCACTTGGTAAGGTCAGTACTTGTCCTTGTCAATAGAGACTATAGGTTGATTCTTCTGCTCTATAAGTACATAAAAACATACTTTTGTCATATTTTACCCAAAGCTCTTAGGCAGAGAATCCAGAGATACCACCTATCCCCATAGAGCTCTCTTCTGAAGCCTAGCTCCCAAACCCCCAGGCTGACTGGAAAGGTAACTTTGTTGTTTAGACTATGAGCTTTCTGCCCAGGGAATGGGAGAAATAATGGATGCCTGATACTGGTGTTCAGTGCAGGTCCGTGGGCTTCTCTGCCTTTAAGGGAATTGTTTGTAAATTATTGCACTGCAGTATGGACTCATGGCTAAAACACTGTAGAGCCAGAATCCCACAGATACCAATAGATTGCTATTTATTTAAAAAAATACATTTCTTGAAGCAATATTTTTTATCAACAGAGAGTAAACAATATGGGAAGGGAGAAGGAATACTTATTTAAATCTCTTTTCTCACTAGGAAAAGTTCAAGGTGTACCCCTTTCACTTTCTCCCATTAAACTGTAAGCTGCCCCTCTGCTGCTCAGGTTTTGGACAGCTGGACTTCACAACAATCCCTGCCAGTTCTCCTGTCCTGTCATTGTGCAGCTTCAGGTCAAAGGTAGCAAGATCTGCCTGAAGCCTTAAGCACTACTGTAAAATAAACCGTTGATAGCTGCTACTATAAATTACTTTTAACCAAAGACTCTGGTGTCAGATTCAGGTGTACAAAAAAAGTTGAAACTTTTTCACTTCTTGCGGAGAGATGTGGTTTAAATTGTGTAGATGTAACATAGTGTAAAATACTGGATGATTTTTTTGCTTCCTGTAAGAGGGAATGCAGAGTCTAAAGATGAAATATGAAACTGCTTTGAGATGAGGATCTAGAGAAAATGCTGATGATTTGTCACAACTGTTCATCATTGTACTAAACCTGTTTTGTTTTCCTGCTCAAATTCCTGACAGATAATGGCAATCTGACATTCTTACTGTTTTCATTTTACTGCAAAAAAGATCCACAGAGAAGGGGCTGAAACCAAGTAGTGTTATTACATTGCAAGGCTCTTAGTCTCTTAAGATTGATTTCTTGAGTAACACAAGCTGTTTCTACTGCAGTCATGTGAATATTTTGAAGTTGCTCTTGCTCAATGTGAAATTCCATTGCTGGTTGAAAGGAGCCCATGGTTACCCTGCTTAACTGTCTCCAAGCACATGAAATTGTGCACTTTGCCCCCTGCAGGTGAGCCCAGGGCAATTATAAATATGTTGAGGGACATCTTCAAAATAATGTGCCTAAGAAAGTGTTCTGATTTATAATCAAAGATTTTGTTACTTCACCTTAGGCTGTCAGTTGATCGTGGGAAAGAAAATTGTCTGCTTAATTTTTGTGTCCAAAATTTATGATCCTTGCCAGCCTCATGCCCCAGTGTGGCAAGAGCCATTTGCACCCTTTTGCACTGCTATTGTGTTTTGTGTTTTCTCTTGGAACCTGAGCCCCTGGCAGCAGGGAATAACTGAGGTCTCAGGGAATTTTACAGACTTTACAACACTGCTCCAAATGTTTCCAGCAGAAGCTGCTTGAGCCTGGCATTGATTTTGTTTAGCAGCAGACTTGGTTCACTCTGCGGCCGTGTCCCAGCTCTGGTTTGGTTGTGTTTTTCCTCTTTGTTTGTCATTGAAGCAGATTGCCTCACATACTCTATGAGAGTTGTTTTGCTGACTGGGACCAGCTGACTGGAATTATCAGTATGAAAACTCTTGATTCTGAGGATCACTTCATCTTGGGTGCCATTGGATCCAAAGTTAAACCTCCCAGAGGATCTTTAAAAGCTCAGTGTAGCAGAGATTCTGCTTCAAGTGGTATATCCATAAGGAATGTTGTCATTAATGATTTCTGAAGCTCTGGGGATGAGGATACTGCCCTCATGTCTGCGTTCTAATTATGCTGAAATGTTTAATATAAATTCAGTGTTTTTATTGAAGCCTTTCCTTGGCATAATGATGTATTTGGTTTAGTTATTGTTTCTGTTAATTCTAATGCCCCCTGCTGCTGAGGAAATGGCATGTGCTCTATAAATGGAATTGTAAATATGTTAAAGGATACAAATTGGAGTGCTTTAAGAGTATAAGTGGATATTTGGGAAGCAAGAAGTGATGCTATATTAGAGTGCAATAACATCTTCTGGGCAAAATAAATCCAAACACAAACTGAAAATATAGTAAGGGATAACTACGACACAACTACTGTGGGAATGTTTATAAACATCTGAGAGTGTGTGTGTATATATGGACCACTTTTTGCACATTTCTGGAAGAAGGGAAGGAGTAGGATAAGTAAATTTTAGAAAACAGTAAACAGCCATCACTGGGAAAGATGGTGAAAGGTGAAAACTGCTGAACATTCTGAGACTTTTCATATTTTTCTTTTTTAATTGACTTGCTTTATCTGAATGCCCTTTTCTATTTTTGTAGGTTTGGGGTTTTTTTGTTTCATTTGGTTGGTTTTGTTTATTTTTTTCTTGTGTGTGTGCGCGTAATTTTTTCTCCCTTCTTTGAGACAAAACCCATTCAGCTTTGGTAAAGATATGCTGCTTTAACAGGAATAAAATGTTGTAGCTACAGACTTAAGAGGTGACACAAGTTTTTATGCATGGAATTTTTCCATTACAGAATTTGCTCTTCAGAATTTAATAATCCAGAAAATTTAATATGGTTTGAAAATTACTTGACACAGATTATTAGTCAGAATTATCATAAGGAAACAGGGAGTAAAGACTGTTTGAACAAGATGGAATTTGCTTTACGACCCTGAAGAAGTGCTTCAGTGTTATTTGAAGATGAGGTAAAAATTCAATAATATTGTGAAAGAAAATTAAGACTATCATGACAAGGTAGAATGAACCATTCGAATGCAGTAGATAAATATGCTGTAGATCTAAATAAATCTCAAGAAGAATAGAATTTTGCTGAAAAAGGTATTAGTTTAAATATAGCAAGAAAGATGATTCATAAATGAATATTCATTGTGAGAGACAACCTTGGAAATGAAGCCAGAGAAAATCGAGTGAATAGCAAAGAAAAATAATGGTCTGCAATGAGTGTTTGATAGGATAGTGCAATACTCATACAGTGGTCATCAGCAGAAATCTCCTTCACTTGGTGTTGGTAAGGCTGAACCATGTAAAACTCCCAAAAATATAAAGAAAGAAGTGACGCATCTGTGCCTTTTAAACATTTTTAACTCATCTATATTTTATATCTATTTTAACATAAAATCCTTTTTATATCACTGGCATTTCTCCATGAACTGCATTAATTGAAGTGATTTTGTCTTACTCCATTGCTCATCAGAGATATTCATCTGCAATATCTTCTCTCCTATGGGGTGCAGAGAGAGGAACCCATTACCCAAGGATCAACCCAGGACTGACATGAGAGCTCTAGTAGGGCCAGCATTGTTCCCATCATTCTGATGTGTGTAAAAAACACCAACTTTGTAACTCTTTGTCATTTAGTGAATGATTTTCAAGCACTCAAATTCTTCCTGTTTAAATTCTTCATATTTTGAATCTTTCTCATAGTCCTATTCATAAGAAAGTAATATATGTATTATATGCACAATGGATGGCTTGAAAGAGAAGTTGTCGTCACTGACAGGAGAGATCAAGTAAAGTTATTTATTTTTTAATTATAACATACATTACATTGAAAAGTCATATTGTAAGGTGAGTAGGGGAATAGGTTGCTATAAAGTCTGAATTTGAGTGAAGAGAATAAAATTGTACTGACTTTTAATAATTCACATTGCTTTGCCATTAACTCATCCCTTTTTTTATTTTTTGGCAATAAAATATTGCCAAAATATTTTATTTTGGCAATAAAATAAGGGGGGCACAGGAGAAAAAACAATCTCTTCTGTGATCAAAGTGCTCTCTTTCAAAGAGGCAGGGAGAGCGTTCCTTTCTAATCCAAATGGCCATTCCATGGCATGGAGCAAAGGACAGTAAATGAGACATGGGCTGCCCCCTTGCCTGGAAACAGGCACAGACTCACAGCCCACCTCAGACACAGAGAACTGTGAGGAATTCAGACCTGCATCTGTGGAGGCACCCAATTAAGAGCTAAGAACCCTCTGAAAACCAAAGTTTCCTAATTAATGAAACTAGTTATGTGTTTGACTTCTTTTTTGGAAAATGCACAGTAGGCATTTCCTGAGTTACAAAAATTCACAAATAAAAAAATTTTCCTTAATCTCCTCTAATCTCTTACAATCCTATGAAACATCAGTTCCCTTCCTTCTGTTGCCTGTTTGTAAATAGACTGTACTGAGCCTGATAACATCAGGGTATTCATAGTTTATCACATTTGGAAATGGTGGTTTGTTCTCTCACAGGCTGCTCCACGGGATCACTCAGTCCATCTCCAGGGAATAATCAGCATTTTTAGCAGGAGCTGGGCCAGTCCAGCATTGGTACCTGTGCCCTCCTGGACCAAGCCTGTTGGCACCATCAGCTTCACAGGAATTCTTGGCAGTGTGGAACCAACTTCTACTTTCACACTCAGCTCTTACTCATACATAGAAGACTTTCAAGGACACACCTGAGGGCAGATCTGGCTCTGTGTGATTAACACACACACTCAATTCACAGTACATATTGGAAAATTTTCATAATCAGTAACAGAAAGTTTGGATAAGTGTATACTCTGCAGTATCTTTACCACAGAAATTTTCTGTTGCAAGCTGCCATGCTCAAGTATGCATTTCTTTTATGAATGAAGGTCTTTTGTGCATCAAGATTAAAATCCTCTGCCTCTCTGCTATGAAGGGGAAAAAAAATCTCTTTTAGAGTGCAGTTCATGTAAACCATTTCTTTAAAAACAGAGCCCTTAAATAGCTCCAAGTACATTTCTGTGTATGACACATAAATGTCCACTAATTGCATGTAGGGAGAACTGAGATTCCAATAGCAAATTCTGTAAAAAGTAGATATACAAAGAAAAGTGGAAGCATCTGTTTAATATATACGACATTAGAATTTAATTTTACCTCTGTGATGCTTTTGTGTAGCTGCAGTGTTACAGAGGAGCACATAAGCATAGTAGTGCAGTGTCAGCAGGTGCATGCCACCAAATTACTGCTTTTAATTTGCATATTCATCTGCTAAGAAGCATGTCATTATCATATCAAAGGGATACTAAGCAACATCTAGCTTCGAGAGATGTGGCATAGTTTCAATACGAGCAATTAATGCAAGATGAGGACTCTCTTTTTGTCATGTCTCCCAGGGCTAGCTGTAATCGGGCTTATTATTGGATACCAATAAGACTGAGGTACCAGTTGGCAGAGAATGAGAGAAGTACAGAAAAACAGAGCTGTATGAGGTGTCTTAACTACACACTTGATAGAAAACCAATTCTCTGGTCACTTTTTGAAAACAAAAGCTGCTGCTATCTGCTGAATAAGTCTGATCAAAGATAAACATTATATGTAGCATATCTTTAAAGGGAGATGACAGAGAAAAAGTTAACCAAAAAAGATTATATATTTTCCATGAAATGAATAAGTAAAGCTGACTAATGAAATGCAGAATCAAGACTCTTAGAATTCCATGCTCTTAGAGAAATGGATTTATAAGTAAGCTTTTATTTCAAAGATCCTTGTTGCAATAGGCCACTACTGCATGGGACAAAGGGGGTAGATGGAGATCATCATTCAAGAAGGATGGCAGGTCTCCTGCCCCTGTTCTGTTCTGCAAGGCATTGTACTTTGTCAGTGGTCACAAACAGGAAAGTAGATGGAGTCTTAACATGTTGAAAAAATCAGTATTCAAAAGTAGTTTCCTATGGTAAAGCTCACTTTGATGAACTGTTTTGAGAAGATATGCCAGAAAAAACAAATTCTCCTCATGCATGAAGAGATATAGCTAAGGGTAGTTGGGTCATCTTGGGACCTGCTGTGCTCAGCCTGCTGTGCTCAAGATATGGACAGAAATAAAGGCGAAAGGCAAGAGTAGAAGGGCATTACTGACAGAGGGCATCCTGTGAGCTTCCACTGTTTGACAGGGTCCTCCTAAAACTGATTTAACATCTGTGCTCAACAGCTGTGGGTAAACCTTGGGCCACAGTTTAGACTTCGGCAAAGACACGTGGAGCCGAAAATGTAATTGATGGCAGACTCCTTAGACCAGTCTTCAAAGGGATAACCAGCCATGAACTGGTTAACTACATTTCAGATTTTGTTCATCATTATCTCTTGTGGTTTAGCTATTTTGAAAAACCTAAGCTCTACAGCCATCAAACATGGCCAGTTTTGTCTCCACCTCCTGAGGATCTGATCCATAATGTAGTTTAGTACTGCTTGAGTAAAAAGAATCCTGAACTACACTGACCAACTTCATTTTTTCAAAGAAAAGGAAACTTTTCCCCCTTTTGTCACTGGGCCATCATCTTTTGACACACAGTAGGTGTTTAGGAAGTCCTTCTTTGCATCTTTAGTACTTTTAACTCTTTCTTGCCACTGAGACTAATTTCCCTGATCCATTTCTAATAATTTCAATAAGATTAGGACTTTACCCTCTTTGGGCACTGTTGAATTGGATTCATGGCTGTAGCTGCCCCAGCCTCATGATAATGATCAGTTGTTAGTGGCAGTTAGTCATTATACTGTGGGAATGAGAAAGCAGCTGTAATGTTTAAATATCATGATTATAAGGTTAGTAGTCCTTTTTCAGGATTTCTGCAATTATGTATAGGTACAATGACATGTGCTTCATGTCAGCAATATGAGTGCAGATAAACAAAATAGATGTGCTATTTACAGGATACAGTGGCTTTTTCAGCTTTTCTAAACAACTTTTGTTGTATTTCATTCAGGTGCTAATAGCCAGCATTCTACAACATGTCTTGGTACACTTAGTAGAAGATAATGTCATAGTCCTTTATTGTTCCACTGGATTAACTGGATAATCTTGACATTGGCATTTCCCTACATTTTGTACTCTTGGGAACCAGCTGTTAAAAAAGTTTTCTGCCTGTCATCTCTATAGTAGTGATTGTCACATTATGATTCACATAATAGCTCACAATAGGAAATTAAATGAACTTAAAATTTGTATTAATAACCCCTCTGAGATCCCGTATACTCTTTCAGTGTTTCGATGATTTCAAAATATCAGTTAGAGTTGGAACAAAATTTTCAAAGGTACTTGCAGTAATTACATTTTTTTAACACAATACCATTTACCATTATGGTGGGGTAAAATAAAAACTAAAGGCTAATAAATTTTAAATAATCACAATATTTGTACCTTAAATAAAAAAAGGAGAAAAGGAAATTTTGAGGTCTCCACTAGAGTTCACCAAGAACATTTTGCGTTCTTTTCACAAAAAAATCCCTGCAGGGTCTCTAGTGGGGGAAAAAAAGAAACAACAACAAATTTCTGTCTTATTATAAATTCTTATAATCTAATTTTTTCCATAAGTGATGAAAAATCTTTTTTAAATGAAAAATTTATGTTGCCCCCATGAAGATATATGAATTTTTCACAAAGGGTTAAATTTTGTTAAGATTTTAGAGATGTGAATCATTTGCTGTAGTCTTAATCCAGCTGTTTTCATTCCAGAAAAACTTTTAGTTTTGAGAGAAGGAAATTATGTTGGTGGGGGAAAAAATACAATTGGGTTTTCTCATTAAAATTTGCAGCCAAAATTGTAATTTATAAGAAGGACATGTTAGTGATATACTAGATTGTTACTTTTCAGACTTCACAGTTAAGGATTTACAGATTAATACTGAACACTTTATGCTCCTTCAAGATTCAGTTTCCTCATCAGTACATTTTTTATATTCACCACTTCTGCGAAGTGTTATGAAATATTATTTACTGAAATCATAAGTCACATATATTTGAGCAAGTTGCTACACTTTTATTGATATAACCTGTATGGAAATTAGGCAACTCTAAGTGATATTTTGTCTTCAAGATGTGGCTCAAGAAGGGACTCTAGATTATGTGGAACTATTGGTTTTGGTAGCATTGAAAGAAGTGTATTGAAATAGTGAGGAAGACTTTTTGAGAAACTATTGCTTATTTAATTTTAGATGTTTAACACAATACATATCAAGATATAGTAAATTATTACATGATAAAAGAGATAGTGAAGCAAAATGAAAGTGATAGGTGTTTTACTTGATAAATTACAGTATATAATTTTTAATTCTGCTTATAATTTGGTATGCTGCTTTTATCATGCCAAACCTCACAGGTAAATAACAACTCTTTATACTCACAAACTCTCAGAGTATTTCATAAAACTGATCTAAACTGTATTGCCTTAAACTTAGAAAATATATACTGTTAAAATAAATATATTCAAATTATTACAGAGAAAACTGGATAACCTCCTGCAGGTTCCTACCCTAAGTTATATTTGCCTGCATTCAGTTCTGCCTCTTAAGTAATTTTTTAATTGGATGTAAAGAAACCGGTGTAGTTTACTTTAGATAAGCATTATTAATTAGGTGAGACAGTAGTACATTTTCAAGTTTCTCAGTTGGAGGTTTGTAATTTCTAATGTCAGTGTTGAGAACAATAACACACATTAATTTAATTCCAAAAATTAATTGGAATAATGATATTGGTCATGCCTTCAGTAGCATTTTTTTCTTAAAGACTGAAGATATGGTGCAGAACATATATTTAATTTTAGCATAGTGTGTTTTTACTGAAACTTTAGTATCAAATATCAAAGTAATCAAATATCAAGTAGTATCAAAGTCCAGTTAAAGGCTGTGGCGGAGGCAGTGTTGTGGTGTTGTTCTTCCTGTTTGCTGGGGAAGAGGAACAGATCATAAAATGCGTCTGTGAATTGTAAGAGATTATTTGTGCACATTTTTCTGCTATATTCTCTGATAGAAGGGCTAAGCTGAAGCAGCTAAACTCATTTTTCCAATGCCATTTTAGACTCGGGGGTTGAAGGAGAAGAGCCCTGAGTATTGCCATGATGACAGTAAAATAAGCAGTGACAGAGACAGCTTGAATTTTACTGTAACAAATGTTCCCCAGTCATGGAGCATTTTCCATACAATCCCAGACCCCTGGATCTCTCTGCTCCCACTGTTTGGTGATGGTTGGCTAAGGCCAGCCCTTGCCCACTCGTGGCTCTGTTCTCTTGGGGTCCAGTCCTGCCTGGCCATGAGTACCCTCAGCTCCCTGCGATGGTTTCCGTGGGATTGGAGGACCTCACAGGAGGGTGCTTGATGCCTCACAGGATCAGACACTGATAATTGAATCTCACAAGACAGAGGTGCAAGAAAATTGTTTTCTTTCCAATTTCACTCTGCTGAAGTCAGGCTGACTTTCCACAGCATGTTTGTAAGTGCCCAGGGCCAGATCCTACAAGAGTTTTGCAGTTGTCATTTCCTCCATTAAGAAGTGAGGACGCTCAGATGATCACTGGATTGGACCTGTTTTATTGTACTTCATTATTTCTAAACCATGATCAAAGCTGTTATTTTTCTCCAAATCTATTAAAGCTATTGCAGATCATCTTCAGATTATGAGAAATGAACAGAAATGGCACTGCAGACTATGTAGTATCAGTTATTATTATTCATAAATAAAGTTTACCATGTATTTATAAAGTAGCAGGATTTAAGCAAATTATAACCCCAAATTTTTTTTCAGATTTATTTAAAATAGAAGGATGGTAAATGCTTTGAAATAATAATTTGCTGGTTAAAATGAAAAGGTTGATGTAAGAGTGAATTAAAGCACATCATTTTAAACATGATCTTTCTAATACAAATGGAATTGCTATAAATATACTCTGGTTTTATTGTTGAGTAATGTGTTCAGTTATGGCAGACTAATAACTCCTCAGCCATGTACAAATCTACATTGTTTTAATGGCAGTAAATGTTCTAATCGGCTCAGCTGTAGCTCGTGGTCATAACACAGTGGCTGATGATGAAAAGTACATTTTGACTTACCACTTTTCATTTAATGTTCACATTTTTATCCTCTACATAACAGTGCTTCTAATAACTTTCTTTCCTGTAACATCTTTGCTAATTCTGCATGGTAGAAGCATCTGATTTTCCAGTGTCAAATGTTTTTTGCTTAGTCTTTCATGTATGAACTTGTCAGTTAACAGCTGAGAACTTGGTGATGATGAATAAGGTTGCATATTTTCAGTCTTCTCCCTCATTGTCTTTTCTCTCTAACCAAGACTCAGCAGGTGAGACTTCGCTCCACCAATGCAGGGCTCTTTTTCCAAAGAATTATCTTCATGCCAGCTGTGCCCTGCTTTCAAAAGAGATGTGAAGCCATTCTGGAACTTGAGACATGAGGGATTCCAAGGAGAAGAAACCAGAAACTACCTCTGCTTGTGATCATTACAAATCACTCATGAATGAATGCTCAGAGATACTTAACCCCTATATGACTTCATCACTTGTTCAAGCATTAATTCTGCTCCTGCGCTGATGACTTTATTCACAGTTTGCAGAGAGCATACTGAAGCTCTCAGCTGAAGTGATTTAGCCAAGGCTGTATATATCCCATGCCAGGGATAGTGTCAGATCCCAGGACTTCCTGATTCTTACACATAGACCTTTGTAGTAGTAGAAAAAATGACTAATGACTGAACAGACACTTGGAAGACTTGCAGTCCTCTAGGAGAGTTAGCAGACTATAATGTAATATGCACCACTTTGAGTTAATGTTG
Organism: Zonotrichia leucophrys gambelii; assembly: GCF_028769735.1. Lineage (NCBI taxonomy): Eukaryota > Metazoa > Chordata > Aves > Passeriformes > Passerellidae > Zonotrichia > Zonotrichia leucophrys. The sequence continues at coordinate 18,120,940 of NC_088179.1, read as the reverse complement.
AGTGGAATAGTTATGCAACAAGATTTTTTTTCCCTGTTGGCACTGTAAATGCTAACAAAGCTGTAGGCATTAGTATTAATTCCTGGTATTAACTTATCTGCTGGCATCAGGTGCAGTAAGTCTTGTAAAGAAAAGCCAATTCCAGCTCAAAAGCATTTTGCTTTGTTTTTTCCTGGGAGGGCCAGGACTGTTTGCTTGCCTCATAAACTGGAGTTTGGAGGCTTCTGGGAGGGAGGGAGGGAGGAAGGAAGGAAGGAAGGAATGAATTGGAAAAAAAATTATTCAAATGCATGCCCTCATCTCTAGAAAGCCATGGCATTTTCTTTACAACCCTTATTTCACCTTTTCCACTTTTGTTCTGTCCAAGATATAATTCTATTTACAGTATGATATATTTGGACTTCTTTTATTTGCAGAAAGGAGTGTATCATATTTTTAGGTGTTGAAAATCAATGCCAGTACTAGTGCTATAAAATTTTTCAGTGCTGCTCTGATGTGTGGCTGCTCTGTGCACACCTGAAGGAAGCAGCTCTGGTGGAGTACCTTGGCAATTCTCTCCCTCTCCCTGGAAATGCTGTCTGTATCTACACATGGTTTCTTTGTCACCATCTTCCTGAAATAACACAGAAACTATCATTATCAGGCTCAATAGGGAAAAATAACTTTGGAAATGTTCTTTTGGCATTAACAGTTGCATTAACTCACCTGCCAATGCTCAGATGAGCTGCTTACTACCCTAACCAGTGCAGGGCAGGGAGTTGGACTCCATGATCCTGCTGGGTCCCTTCCAATTCCACTTATTCTGTGATACTTATTTATCTACATCTAATCAACAGAGAATCATCATAAGCAATTCTCTTTCTGGGGTCTTTATAACTTCTCGAAAGACAAGCTGAACTATTCCAAGCACAGAATAATGTGCCATTGTTCACTGTATAATGTCTGTACTTGGCGTTCCTCTGATTTCATGTTTTGCACTAACCAAGGGCTTTTCATAGTAGAAACATCTTTGAGTTATTTGCATCCTTGGCTTTGAGTCCAAGTAGAATCCAGCTGGCAGTATTTGTGTTTCCTGTTTATTTGACTTAGTTGAGATTACTGAAAAAAGAAACTTGAGTTCGTACCACTATGATGTGTCGTAGAATTGAAAGTGAAGTCATAAACATGGTAGATGGTAGCTTCAAATTCTGCTGCTCTTGAGATTGAATTAGTACTTTGAAACTAGGGGTTAGGGTCTGGAAATATTCTTTTTTTTTTTTTTTGCATTTACAAGTGAAACAGTAGTCTTCCTTTATGTACATATTCTTTCATCCTGTAGTCGTGGACAGGCTGAGAATGTGAGCTACTTGGCCTTTTAGCAAAAGGTGTCTCTTCTAGTATGAAGGGCTTTGGGTTTTATTTAGTTCTTTCCCCTGATCACTTGGAGCAGGATCCTGTGCAAATTTCTTACAATGTCAATGTGCAAGGATCTAGGGTGAACATGGTTACATATGGAAAAGCCTCTGAGTGTGTGGGTGTGGATGAGCAGACTCTGAAACCTCCAGCACCCATGGACTGGGGCTCATTTGTGCTCCCTGTGGACCAGAAGTAAAGATCTACAGTCCATCTGCCAGCAAACAAAAGCATTCCTTCTTTGGTGCTGACATGGTTTCTCTGATAATAGGTCTCTTAATAGCAGGAATTTGTAAATCAAAACTACAGTAAATATATCAAAGGTACAATACTTTCCATGTCTAAATAAACAGGGTTTTTTGCTTTCACTTTTATCTTCAGGACGTCAAGCAAGAGATTAGAAGGCAATTTTGAAACTGAAGGGGGGGGAGGGGAACCATGATGTTATTCTGTAGAAGTTATTTGATTGCTCTTCATAGTCTTTTCATTACAATTGGCATTTAGAAACTCAACCACACATGCCGCTCCACACCTTTCTACATGATACTGTTTCTTCCTGTTCTCCTTATCTGTAACTGTGATGATGCACAGCTTTCTCCTATTTCTTTCTTGTGGGTTTGTGCAGTTTCTTGATGTTTGTGACAGGCCACGATAGGGGAAGCTTTTATCACTGTGGGGTTTGGAGGCCTCAGTAAATTGAAAATTGCAAATGAAATCCACTGGGCTTGAATTCATCAGCTATTATGTCAGATGACCTTTGGCAGCTGCTGATAAAAATGAGAGAATGTTAGCTCTGATCCAATTTTCAGCACTAACCATTCCTTTTCAAATCCATTCACAGTCAGGCAGCAGACACATGGGAAGTGAAAATGATAGGGTTTCAAGAGAGCTGCATTGTGTTGCAGATTAAGATTTTCTCCCCCTATTTCTAGAGGTCGGCCCCCAGGCCCCTGTCTGGTATCTACCTATTGTCCAATCAGTTTCAATATCTGCTTTAGAGGACATGTTAGCCATCCTTACAGATAAGTGCTTACAGGAGAAAATGTTGGACTTAATAGTTTTGCTTAGGAGGCGTCAAGGGTCACAGTGTACCAATATTGACTGGCACATGTTAGTTTAATCTGACATTCTTAGGAATGCGACACTAGATTCTTTTGGAGTTGTTGATCTCTGAGATTTTTGTTCCCAGGTCTAGGTTTCATAAATTTTATTTTTCTGTAACAGTTTATATTCATGAGCCACTGATATTCATAAAAAAGGCTGCCATGGCTGGACCCAGGCAGCCCTTACCTCCTACCCCTGTCTTAGGGGTTGAATAAATTATGTTGCATGATGGTACTGTGCTCTTTCTCCTTAGGGAAGCTGGGAAGATGCGGGCATTTTGTCAGCATTTGTGAACTATGCCCTATGGAAAATTAAATAATCAGGCTTTCAAACCAAAATTAATATAATAAATATAACTTTTAACTGGGTTAAGTGTAAATTTTGCCTTCAAAGGTCTTGAAGCCCCTCCCTTTGCCTTTGGCTTCCTGAAGCATGGAGTGCACTCAGCACCTCCAGGAGCTGCTCATGGGATCAAGGGCTGAACCTGAGTTCAGAATAACCTTTTAAACCAACATCATGTTCATGTATGTGCCCCACTCCCTATCAGCTTTTCTCTTGCTAGTTTAAGAAGGAAAATAATGAAACTGTGGACTCTGTTCCCTCAAAAAGTAATATATATCATTAAAATTTAAAAGTTTTAGAATAGCACCTTGTACTGCTTAGTTCTTCACTTTTTAGAGACATAGCTCCCATTGAATTCTCTTTTTAGAAGGCAATAATGATATGTAGATTGGACTTGTTTGGACAAGAATTCAAAAATCAGATTCTTTGACTGATCACACTGTCACTCTTCAAAACATCACTGTTAGGTCTTCATTGGAAAAGATATTCCTAACATTCTTACCAAAATGTTTCAGAAGTACAATGCCATCTTAAAATTGCATATGTTTTATATTTAACATTTTTACTGATTTCCTTAGCTAGACCGTGAATAAATATTCTGTGGCTCAGCTTCATAAATAAATAATTTAAATTTAATTTATATAAAAGGGTAAAAAAAATGAATATAAATAAAATCTAAGTACTAATTTTTAAAATAAGTCCAATTGTCTGTACTTGCTTCTGAGTAGCTATTGCTGGTCTAAGCACTGGAGAATGAGAAACAAACCCACTGTTTTAAAGATTAATCTGGAATATGCACATGCACTGATTGCATGTTCATCCAATTAAAGATAAAACTAAAGCTTATAAGGTTCCATTTTATTTATTTCTCTAAATCACATACAAAACTATTTCAGATATAAGTGTAGCTATATCCTATTATTGTGGGCTAGTTGTATAGCTGACTCAAAGTAATCGCCTCTTTTGCATTATTATGATGTCATATTTTCCAAATCTTAATTTTAAGATATAAAATTTGCATGGAAATCATTGTTATCCTTAGATCTGTTATATGTGAATCATTGAGGAGCCTAACTGCAGATCTAAACCCTTCCTCCCTTCTCTATCTCTCCAGATAAAAGAATAAAAAATTTCTTTCTCAGTTTTATTCCCTGATCATATGAATTTCTCATCTTTGCAATGGTATCTCTTAGCATTTTATAATTTTCCTATCACAAGTAAGGAATTCTCAGGAAATTTCAACAAATCTGAAGCATCTATCTATTAAATGTATTCTTATATAAAACTGTTAGATTGATGCAAAGTGAACTAGAATAAGATTTTTAAAATAAAATTCCCTTCCTGGAAGCAGAGATTTATGCAGCCAGCAAGCAGAACTGGATGGAGCTTGCCATGAAGGCCAAGGCCAGGCTGGGGATGTGTGGGGGACTGGAGAAGGATTTCCCTGGAGTTTGTCCCTGTTCCCAGGCACTCCACAATTGTGGCTGTTCAGTGTCCCAGGAGACTTTCCTTCTAGGAGGTCTGGAGTACGAGGAGCTGCTGCTGCTGCTCATTTCTTTGCTTTTAAGCATTCTTAAAAACTTCCTGTGACAGTGTTCTTTCATGGGGAAGACCTGGACTTTTTCTGGATAAAGTAAAATACTGGTACAGGTGATTTGGCTGACTTCTTATGTATCCCTCAGCTGAATGTTTTTACTCACATCTTAGGTCTTGAAAAAGTCAATGACTTGAAAATTGAAAACCATTACATGGAATTATCATCAGAAAAGACAACTTTAGGTCATGTTCACAAAGCATATATTGGCTAAACTTGATTAACATATCTATGTCTACTTTCAAATCCAATACTCAATTTTGAAATCTATTAAACAGTGGTCTAACAAAATATAGCATGATTCTTTCCAAGGTATTCCAGAAAATAGCAAATGCAAAAGTGAAGGCAGATTTTCTTTATAATGCCGGTTTTGGTTCTCATTTTTGGATCTATATTTTCCATTAAACATTCCAGGATTTCTTCAAGTATTTAATAAGTTGTTAAATTATGACACTGTAATTGCTGTATTCTAGTACTTAAAATGAGTGGTTTTTTCAACCGAAGTTTTGCAGATGATATTTTTCTAGGCAAAGTCTGCATAGACACGAACTTTCCTTTAAATCCTGTAAACCTGTTCTAGTAGTATGTTTAAAATGTGGTGTTAATGGTTGTGGCAAGCTTAAAAAGAGTTCCCATGAAAATGAAAACCATTCACATTAAGCACCCAGTGAAATGCAGCCCAAAACGTGTTTTAATCTACTGTTTCTGAAACCCAAAGGGTACTTGGAGGATTTAAGTGCCTCGAGTGACAGAAGAAATGGATTTCTCTTTGATAAGCAATGATTTCTGTGCAGAAGTTTTCTAACATTTTCTTCTATCTCCTGTTTGCCCAGAGCAGGGCAAGGGCTGGCCCAGCGACCACCTTCCCTGCTTTGTCCATTTCTTTGTGTGTCCTCTTGGCCTCTTTGTGTTCCTCTACAGGTGGACACAATTTGGCTCCAATGTTTACAAAGCTTTATAAATCCTAATCCTAAAATCTTGTATCCATCAAAGCATGCATCAGAATCTAACTTCCTAGTTTCTATATATTAGTCACTTTTAAACAAGTGTTCAGCTAAGTCTAATTATAATCCAAGCAAGATTGGTTTGCTTGTTGGTTGACATGCATCCCTTTTATAGTGTGATTACAAATGGGGTTAAAGTCTGATGCTGGACCTATATCAGGTAAACTATGTAAATAATGCATCCATATTCTTACATTATTATACAACAAAGTTTTGAGGAATCCTTGCTCAAAATGAAGTCCAAGTGCACTTATTCAAGAAATGTGTAATTAGAATAGAACATTTATCCTGCACAGCTCACAGTTTAATTAAGCAGAAAAAAATAATTAGTGGCAGAGTATTCATGGAGAGGGGAGAACAGGCATGTAAATGTGTAGGCAAACACAGAAATTTTTTCATTATTTTTCTGTGTTTAAATGTTGTCATTTGAAGAAGGTGCTATGGTCAAGGAATAGGTGAGGAACATGCTTGCAAAGAGCAAAAAGCTGTATTTTTGCCTGATGCATCTTACTGGTTTGTTAGGGGACCTCGTCTGAATTTGCAATTTGATTTAGTCTTGTGTTTATGTGTCATCTCCTAAATATAGACCCCAACTGTATGTCAGATAAGTACTATTTTATTTTGGCTATCTCAGCTTCCATCGATTCATGTACTGCTTTTCATAAAAGAGGCAGCAGGATCAATATTTGTAATGGTTAAGTTAGTTTTTCAAAGCCGTTAATCATTCTCCCAGATGACTTTTTCCTTCAGTGTTCAACATGACTCACATCTGGAAAAAACCCTTTTTATAAACAATGTTTTCCTCATCCTGGTATTGAAAAAAAAATGTGTGAAGAATTTTGAAGTAAAACTAAAGTATCATGTGGGGAGGATTTTTCATATGGAGGTTGATGTTTGTCTCTTGGGCTGTTTGCTGCTTGGGAGAACACCAAGTGTATGGATGAAAGTCCAGAATTACTTCAATGGGGTCAGTGACTTTATTCCAGTGCATGCTGGGGTAACTGAGATTAGATTTTGGTCACTTACTGTGTGCAGTATTTTCCCCAGCGTGAGACATGCAGTTACCATTTCAGCAATCCTGGAGTGACCAGGAATTTTAGCAGTGCCATGTCAGGAAAGCCCCGTCTGCTGTGCTGTTCCTCTCGTGTTTCACTGCTGACTCCATCCATGAGCATTTCATGTCTGCAGGTTTTTTTTTTGAATGATGCCTCAGTGATGACACACTGAAGCTATAGAGCAATTAATGCTGCTGTTAAAGAAAATATACTTGCTTCTATTTAATAAGGACATCTGGGGGAAATGCTGTTAAAAATCTTTGAGTGTTCAACTTTGAAGGGTTATAGGGAACATCTGTGCAAATGGAAAATCAAGGAAAAATACTAAAATATGCTAAAATCTGATTCCATCTTAGGAATGACCACTCATTCAAAATTAGATAATAGATTGGACTTAATCTCTTAACTCAGTTAAGAGTCCTTAAGTTGAACACTAATGTATGTGGAATCATACTTTCATATGGAAAAATCACAAATAGAAAAAAAATGCTATATAGCTGCCTAGACTTTTATTCATTGCAGAAAGAATATTACTCTCAAGATGAAAAATATTAAGTTGTTCAAGAAATTTAAGATGCTCTAAAGTCCTGTGGAAAAAGTAGGCAGCCATTTCAAAATTCAGATTTTTGGCCAAGTGTCTGCCCCAGAGGTATTCCCACAGCTATCTTTCCATGGTGGCATCAAGTATTCCTGAAATGTTTACTTGCTGTGTAGTGTGAGTGTATCCACTCATTCAGGTTTTCTGCAAAGAGAAAGGTGTGACCATAGACTTGAAAGGCTGCCACCAATAATGAAGGGGATCAGTGGGATCCCACCTGCAGAGGGTTCATCCCATAAAGAGCATTGGTAAAGTCTTGCAAACGGGATCCTGTACCAAAAATGCTGGATTTTCTTCCCAATTCTTCCCTGTGCAGCTCTACACTACAGACACCACTACAGAACAGCTCTGTGTGATTTTCTAAACTAAAAGACATAGTTTTCAGCAAGCTGTCTTGCTGAAATTATCAAAATTGTTGGATGGTCTGTAATTACAATTTTCTATCTTCATCAGGTGAATTGCGTATTTTTTTCTTCCTTTAGAGGATGCAGATGCTTTGCAAATGACTTCTGAAAAGGAGTTGTACAAAGAAATCAAGTTAATATCTTGGAAGTCTTGTGTGGATGTGATGCTGAGATGCTGGTGAAATTACATAGTTAACGGTGTAGGATGAAGCACAAAAAGCCAAGATGTCCCAGAATACAGTTCAACAATCATTAATTTTTATTTCATTTTTGAAGTGGTAAAGGCATGAACAAAAGAGAATGAGAGCCATGCTGGTTCATACTGTTCTGATTTTATGCTGGTTGTCCTTGCTCTGTTGTGCTGGAAATAGCTACGGAAAACAAGTAATATTTCTGATTGATTTCTAAGATTTGTGACACCAGCATCCTCTGGCAAATGTTTTTCTTCACATTTGGGAATGAATGAAAAGGAGAACTTTGCAAATACTGTAGATCTGGGTCAAAATCTCCTGTAACTTTGGGGGGTTGCTCTTTGTTGCTATTGTGTGACTATAAAAGATAAAGGATTTGCTTTTGAATTCAGTATTTTTGCTTCAGATACACATTTCTGTGCACACGAAATTTGATAGTATGTTCTGTGGGTCAGTGAATAATCTAAAACTCTCTTATGAAATTTGCTACTCTAAAAATTTTGGTGAACTGTTGCTAAACAAAGGGATATCTGTCTTGAAGCCTATTTATGATTGATTCATAGCCTGAACAGTATGAGAAACAGTGATATTGAATTGTAATCCCAAATTAATTTTACTTAAATTGAGTCCGATAGTTCATAATGGCTGCTTTCCTGGTGAAACTTGCTTAGGTTTTTTATTTTTATGACTTGTTCTATTTTAAAGAATAGATGAGAATCACTTGCTAAATAAGATTTGCAACATATTAAGTGAAGAGAAATAACAAGGTTTGTAATTTCTTTTCTCCTGAGGCCTGATTAATTTGCCATGCCATTGTCTTTTGATAGTTTCAATTTTTCTTTCTTTTTTTTTTAAATATATTTTTCAAATAGCAAATTGTTCCAAAGCACAGCAAATTCGAGCAAATTGATCTCTTCACTTGGGTTTTATATCCACCCTTCATTTTAAAGACTAAACTTAGCATATACTCTGTATATGGAACAGGTAATGGATTCAGTTTCATAAAATATAGTATTGGCAGATACAACATCATGTTAAAAAGTTGTTGTTAAATTTAGCATTAATTTTGAGACTCTCATTTGCTCTCTTTGGCTCCATAAAGTGATAATGGAATTTCCCGATAGTAATTACTTGCAGAAAAATATTTAAGATTTTTTTTTTATTATTGCTAGATTTTTTTTTATACTCACTGGAATTGTTGCTGGGTGTTATTATGATTTATCAGTAGAGAGCTTTGCTGGGTCTCGTGCAGTCAGATGCTGCAGAAAAGCCTGGCGAGGCTGGCAGCTGGGAGCATTGATGCCCACACAGTGTCTCTCTATCAGTGGCATCTGGATGTGGGCTTGGCCTCCTTCCGAGCCTGTTGGCTCACGGCACTGCTGCCTATTCAGATGTATCTGTACTAAAGCATAACAAATTTACATATGTTTTGCATAAAGCTTTCAAGCTATTGCTTCTATGTTTCAGGTTGCTACACTGGAGATTAATCAGAAAACAAAAGTATTATACCTAGCAAAATATTATCCGCAAAATGTATTTTCATCTCTCTGAATTTTTTTCGCAAATGGGTTGCTTGGGATTTTTATATTTCTGGTGCAGGAATAAATGGAGATGGGGAATTGAAGGACACACGTTGGTAAAATAATAGAAATTGTATTTTCTCTAAGAGCACAAAATAACTGGATGTTATTTCCACCTTCTTTTCATTATTTAAAGGACATATATTAGATATATTTAGACTACTATTCAGCTCTTGGGGCTTGTGGAAATAGTACTCATGTTCTTTTCTCTCTAAGTTCCTCTGCTGTCCTCACTTCAACTGTAAAAGAATGATGGGGGAGTTCATGGGAAGTTTTTTCATGCAGGGAGGTTCTCAGGTGACATAAATGTCACCCTTTTATGAAACCCTTCCCCACAGTTGTCTGCATCTGAAAGAAGAGTTTGTGTGACAGTTCCTGCCTGAAAGCAGGTTGGTAATCAGTTAGACCATGCAATGAAAGCTTTCCTTTCTGCTGTTGTTAGAACACATGGAAAAAAAGTCCAGTTGGTTGTTCTGGATGCACAACTGTGAGTCTGGGAGGAGAAGCAACAGCCCAGCTTCATGTGTTCAGGGTTTTCCATTAAAGATTCAAAGGACTGGAATATTTTGTGCTCCAGGAAAGGATATATATTATTATTTCTCTTCAGGAAATCACATAAGCAGTAATTTTTTTGCCTTTTACTCCTTTCCATGTCTCCTAATGTGTTATATGATACCGGTAAATCTTGGCAGGTAGGATATCTTTAATGACATTTATTTAATTACTTCTGGCTATAACAAAAAGTTGTTGTGAGGAAAGTGCTGAGCTTTATCTGAGCTTTATTTTTCTAACAGACCAAATATGTAACAGAGCTGAGCTGCCACATGGACAGTGATATATTAGATATATCTGACCAACAATTAGTTTCTTTCACTCACATGGGCGAAACTCTGAAATCATGACTTGTGATTTTTTCTTTTTTTTTCTGGCCCAGTAAAGACTTGGTAGAGGAAGACACTGTTGTGATATCACGTTTAGAGTTTGATAATGACATTGGATTGCTGGCAAAATCTGCAGTTACTGGTTTCTCTGTGTTCATGTCTTTTCAGTTTCTAATACATGCCTTTTTGCACAAGAATATATATTTTACCTAATCAGTATATCTGTAACCATGCACAAAGATGAAAAATGTGGTTTATGCTATCCGAAGAGTATCCTGATATAGCTCTAGTTGTATCTAGGAATTGATTAAATGCTGCTGAGCTGAGCATGAACGGATAACTTTCATGCCCACTGTAAAGGGAATTTTCTAAGTCTAAATTAATGAGAATGAAATTGTCCTTCAGAAGAAATTCATCCATCTTTGATGGTAAAATAAAAGAAATACTGATTTTCTGCAGCAGTCATGTATGTCATAACCACTGACATAAGAAACAAAACTGAGTTGACTCTTAGAATTACAGGCTTTGAAAATGTAGCTCCAAAAATTAATACACTTATACAATATTTATTTTTTAATATCTTCAAGTTCCTTGAAAGAATATTTGGGAGTGTTGCCATGAGCTGGACATGGAGTAGTCATGTCACAAAGTATTTGTGACTATTCTCAATCTGTCCATGGCTGTGAACTGTGCAAGGTCATTTTGTCAAAGCACCATTTTGAACTCTGAAATAAAGAGAAGAGAAACAAACATACTGGATTAAAACACACTTCCAGTGTTGCCAGATAATTAGCAAAAAGAAAGTGCCTATACTGGAAATATCAATAACTATAATGTGTGAGATTTGTTAAAACACACAAACTCGCTCTCCACTGACTGTCACTAATATTTATTCGTCCGGTGACTGTTAATCACACCAAGTTTACAGTCCCGTGTAGCACCTGTCACAGGTGTTGATCATTAATCAGCTATTACAGCAGTTTATTCTGCTGCTGACAACTTGCAATTTTCTACTGATTCAGCTAGTTTGTCAGGTGGGAATTATGGCATAGCACATGTGACAAAACACATCACACATTTCTCTCTCTCTCTCTCCTCTCTCTCTCCCCCCTTCTTTTTTTTCCCTTTTTTTTTTTTTTTTTTAATTTTCAGGCTTCTCTCTCTTCCTCTCTCTCCCCCTTTTTAGACAAACAATATCTGGGAACTCAGAAGTAATAAGGCGGAATGTATAATTAATTACCCAGCTTGCTCTAATTAGGGATGAATAAGTTGTGTCCCTCTCATCATCACAAATGTGGTGATGGGTAATACCAGTTTATGCTGTATTAACTGCAAATATGCAATCCTTCTGAGAGCACTTTTGTTGATGAATTTGATGAATGTGACAATAATTAGCAGAGACAGATGAGAGCTAAATTACTACTGACAATGTAATGCTATCCCGCTCGAGGGTCTGAGAACGTGGCAGGCTAACATGGCAGGGACCAGGGCCTCGTTTCTAATTAATAGTCGTCTTTTTTTTTTTTCCTTTTTTTTTTCCTTCTCTTTTTTTGCCAGTGGGGAAAAAAAAAAAAAAGGAGGAACGGTAATTGTTTTCGTCAAAGGCTGCAGGGAGTTATCAGGGTAATAAAGTTAATTAGCAGAACAAACATCCTTTCACTGCCTTACCAGATTGAGGAAAAGAGGGTAATTCAAACTGCAGAAAGATATGACTAGATGAGATGATAAGGAGAAAAATTTTACACAGGAGGCTAACAGAGAAGAATCAATTTTTTTCTTCATTTCTTTTGGCTTAGTCCAAGGAAAGGAATTATACATTCTCTTCTTTCAGCTCATGAAGTTGCTTATGTAGAAAACTTTATTGTTATGCTTTCTGCAATGGATGGGAAATGAAGTTAAGAAATATCATATTACATTGTTCCATTTCTTCAGGGGCTTCCAAATAGCAATTGTTTTGTTACATTATGTGCAATTTCCTTTTTATTAAAGTGACTTTTCCTAATATCCACAGCACTATATTGATCCCGTAATGTTCTTCAAAAAGAAAACTGTTTTTACTTCGTCTCCAGGTCTTCAATGGACCCATTGAGTGTGGCCATTGTACAAGGTTCTGAAGTAGCTAGCTTAGAGTTTGAATTAGTTGATGGATTTCTTTGAGCAGCATTTCTTTTACCATCCTCTAGTGTAAGTATGAAAAGAAAGTCCTTGTTCCTGCCAGCGTTAATGCATGTGACCAGCTTTATGCATGAGTAGTCCTATTACATTTGCCTCCATTCACTTACTTGTACACATAGGCAGGGCCAAGGTCCAAAAGGAGAGAGCCTTTCAAAAGTAGTAACATTGAGGGGTTTAGGTTACTTAGGATGGCAGTTCCTATTCTCATATATTTTCAGTGGTGTTACCATCTCTCTTGCAAAGATTTTTGGCCTACGTGCATGATAAGGCTGACACTCTACTGCACTCTGTTTTCACATCCTATCTGGACAGGGGCTTGCAGAAGTCCAGAAGGTTTTGTAAACCTGGAGGGATCTGTCAAAGTAAAAATGTTTTTACATGATGGAGTATTGGGAAAAATACTGGAGATACCAAGTCAGGGTGTGCCAGCTGTTTTGAGATGTCTGACCACATCACAGGCTTTACTATCCAGGATGAATATGAGGTCAGGCAAGGTAGTCTCCTGTCCAAGGAGACAAAAGCAATCTGCCTTGCTTTTACTGCAAAAGAAAAATGAAAGGGTTAGTAGAGACTAACCCTTAGTTAGTAGTGAAGCCCAGTCTCTAATATCCTGTCAGTTTATACCCAGGGTTACCCACAGCGTTCTGTGCCCTTGGTTAAAGCTCCTGCCTTGTCCTCTGGAGCCACTGAGACATCTCCTCTGGCACAGAGGGTTGGTCTCCTCCTGGCTCAGGTGGGTGGTCCATGGGGGGACTCAGTGCTGCAGGGAGCTGCACAGCTCTCTCTTCCAAAGAGGAGATGCTGCTGTCTGAGACCACACAGCACTGAAACAGGACCCCAGACTGAGGGGTGGTCCAGGGCTGCTATTTTAGTACATATGACGGCCACAGTATATGCAATGCAATGAGAGCTCTGTGCTTCCACTGCTGAGCAGCCTCTTCCTTCAACAAAGCTGAATGACCCAGAGACTAGGGAAAGTCCTGGTGAAATTCAGTTCTTTGAGTATTTCTGTGTGGCTGCACCTAAATTCCTTAGGTTGAACCCTGAAGAAAATGTTCCATGAAATTCTCTTATAACTGAAGACCCAACTTCTACAATCAGTTCCTGTCCCTCCTGTGCCACTTCCTATCTCTCAGGCTGACCAGAGCCAGACTCTACTCAATTATTACAGGCCTTGCCCTTCTACCTCTCTGTGCTCATTTCTCTCCTATTTTAATTTCCTTTTTTTTATTCTGGCAGCTCCCAGGCAGTAACCTGTGCCATGTTGTTCGCAAATGCAGTTATTGTCATTAGCAGATCTAATCAGTTCCATTTTCAATCATATTGGTAACACTTCCTATATTTGTTAAAAGAATGTCTAAAGAGGAGATAAAACACAGAAAAGATAGTTGATAATGTTTTTTCATGGTTTGTTAAGCATGTGTTGGGCACTGCAAAGGGCTGAATATTTAAGTAACTGCAAGACCGGAATGCTGGGACTCTTGTCACAGTGGATGAGGCAGAAAGTATGGAGCTGCCCAGGATCAGGTGCTTTTTCACAGTCCTGTTCTTCTTTTACAGTCTGGGCAGACAGAACTCCCCATCAGGAGGTAAATGTAACAAGCTGTGAGCAAAGTATAACCAAACTATTAACAATGAACTCTGCATTAATCTCCTTAAATAATTCCTCACTGTAAACATAATTAATTTATTAATATAAAGCTCTGGACTTGTTTATTCCATATGTTTGCTTTCTGTCTTCAAACCACAAATGGCCAGTGGAGAAAAATCTAGAACCCTAGTGGCCAGAGTATTTTATGGTGCCACAGCTCAAGGCTGACTTTGACATTATCTAAGCAATTTAAAATGTTCTGTTTTCAGAAGACTTTCTCCTTCTGTCAGGGAGTTCTGTTACTGTAGGATCAATGCTGAATGCGCTATTGAGAATAAATACTCAAATATTTATTGAACAAAATACTGTAGTAAGCAGTATGTTCATTTTTAGCTTCTTTCTCAGTGGAGCTTCCTAGGCACATCAGCACTTAACCCGAAGTCTTACCTGGCTGTACAAATCCATTTTTGAGGTCATCCAGCTGTTTTGCCGGTCTTAGAAACCCTCCATAGCTTTGTCCCATAGCACCCTGAAGCCTTCTGTCCATGTGCTGAGCCCTGTATGACTGAGCCCTGCCCTTTTTACCTGCTGTTGCCCAATCAAACCCAGCTTTCCCTCCACAGCCCCGGTATCAGCCTCTCCTGTGCAGAGCACAGTTCCTCCTCCCCAGTCTCTACCTGCTATGATATTTTCCTGACACCATGTGAAAAGTCCCTTCCTCCTCTGCTCTGGTGCTTCTTCCTTCGAAGATTAGAGAAAACAGAAGGAATGTGGGTTTAATGTAACATGATTATCCAAATAGTCAGCCACCACTTTAACCACTCAGTGTATACCATCTCTTTCTTTTCAATATTCCCACATCTCTCCATTATAATGACCTGGAGAAAGGAACCGTGTGCTTTTCTTATTGAAAAATGCCCAGAGAGCGCCGCTGTGTGAGCCAGCAGGTCAGCAATAACTGAGAGAATATTTTAGCTCAGTGGAATTTTTCATTTGAGAGTGGGAAAATGCCCTGTTATTTCATTCCTGTTTTTCTTTTCTGGCTCCTACACTTGACACTAACTGATTTTCTGCATGGAAAGGGATAAAAGGAACCATCCTGTCTAAATCAGCTTGGCATTATGGAGTTCAGTGGTTACTATATCTGCACCTTTTTCACCTGGCTCATGAAGGGAGCATCTTATCATATTTATTGATCAGAGTGCTTTGTAGCCATGGATAAACCAAGCTTTCACTTTTATAATCAGGTATATATTTAAAATGTGAGGAAGCTGAAAGTGTCTCAAAATATAATAATCCATTATTTTTCAATAGAGTATTGAATTAGAAAAGAGGCCTTATAAATTAGCTAAATGTACTGTAATTATGAACCTTACCTTTATTAGTGGTTTTGGAGGTATATTTACCACCACTAAAATTCTGTTTGCTGGATTTTTGACTGCTTACTCCAGTGAATAGGGTTTGTCCACGGGGTGTAGAGGATTACTGTGAATCTTAACTCAGATGAACATAAGATTGTAGTCAAACAAACCTGAGAGACTCAAATATATTTTTAGTGATAACATTATTTAAATGTTCTTTTGTTCAACGGAGGTTTTGCAGTGCTGTCTAATGAAATTGTGGTGCTGCCTAAAATCATTTAAAATTGCATGCAAACAAATATTTGTACACAAGGTGGTGATGTTAGCAACCAGCTTCTTGTTATTGACAGCCCACAATAAATAACAACATATTGTTTAGGCTCTGATTATCTTCAGCTAACTTTGGATACTTGTACAAGGACAGATCTGATATATCAGCAAAGATACTGTGAATTGGTCTCGAGGTAACAATGAAAAAAATAAGTATGGAGCTTAAAGTGTCTTCATATCTTACAGGGTTTTTCATTTTCTTATGACATAATTGCACCATGAGAATCATACAAAACTTCAAATATAATGATGGTAAAAGCAACATGTATCAGAAAAGGTAGCTAGTGCAACCTTTTATTAAAGACATCTTCTCATATTTTAAATATTTCTCATTCTACAACTAACTGGTTTAAAAATAGCAGCAGTTAAGGCTGGCTGGGAAGAAAGGAAAGTCTCTTTTTAAACAGACATAGGACAAGGATAGAGCTAAAACCAAGGAAAGGGGTAATAAATAATGACAACAGATGTTTGTAAACCTTTTGCTCCTGTGTTCACTGTTTCCATGTGTTTTCTTGTCTTGATGTGCTGTCAGCCTCCTCTCACCTGGGACTGGTGATATCTTATCAAAGCCTAAGCAGTTCCTCTTCACAACAGGCAGATAATAGTGCCTTTCAATTTATCATACGAGAAGTCTAAAAGAACCATGGGAACGATTGGTCAGGTGACAGTTTGATGGACAGTTTGACAGCCCTTAAAGCATCATGGGAAATGGTTGTCACCTGATTTTCCAGAGCAACTGAGGAGATAACCTTCAGCATGACAGGAAAAACAAAATTCTGAATATTTGTGTAGGGTTTGCTAACAGCCGTAATGCTCACTTAAGTGATAATGGGGATGAATTTAGATTACTTGAAATGGAGTTATCTGTGCTGGGATCTGTTTAGCCTGCTAATGTTTTTGACATCTTTAGCTGCCTTTCAACACTTTTACTGAATGTAATTCTTCAAAGAGAAGTAACGTAAGGATGGATTATTTGGTTTGTACTTGGTCAGACTCTCTACAGAACACATGTATTGTCTCCTAAATTAAATTGGAAGAACAGACCTCCTAACATTTTTTTCTTCTTGCTTTGTACCTTATTGTCCTGACTACCCAAAAATTATTCCTTGCTCACTATGAAATACATTCTGTTAGTGTGAACCAGGCAGATGTTTGCACCTGGAATCACCCTCATAATGGCCACTTCTGTGGGCTTCTGCTGAGATTCACAGACAGGTCAAATATTGACCTGATAAACACCATATCCTACTCTTAGGCCAAGACTTTGAGGCTTTTGAAAATGCTGCCGTTGCTGCCACCCCCATTTTACTGCTGGGGATAAATTCAAGATGCAGTTTTCTTGGTAGTGTAGTTCTGGTACTTGTCAGAAATACTGAAAATAAAAAACAAATCTTAAAAAACAAGATCACAACTGTAGGTTTTGAAGGAGAAACTGGGTGGCAAAAATGGTCAAGCATTTGTTCTTTAGCACCAAAACCTGGATGCATGTTGTGTGGTAATTAAACCAATGCAGAGATCTCACCTCCCAGAGGAGCAGAGGAGGTTGGTGTGGAGGGTGGAAGAAGCCCTGCAATTAAACTGATCAGTGCAGTCAGGAGGACATGCACTGGAAGCCATTCCTATCCTTAGTTTGAAACTTCTAAGCATATTTGAGCAAGCCATGAAGGTTTCTCAGATTTTTCTGTTTCTGGTTCTATCTTTATCAGTCTAACCAAGATACCATCACATCCTCTCACTCCTGTATCAGTGATGTCCACTCCACCAGCAACCAATCCTGTGTTTGCAATCTTGTGTTTCCCTCCTGTCAACATCTTTTGGTTTTGAGGTTCTGAGCTCTTCTTGCTGCTTTTTTTTTTTCCTGATTTTTATCTCCATTTTCTCTGTTGCATGTTATATGACAAACACTACTCCTGACTGCAGAACCTGTTCTATTAAATTTCTATCTAACATCATATCCTGCCTTCTTTCCCCTTCAGAGTCCCTCTTTTGAAACATGCTTCAATGCTTTCTGTAATGAAGTTTGTAAACCACATATTTCTTCTACAAGAAGTTGTAGTGGCAATACTGTTGTTCTCTCTCCACTGCTGAGGGACAGACTGTACAGACACATATTTATGATCACTGGCTGTACAGAATAACACAGAAATTAAGTAAACAAGAGAGCCCCTTTTTTCAGTGTAAAATTGATATTCTCTCCTTGTCTTTTCAGAGACAAATTTTAATGTATCATTAAAAGTTTCAACAAGCTGCAGACACTGTCACAGTTCTGCTGTCAGAAACTTCAACATTTCATTGCTAGCATATTTAGTATTTATGATGTTATATAGAATACATTCTTATTTATTTTATCCTTTAAACAATGTTGACCAGATAATTTTGTATATTTTCTATCATCACTATCAGTAGCATTTTTGTATTCCATGATCTGAAGCCTGTTGATTTTTTACACTGCAGTTTAAAAATAATAATAATTTGGACAGTGACTGTGTGCAAGCATGCACACTATGTCTCCACACACATCCTTCTCTACACTGAATATCAGCAGAGTGAGGTACAAGTTAATTGCAGGCTGGTTGTGCCTCTGGATGTCCACAGCACCAAGGACACAGTGGCTCTGGGCAGGCCATGGCAGATGGTGTGTTTGGATGTGGGTTTTTCCAGATGAAGGTAGAGAAATCTCTCTTTAGGCTTTCACAGCTTGCCATGTAAATACTATTGTTCTGGTCAGCTCTGATTTATATCCAAGGCTATGGTAAGATAAAAAAGGGCCCTTACCCTTCTGTCACAAACTCCTCTTTGTTGAAGTTTCTTTTGTCAAGTAGCTCATACTCTGACTCATCTTTTTCAATACTGTGCTTAGTTTCAGAACTCAGTATTGTTTTACTCAAAATACACTTTAATTGCAAACTTAGTATTTCCTGAGTAAAATTTGCAAGTTTACTGTCTGTTTTAGATTTAGTATTGTAATAGATTTTATAACATTTTTGCCAGTGATACTGAAAGAATCATCTATGTTGAGCTTTTCTACATTGTTTTTTTTAATAATGGTAAAATCTCCTACTGCAAATGAGTTTAACAAAATATTTCTGAGTGTATCCATTGCTTCTACAGAATGCAAGTTGCAAGTGAAGGTTTTTCTGCCTGTATTTTTGCAAGCAAACAATGTGGTTGTCAGAGAACCTAATCAGTATTTGAGCTGACAAACAACCAAACAAAAAAGGTATTTAGCAGGGCCTCTGATTTCCCTAATGACAGAATATACCCATCAAGGAAACTCAGTAGCAGCTGCTCCATTGTGTTAAAGATTTGAAGATGTCTTCGTTTTGAAAAAGTTTGGAGGGTTTTCTTTACTTTCACCAGAGAATATGTAAAGAGGCATTTTTATTTCTTTTTGGTGTGGGAAGACAGAAATCAGCTGATTAACCAACTTAATACTGCTTTCTGTGGCTGCGTAGTGGGTTCTTCAGTTTCAAGACTAAATCTCGTGTGTCAGTTGTGATCAGATAATTGCTGATAACAAATACAACTCACTCACTGGGCTCTCACATAGCATCCATCTGGAAAAACACCAACATGCACCACATGGAAAAGAGGAGGATCCTCATCTGCTCGTGGATGACTGTTTATTTCTTATACTGTTAACTCACATCCTCTTTGAATATTAATTATTTTGTTCTAACTGCTTTTTCAATTTAAGTTCATAGCATCCACTGCCATAGTGTGATGAGGCTTCCAGAGAGTTCTAATGAAATAAGTACAGTATTTGCATGGTTGGGTGAATGTTTAGATCTGTTTTTCCCTTGAGGTGGAAAATTGATCTTGTGCTAAACAAGATAGATATTGATAAGAACACTGATATTGAGTCCTTCTGAAATCAATGTTTTCTCATAACTGATTACGGAATTCTTGGAGTAACATCAAAAGGAATTCAGTAATGAAAGTGTGAAGACTTGAATCATCTGGGAAAAGAGAAAGAGTGAATTGTAAAATCAGAGTGAATGACTTAAACAAGAGAGGGAATCCAGGATAAGACAAAAGTAGTCAATAAAACTGCAACAGGGGAAGCAGGAGTGACAAGGAGAATGAAACAACAGATGAGAATGACTTCAGTGAAGAGCAGCTGGGTTGGAAGCAATAAGAATAAAAATCCCAGGCAAAATCTGGTAGTTTGGGGCAGAAGAGCATTCCTGTCACAGCCTTTATCCTAGAATTTTATACATATTGTAATTCTAATATTCTAATTCTCTTGTTTTTACTGCATCCATGTATTATGGAGACATGGACAGAGCCTTGAGAGGTCCTTTTATGCCTATTTCAAATTGGCAGAAGTATCTCATATCCAGGAGAATCACAATCTCCAGAGAAATCTGGGGAGATGATGCTTGCAATGGCAGCAGCACTTTAACCAGAAAGTGAAAGACAACAGGGTTTCTGTGTTACATCACTGCATCACAAGGCACAGTTTTCAAATTGTGAAATCTGTAATTCATTGGCAGAATTAGATATCCTTATATTCCACTGCTGATGGCAGCTTGCTGTATTCTGAATTTCTCTGCAATGAAAGAGTGGATTCTCAGTTATAATCCTTGCAGCAAGGATGTCTGCAGCATTGGGGGCACTTATGAATATTTGGAGGAGAAAAGGGAGTGCTGTTCACCAAACAAGGTACTTGACCACTTAGTCAGAAGTGCTGATGGTTCCTTATGACACTTTTACCCGTCAAGAAGAATGTAAGTAGGATTCATGCATCTTGGATGTGTAGCATTTAGAATATTTCACACTTTGTGAGTGTTCTGAGCTTTAGAGAGAGGAAAAGAAGCAGCATTTGTTTGCTGGCATAGGATGCATCTTGACAAGAGGAGCTTTGTGAGTGTACGTGCCTACCTGTTCTTTTTGAAGTACTTCACTGCTGCTTTTCAGCGTTTGGTGTTTCGCTGGTGACCTGCAGGCACTTAGCTCCTCCATGAAGCATTGTCTACCACAGACAGCTCAAAGGACTCAAATTCATAGTTTCAGTAAGAGTTCAGCTATGAAACAATAAGGCTCAGGCACAGACATGTCAAAGCAGGTGGCTTCCTCACCATTTCACTCTTCCTGAATTCCTATTGTTGCTCTCAGTGCCCCTGCTTCTCTCTCTTCATCTGGAATATATTCCAAGAAAGCAATCTATACATGTGTATGTATTACATAGGTATACAAGTCCCCTAGAGAGTTACTATAAAAAAAATATTTTGTATTTAAAATAGGAATCCTCAGGACTGAACTGAGTTCACAAGTTTGCTTGAGTGATACAAAATTCAGTGATCATAATGAGGTCATTGTTTCCCTAAAACAGTCTAAGACAGACAGACAGCTCCATTGTCAAGTCATGTTTATTTACATCTTGTTTGTTGACATCTTTATGTCATAAAATCAGGGTCAACATTTAAATGAATCTACAGGTCCACTCACATCTGCTTTTTCAAATCTGAGCAAAATGGTTGAAGTAACACATTTGGGAAGTTTTACAGTTTTTGATTTATCGACATCCCCATCAGTAAGAAAGTGTGAGTTCATTTATGAACTCATTATTGTACCCTGAAGTGGACACAAAATCTATTTCAACTTACTTCTAGAATGCTGAATCTAAATTAATTTGTCTTAATTGAGACACTTTTTTGCATTTGATATTTGAAGATAGGATTAATTCACAGCCATCTGTTATCTTATCTTGCCTTGGTTAATGATAGGCCCAGCAGTTTGGGGAAATGAAATGAACAGGCACAGGGGTCACTGTCATTATCTGGATCATTTCATGTGATGCAAATTAAATCAGGTACATCACGGCAGCTAAAACTGCCTGTAGTTCATTTAGTGAAGGCTCTCACATTGATCAGTTTTGATTTTAGCTCAAAAAGCTCATATTTCTGTCTTCGAGGCACTGTCTTTGGTACAAGTCATGTGCAAAGGGTAGACAGGAGGTGTGGTAGCTGCTTCCTTTTGTCCCTCTTGATTCTTTAGGCAGTTCTTGCTTGCTGGGGTTTGGTAGGAAAAGAAGCATATGGATGGTGGGTGTTCTGGAGGGAAGCAACATTCCCCAGCTACACAAATATTGTTATGAGCTGCTATTGTGCAACCTGTTCACGTCTGTAACTGGAATTGATATCCAGGAAGGTGATTTAATTTTGAAGAGGGAGCAGGAGTGCTCGAAGCACAGCAACACAGGGATGACACTAAGGATGTTAAATATATTGAGTTCAGAAACTGACAATTACAATGCAAATTTCACTTGTGAACCTGCAAACACTCCAGTTACCCTGAGATGTTTATTTTCCATTTATTGTCATCTTTAGAGGCATTTCTCACTTGTTTAGCCTCTAATGTATAGATTTTCTTACCAAAAGAACTAAACGTAAGATTTTGACTTTCAGCACCTTGGTGATGAAAACAAATCCCAGAGCTAGCACAAAGCACTGCCAGAGCTGATAAATACTCTTCAACAGTGATGAAAATTAGGCACTGACATGATTCTGGCACAGGCAGAAACTTTCAAACAATGTTGCTGTTCTTATTTTGCTCATGAGGAGAAGCTTTTACTCTAAGACTAAATCACTTATCTGACATTTAATTAAAACTTTAGTGCTTTTCATGTTAAAACCTTCTCAACAGAAATGGGGACCGGGAAGTGAAGTGACTTGATCAGTGCCCTGTAGTGAGTGTTCAGCTGTTCTTGGACTTGCATGCAGGAATCCTGCTTTCCAACCTCATCTGGTTCATATCTTCCAGCTCAGGCCAACTGCAGCTACAGCAGTTGCACCAGCATTATCCCTGGTTTGCACCTGTGTTTTCCAGGATCAGCTCTAGCTGTGGATGTTTCATTAGTGTATTCACATTTTATTGCCTTTCTCTGCAAACAGCCTGTGCAAGTGTTTTAATGTTCTCTTTCCTTGACTAAATAGTTTAGGGCTACACCAAGTTTATTAATATTGTCATTATTATTATTTTGCTAATGCACTGTCTTGTGTATTTGGTAGTAAGCAGTTTCCCATCTGTGGCTGAATGATAGAAGCTAAAGCTGATATGGATTTTCTATTTTCCATCGCTCCATATCATTTGTAAACTCTTTAGTTCTGTAAAAGATCTGCTTTAAATAAATAAATGTATCCTGACTAATCCTCTTTGAATAAGTGGAAAGCATTTAATCCCATGATTCTGTAAATCCAGGGTAGCTGTCAAATTGTGTGTTCATTTTTCTGCATTATCTAAATCGGTTTGTATCAGATCTTTCATTGACAACAACAGTTTGTTATTTGGATTAAATACCTCTCGTGCTCTATAACCTTTCATTTAAGAGTCATTTGCATCCCTTTTTGGCTGCTACTTCAATCATCTGTATTTTAACAGTTCTTTAGGAATATTTGCTGCTAAATATTCACACTGCTTTTAAAACTGCCTTGTTTTTCCCCAAATTCCTAACACTTCTTCAAGATCTGAAATTCAAACTATTTTTGTTTGTGTCACCAAGAGGCTGGATTCATTTATCAGTTTTCAATATAAGAAAATAAAAATAGATGACTAGTGAACTTCGTTTCAAAATTTTAAAAAGTGGTTCATTAATTGAACAGCAGCTGGGGGGAAAAACTAATCAGCTCATTTCAACTGCACTAGCTCATTATCATTTTGTCTGATGAAATCTTTGGTGGCTGGTTTCATGGGAAATGGGTCCTTCATACAGTCGCCCCTGAACTGTCTGGAAAAAGGTCACTTGTCCCCATACAGTAATTAAAACTCATGTCAGGAAATGCACTTCCATTTTTTAATTGCTAGGGATAGAAGCCCTCTTGTGGTTTTTTGACATGAAGGAAATGTTTGGGCTCTTCCTGTTCTTCAGAAGAATTTCAATGGCTTGTGCTGATGGGTAGTGATTTATGAAAACAGAGTAAATGTGACACAGAAATTCATGTCCAAGGAGCTGTAACATTTCTTTCCACTGTAAATCTCTTATCAGTGCCCACAGGGATATAAAGGATTGCATCTCTATTCTAGTTTGCGCTATCCTGAGTTGGACATGACTTTAATTTGGGAACCACAGAAGTTTTGGAGATATTACATAGAATTTAGGTGTCTCTGTTGCCTCTTGAACTTTTTAGTGCTACCACCATTGCTGTAGGACAGACCTTCTTTTTAAATATGCTTCCCAGTAAATTAATGTAGATTCATTCATAAATGTAAAGAAAAGGAGAGCCAAGACTGCCAGATTCTCTTCTCTGTTCTTGTTTGATTTGGGGCAAACTTTTGCCTCATTTTGAGGTGGTTAAAATTCAGCTTTCCTCTAATGAGGAACTTTTTTTTTGAAAAGTGCTTTGAAGCAGCTACATTAAATGTATGAGAGATGTGTATAAATTTAACAGCCATCATTTAAGTACTTGATTTCTAATGATTTTACCAGTGATGAACATTGCTGTAGAGTAGCAGAACTATAACTTGTAGAAATAAAGTTTTTTAATAATAAAATATCCAAGCATACTTTTAAATATTTTTACTAAATGAAGAAAAATCTTATTACTCAACTGTAGCTTTTGCCACTTAATAATAGCATATTTATAAATAGAAAAGTCCTTTTTTTACTATCTTGTATGCTAAATAAGTTTATAAAACAAGATATAAGTGATTGGTTCTATGGTTTCTCAAGTCTGTTATATATTTGTGCAGTTCTTCTTCAATGTGTGCACACCAGCATAGCATTATTTAGGTCATGGATAAGTGACAGAAATTCAAAACTCCCTACACGCTACTTAGACATGCTACTTAGCTAAGTACTCATTTTTGTGAGTTAAATTCATTTTGCATCTGCTGCAAAATAATTGAGGAAAGCCTTCATATAAATTTTGTAATTAAAAATTGCAAGCGCTGACAGTACTGGGAAGTACTGAAAACCAAATGTTTTGTTTGCACTTCCACACTTGGACACATTTTCAATAACAAAAGTGACTGGCTATAAAAATAAATTCTAGTTAAGTTTATGAACTCCAGTTAGGATTTGAAAATAACTTTCCAAGCTTTTTTCACAATAAATACTCTATTTCTTCCAAAAGAAAATCTGTATTTAGATTAAAAGCATTGCTCACAAGTGAAAAACTTTCTTCAGGAAAATTTATGTAAAAGCAATTCCTTTCTAACTTTACTTTTACACTGGGCAGGGGGTGTGGTGGAATATCTGGGTATCTGCTTACATAACCATACTGCTTACATGTCTTCTGTATATGAAAGTTGGTGGTAAAGCCAGCACACGGGGAAGAACTTGGAAAAGTTCCTTATGGTTCTCAAAAATTGTAATTCAAATTTAATAACAAAATAAAAATTTTCACAGTAACTTTTATTTTTGCCTTGTCCAATGGGTTGTATTTTCCATTTTCTCTCTGCCACCATGAGCAAAAATTTACTTTCCCTGGCCAAGTTGCTAACTTAACCTCACCAAAGAGCCCAAAAGTTGTCAGGATTTGGTGCCCTTCACAAATAGATGGTAAAACTCTGAGCTGCATCAGTAGCATGGTTAAATCCAAAGGCTCTGGTGATGGTTTTCAGCCTGGTTTCCATCTGGATTCTCAGTGCTTGAGAGGAAAATAAAGACTCTTAAATCTTCTGTTGGAAGCACCTCTCAGGAAGAATGAGATGGTTCATCCTGTGCAAACAGTCCCCATGAACTCAGCCCCAAACAGGGCAATGCACATTGTTCAGATTGCGGATCCCATCTCCTCTGCGGTGAATACACACTGTGGAGCACTCATGGAGCACAACATTTGGGAGCTATTTAAGTCTCTATGTACACACAGATATGTTTGCTTGACATAATGTGGGGTTTGGCCTCTTGGGCTGCTTAGCCAGACTCACCAGGTTAGAGAGGCATTTTCACAGACATTTGGTAATGAATGACCTGCTATGGTTTCGAAGAGATGTGGTCTTCTCCTACAAACAAATACCTATGAGTTGTGTGTGTTCACCACAGGAAGAAAATTGTAATTTAGCTGTGTGAAGATGAATTAGAACTCAGGGGTGCTGCACAATAAATCTTTACCTTTATAGTAAATAAACTGTCATGTGTACTATGAGTTTGAGTAATTTGTTGCCATTGATGCACAGTTTCACTGTTGCCGTTCTTGGCAGTGAAGAGCCTTTTCCACCTTGCTCCTTAAAATTATAATTTTAGAGTTAATAACTCTGCCCTTCTTTTGCAGCTCTGGAGCTGTGTCTGGTTTACTTTAACTGTGCTCTTCAAAAAGCAGCTTTGTGCTTTGAGCTTTTTCTAATAATCATATTTTGTACTAATACTGCTGAGATGAAAAACAAGCTTGAAAAGAGCATATAGTGGTATATGAGTAAACAAGAGTTTTTCAAACAAGAGTATGTCAGGGAGTTTAATGTGAATTTAGTTCTCCCCTAGTAATTTCCTTAATGGTGGACAACTCCTGGCTGGGAAAGCCACATTAGAATCAGTTTCATACTTTCATACAAATAAGTTTTATGGGTACAATTACTAAATAATGAAAAGATCATATTTCAAAACCTTCAAGAAAGTCTTGTGTCCCATACCACTTTCTGCAACTAAAAACCACTGGAATTGTTCTCTTTTGCACATAGTAATGTGGCTAACCTAGTTAATATTTTTAATTCCAAATTCAGTGAAAATTAGAAGATGGATTCAAATACTGTGCTTTTCCTGATGCACTGCATTAGTTAAATATAACTTTTTCAAAGTTTCAGAATGTATTTAGTACAGGCATTATATATTTTGTTCTATTGCCTTGGGAGCCCTTAGTAACAAATTGGTAATGGTCACAGAAAGAGTGAAGTGGCTTAAAGTGTTCTGTTTATTCAGTAAATATGTATGAATTCAGTAAAGATTTCTGAAAATACTGTAAACTTCTTTGAAGCTTTTATTTTTGCTACCCATGGTTTAAAACACTTATTCTTTCTTAAATGCATGCCAAATTTCCAGAGTAAGGTGTCTGTAATGGCTATTTATAAAGATTGCAGCTTCTTCTACATCAAATGCCATCATGAATCACTCTACCAATGGAGGCCTCTTTATTTCAAACAGGAGAGGTGTTCATCTAAATGCTGCTGAGGTCGCCTGAAGGGAAGCATCTGATGAAATTATGTCAGTGTGCCCAAAATCTGTCTCATGGAATTTCTGAGCAGGCCAAACATAAACTTTTGTGTGTTTAAATTAGTGTAACATTCTAGTTTTGCTTTCACATGGCTGTGTTTTTCAGTAAGATGTTTTCAGCATTGCATTCACCCAGAGCATCAGAGCAGTCAGTGTGGCTGGTGCTCCAGCCTCGGCTCCTTGCTGTTGGCACCCATTCCTGGGGACTGGCCCTGAATGTGACCCTGCAGACCGCCAGGTGTGGCCTTTGCCAGTGCCACACAGGCCCACTGTGCCCCTGGAACACCTGCACTCTGCATCTGAGGGACACAAATGGCAGTGGCAAGCGTAGAGCAGTGACTCAGCACAGCTGGCACCTCCACTGGATATAACCACCTAGAAGGGAAGGGCAGTTTTGTCCTGGGGAAGGTGCTTAGGAAGGATCTCTGGGCTTAAGTTGCATCCCTGGTTTTCACTAATCCATTTGCTTTGCTGGGGATTTGTGCTAATGATATCTCCTTCCCCTGCCTCTGAGCTCATGGCCGTGGCAGCAGCATTGTGAGAGTTGTGTCAGAGTTAAGCCTGGCACAGGGACTCCCCAGGGTCTGGGCTGAATTCCCAAGGAAAACCTGTGATAGAAATGATTCCATGGATGCAAAACACACAATCCCCAACTACCACACATGCCTGGTTGAGTTGTTAACTGTGAGTTTTAAGGATGTTTATGTGCCAAATGCTCTCTGAATTTAAGCGTTGATTTAATTTTTATCAGCAGCCTTTGGTGGCCAAATCCATCCCTCACAACCATCAAATGCATATTTTGGGCCAAATTGGCATTTTGTGAAATTCTTCTAGTGATGATAGACAGGAAAGATACACTCCATAAATCAGCTCCAAGTAGCTTCACCAAGCACTGAGTTGAATTAATGTCTCTCACTCTTCTCAGTTTGGTTTACCAAATAAAATCAGAAACTGTGGTTTTTAATTGGAAATTCCTACATCCAGTCCTTAGATTGGATGTACCATCCAGTACAGATGAAATTTTACCAAATCAGAGGAAGACTATAAATTTCTATATTTTAAATAAAAAATTCAGTGAATATTATTGTGATAACAGATGAATGCCCTACACTCTCTCCAAAAAGCTAAAAGTTTAACAAGTTGGAAGTAAAAAAAAATATATGTATAATTTATAATTGTTATTCTGGGGAGGGAGGGGAGGAAGAAC
Source organism: Zonotrichia leucophrys gambelii (assembly GCF_028769735.1). Classification (NCBI taxonomy): domain Eukaryota; kingdom Metazoa; phylum Chordata; class Aves; order Passeriformes; family Passerellidae; genus Zonotrichia; species Zonotrichia leucophrys. The sequence continues at coordinate 18,092,985 of NC_088179.1, read as the reverse complement.
AGCAAGATTTAGAATTAAAGAAAACATTCTATCTTTATCAGGTATCATAATAATGAAAAATTGATATTTTATGGAGAAAAATCCTCATGCTGTTAAGTTCAGCAGGGAATTAAATTTTGCTTGATATTTATGTGGGGTTTTTTTCTTGCCATATACTTTTTCATTGTTTTATTTTAAATTACATTAAAAGAATCTAAGCTTTTACACTGAAATAAAAGTCATAATTAATAATCTAAATAAATATTTTGTTTTCAATTCTGAGAATTACACTCTGATCATCCCCTTTAATGAATTAGAACCCTTTGAGGATGGAGCTTGTCATTAACACACATCATCAGCTGATGCATTTTAATAATACATAGAGTTGGAAAAGAGAGGAAGTGTGAGCTACTGAAGCTTGCAAAACCAATCCCCTAAAGCTTTCATGTTTTATTTGAGCATATGTTTTGGAAGTGGTAGTGTTGACACTGGTGGCACTAATCTCCTCTTTATCTTGTTTTGATTAAAAGGATATTTGAATATTATTTTTGGCAAACTTTTATCTAGCCTCAAAGGGGTTCCCTTGTAGCAGCTACAGAGAAATGGCTATAATAAACACATTCTATGATACACTTACATCACACATTATAGCCACTGCTGCTGTACTCCAAGAATGCAAAATACTCCTGAAAAAAACAAATGAGCTTCCTTTCAATGCCAAGCATGTGAAAATGTCAAATTATGCTCTTGTTTGTTTGTTTGTTTTACATACCAAGGTTGAATTGCTTCAGCTGTCTGAAGGAAACTGTGTATTAGATTATTCAATAATTTAGTAATATATGTGGTTAGGAGACAAAATGTTACAGCAGTTTTATGACAGATATTTTTATCTTTTATAAAAGCTCACATCCCCTTTTCTTTACATCTCCTTTACCACCTATCAGATGACTGGGTTACCATTCAATTGGGATGTTATTTATTTGCACCTTACATGGTATTAGCTTTGTAAAAGTTAATTTTCAAAACACAGAACAAAAATATTTTTTATCGTTTCGCTTTATAGAATGTGCAGTTGTGTTGTCCTATGGATTGTAAGCACAGTGCAGACCCTCACATCCTCAGTCAGTGCAGGACAACTTACAGGGAAATGGTTCATGGTTTTGATAAAATATCACAGACCCCTGTGTTCTGCTGTCTTTTGCAATTTTGTGACTCCAAAGAAAAGAGTGCACAGGAGATCACCTTGTCTTTGATTTGTGATTCCTGAGGTGCTGGATCAAACCTCAGGTCTCCATTTCAACATTCAGCACTATTAGCATATTACTTCTCTTTCTCATTCCTGTGGATGTGTTTATAAATCATATTGAGTGGTTTAAGAGCTTGCTTTTCACAGACCCCATGCTGCTTATTTGGTTTTAAATATGGATTAAAGTGTCTAATTTTAGGTTTTAAATTGCATATGCACTTTTAATTGAGAGAAATGGGATTCATAGTTGGTCAGTAAAACTAGATCACTTTTCTGTGCAATTAATTTCAAATAAGCCATTTTAACTATCCAGAGCAGAAACACATCCCCACCTAAAGCCTGCAGTATGGATTTGTTAATACTGGGCCTCATTGCTCAAGGAAAGAATAGAATCACACAGCGTCACATGGTGAAATTATTGGTTGCAATTTATTTTATTTTCAATCCTATGACCATTATACTTCTGTGACTTTTCAAATAATTTGTATGTCATCATAATTACTTCCTATTTTTTATTTCTTCTTCAAAAGCTGCAAATGACTCTCTTGTTGGTCACCTGTTTTTTCACAGATGGGATCTTCTTTTTGTTCTTTACCCACTCAGGACTCACAGAGGGTGATTTTGTGGTTCCACTGGCTGACACTTCTCTGCATTTGGCACTTCCATAAAACACTTCTTTTTTGAGAAATTCAAAGTTTGTATTATCTTGTTCTGTTTTTTGTTCTCTTTGGAAATCTCTGGCTTGCCAATGTGTGCTGGTAACAGTCAGATATTCAGGTCACTGTTGTGTACACAATGGTCATGCAGTTTCTCTTTGCAGAATGTTGCCTCCAACTCTGCAGCTTTTGACCTTGCTGCTCTGTGTCCTGGATTAATTCCCCTGGCAGAATATTCAGTTGTTCTGGTTCCCTGCATTGTTCTGTCTTGTTTGTTGTGTTGCTGTAGGTGTGCTTGCCTCAACGTGAATGTCCTCAGAGTTAGAGCTCACATGAGTTTGCTCTGGAGTTTCAGAGATTAGAGGAAAGTGGTCAGGTTTTCTGCTTCTACACATTTCTGTTCCTTCTCCTTTGGTACATCAGAGAATTCCTGTTCCCCATCAAAAAGTACATTCTGAGACTCTGGACATGTTGTTCTGCTCCTGATTGTTCAGGGTTTTTTAAAAGATTGTTCTGAAGAACAAACCCACCAAGTGTTGAGGTCAGCTTTGGTGTTTAGGTTGTTTCTGTTCCGTGCTGGTTTTTCATAGTCTGCTTTGTCAGGAGCAGTGTCAGTGCTCACTACCTTCTGCTGCTTCTAGTGGATTTTTTTATAATAACGTCACTAAAAATTAAAGAATTCAGAATTGCTGGTCCCAAAGACTATTGTTCTCTTATGGTGGGAGGGAAGTGGCACATTCCAAACATGTTCAGAAGGAATTCTGAATGCCTGGTAGTTGCAAATACTTTTGTCCACTCCTCTAATCCAAGTCTCTACATCTTAACAATCAATGTCTTGGAGCACACTGAGCTCGAGTCGCTAACTAAGTGGTCCTTGCCTTCATCATCTGTGTGGCAAAGACCACGTCAGTCTTTAAGAACCTGTATCAAGTCATGAGACCCAACATGGACTATCATGTTAAATATCAACAGTGTTGCCTGCCCTGAAAGCAGCAAACCCGGTGGTTGGTGAAATTTCCAGAATCTTCCAGTCCTGAAGACATTCCACCTCTTCGTTATTGACTTTGTCACTGGTAACTCCTCACTCCACATCCTGCCTTTGCTCAGACTCTCAAACACAGCACAGAGAAGGAGCAGAATAAACACACTTGGTTTGATGGAGATGGTGACACAGAGAAGAGAGTTTAAGGATATGTTAATTTTCAAGTACTTTACTATGATTAAAAATTAGTTCACATTAAAACAAGAGCTATGACTACTGTATGAACTTCACAGGGCTTTGTAGGAGATTATATTGAGAGCCTTTCCACTAGTCTCTGTCATATTGGTTGAGTTGATGCCTATAAAGCATTCAAAAATCATATTGATGATTGTTAGAAAAAGGGTTTATTTAGATTGACAGAATCCCTTATAATAGCATTCATAACAAAATCCTTAGTATTTGCAGAGTGATGCCTTGGTTTCACAAAGCTCCTTTATAGAAAGCTCTGGTTTTGGGTAGTTATCCTTTTGACATGAAAGCGTTTGCTGGTGTCCCTCTAGGAGCAGTCATTTTACAACTTTATCTACTCCGCAAAGATGCAGTTAAAATATTTTCTACTCCTGCAACACTTCTCTTCGCGAGTAATGGTCGTCTTGGAAATGACCAGATCCTTGAGCTGTCTAAGTGAATCCCAACCCAAATTTTGGCCTAATAAAGCTTTTTCTGGTTTTTTTCCCTTGTGGTTGATATACACAAATCAGGTGTTTTATAGAACATGTATTTGGTTTAGATCAGTGGTAAAACCGAGCGAAGCAACCTGGAAGAAAACAGAAATGATAGATGGTTTTCTGGCTTCTATTCAAAACTCTTGCTATGTTGTGGAGTACTTACTATGAATGCTTGGCAACAAAAAGGCAGAGATCCTATATTATACAAATACTTAAAAGCTTGTGCCCAGAGACAAGAGAATGAAAAAAGAGGTGGTTTTATACACGTAGTCCCTGCTGTCTCCTTCACCTCTCCTGGGAAGTAGTTATGACATAATAGGATTTGAAGGTTACTCTTCAAATTTCCTTTCACCTTCAAGTGAGTAACCCATGTCAGGCATCACAGAAAAGCTGTGCTCTTGACACTTAGTGATGCAGAAATGGCTTGAAATGAGTCTTTCTGTTAGAAAGAATTGGAAATCAGACTTGCAAAAGTAAAAACTTAATTCTATTCTGCTTTTTCTTGTTTAAATTGTCAAGCCATCATGCAGGTTAAGAAAAAGCTGAGTTTAAATACATGTGTATAACAGCACATAATAGCTTTCAAGGCCTCTAGTTTAAAGTTTGCTTGGGTGAAAACCAGTTGTGTCTTTCCTTCCTTGCATCATTAAGCTGTTATCTTGCTGGGAAGCAAGAATATTTTATTGTTTCAAAAATATTAACATTTAATCTCATAGGTTAAATGACTCAATTAATATCACAAGTAAATATTTGGGGGCAGGGGTTGTCTTATAATTGCCTATCAGAGCCTTTTTCAGAGTCTTTGAAAAGATAATTGGGCTGGGAAATATGACTGCTTGAAATATTTAAGAACAAATGTATATGTGGACAAAGGTGTTTCCTAGAAAGAATTATTCATTTCATAAAATTTATTTTAAGACAGTTGTAGCTGATTTTTGGTACAGTTCTTTCCAGTACAAATTTGTATTATAATTGCAGTTAATTGTTTAAAATGCAATTTTAAATTAACTAAAGATGAACCTGATTTATTTCCTTTTTATTCTCTCTTGTCCCTTTTCAAATCATATTTATGTACATTAATAGCAGCCATCCTTCTTTCATCTAGTTAGCACAGCAGTACACTAACTCTGTAATTTACTGATTTTAATACCAGCTATTTCTCTCTGGATATTGGTACATGGGCATAGAATTCTTTGAAAAAGTAACTATAATGAAAGAAATGAACAATATGAATTTTACATCAAGAATTCCCTTGCTAGTCCTCTAATAGTAGTAAAACAACTGCAATGCATTATCTGCTGTAATTTCTCATACCTTTCTTCCCCTCACAATAAAGGGTCCTTTACACTCAGAAGTCTTTTCAGTAACAGGTAATTGCAGACCATGGTTAGTCGCCTTTTGGTTGAGCTTTGGTCTTTTGTTGGAGCATGGGAATTTCAGATCAAATCTCTCCTGATTCTTGTTTGCCCCTCTCTTTTGGAAACCAGTGCAGGGTAGAGATATCCAGAACTAATATTGCTGATAGACTCAGAGGGGACAAAAGAGCTGCAAAGAATGTTTGAGGAGCATTTCATCCACGCTGTATGTCTTATTTAGGTCTGGAGTGAATCCTCCATCATGGCCCCACCTCTCAGGAAGGATCCAAGGTGGCACAACACAAATTCCAGAACCCCTTTCCTGAATAAATTAGTGAAGGGGACTTCAAGACTACCCAGTCCTGATATTTGCTGATAACGAATACACAGGAAAGCCTCTAGTTAAAAGCTGGTGATAGTGCTGGCCTGAAGTTTGAAAAACTCATAGAGATTATCAGCCTGCAGAAAGTTGTAGAAACTTCTAAAGGCTGTAACTTGAACTGGATGGGATCTGTGAGCAGTTGTATCTTTTATTGCAAAGTAAACAGACTTTTATGTTTATTACAAAATCTTTTGGCCACCCCAAAACAGAGTTACATTTCTCCTTTAGTGTTTATTTAAATAATGAGCTATAATGAGTCTATTTTAGTTTCAATTTTAGAGTGCTCTCCAAGAAGGAACACAACCCAATAAATAATTCTCAGTCTTTCTCAGTGGTATATTTAATGCTCTGAAAACACCCTTAATTGTACAGCAATCAAAAGTTTTCACTATATTTCCATGCAGGAGCTAAAAATTCTGACAAAATTAAGAGGGTTGTTTGGTTTTAGATAGAATTACATCTCTCTTCTATCTCAACATCACTAAAACCAGCGATGGGAATGGAGCCAAATTCTTACCAATACATCTGAATATTGCAAAAATCCAAGGACAAATTTATTTTATTTTGTAGTGGCATATACTTTCTCCTCCTAATTTTGTGGGAGTGTTTTTTCTCCCTACAAGGAATAAATTTCACATTCTGGAAATAAGTTAGTCATTCTGAAGTTCAGAATTCATGAAGCTGTTCCAGCAGAGAATGGATACGGAATTGCAGCAAAATCTCAAGGTCACTGGGAATATTCTTTGGGGTATTCTTATGTGGCTTATCTGTGCTCACATGCCTAATTTTTTTTTCAGTGCAAAGAATAGCCACTTGCAGAGAATGGAAGCCTTAGCCCGGCCCTGTGCCATCCCTTATTCAAGTTCTTTTATACTCCTCTTTTTAAAGAAGCTGTCAAGTTCTTTTCTGAAGCTGACAGGAAAGGCCAAATCTGCAGTACAGGAAGAGAGGCAAAAAAGAAACTTTTTGTGTTGATGTTTTACTAAGTGAGCTAAGGAGAATTTTAGAATCATGTAATTTACTCTGGAGGCATTTACTGTACATAGCTATAGTGATGGTAATTTCTTTCATTGTGGAAGTGAAAAGATAACCATCAATCAGTTGTCAATTGGTCAATTGCAGAAGTGATGAAAAGAAACTGGTAGGAACAATCACTTCTGTGGCTACCTAGACTATTTGGGGTTTTAAGGAAAATATGGGAACTGGAGTCTGAGGAAAAGGAGTGAGGTTGAAACATAAAATAATCGGTGCAGGGGTAAATGGATCTCCTAGAACTATTTTCTTTTCTGTACTGTGTAAGTGCTGCAAAAACAACGTGGAGTTTACACTGAACTGAGTGTGGTGAAAGCTGGAGATGTGATGTGGTGCAAGTACAGGGACTGGTTAAATGGAGGTTTGAAAATGGAAGAACTTTTTGTTAAAAATTAGCAGGCAGCTGAATTATTTCAAATATTCTTATATGCCCAGTAGGAACTGAATTTATAAGTTTATGTGTGAAGGAAAATATGATTTGTGTTGTTACAGAGTAAAAGAGGCATTATTATATATAAGTTGCAAAGTGTAAGGAATACCATGAGGGCAGGTATAGGTCTGTTTTTATGTATATAACATGGAAGCTGTTTTTAAAACGAGCCTCATGGCACAGGCTGGCATGAACGCTGTGCATTTAACAGTTATTTAAGCAGTGTGAAAGGCAAGTGTTTCATTA